>NC_061513.1:7087914-7272272 GCF_022539505.1 Lolium rigidum
TTCTTGTATAAACTTTCCCGGCAAATCCTGTGGCAGTATGCTTATTATGTTTGCCAATTTGCAGCTGGGCTCCAGTTACTCTTAATTTGCCTTGTTTCTTGCTGTCGTTCAGTCACTCCTACCCTGAAGATTAGGAAACATGAGGTCCACTTTTGGCTTGTCCGTCCAGAGAGATTGGACTTTTTCCTCCCCAAAAGTAATACTTCATCCTCTTGAGAAGATTGTCAACATCATACAAGCAGGAACCGAGGGGACCAATTGTGTTATCTTCTGTGGCTCTTGCTGTTTCCTACTGCGGCAAGGAAGTCATATAAACCATATCCTCCAAGATTTCCATTGCCAGCTCTCTGTAAATGATCAACAAGTTTTGAGCAAAGGGGAGAATATGATTATGTGCTGCAATATGAGTGACATAGGCAAGTAAAATGGTTGTTATATTATACCTGGTTGGGATCATTCCAGTGGATTTCGAAGGCTGAACCAGTCCCTATTGCTGCGGTTGCCCCAGGAGCAGGTGGACACAACACTATTCAGCTGATCAGAGTAGACCTTCTCTGCACACTCCTGAAAGCATTCCATTGGTCTCTGCAACATGTTTTTCTCATTTTCTAATCACGACTAACACTTGGCACATCAACATGTGGAGTTCAACATAAAATGGAACTCAGGACTTACAGAGATCGTAGCCTTCATGAAGGGTGCCTGAATCCTCAGGGACTGGAATGTGGCCTTGCAACCATAGCTGTGGAAGCCGTGCAGCTTACCTGTGCAGGTCATGCTGCTTGCCACAGTTGTTAGGTGCTCTTTGAGAACTGATTTTGTAACCATTCCAACTGACTTGGAAAGGTGCTGGAAGGATGACCAAAAGATAAAGAAAAGGAGCAAAGCGTGAGTAATGCTTCAATAGAAGCTATTGTTGATCTGAATTTATCACAAAGGCAAAAAGTAAAGAACTTGCTGGACCTGTGTGACTCGACTGAAGGCGTAGGAAATTCCACAAACTTGCTGAACTTGTTGGATGCTGTAAGGCACAGACCTGGTAGTGTCGATCAGATCCATCACAGGGATGCATGCATCCATTGCTGTTCCCCAGGCACCACCACTCTCTCCAGTTGAGATTATATCCATTGTGATTTCCAGTGCCAATTCACCCTTCTGTTCTGTGTCAGGGTTCTGGATCCAACATGCAGCTTGTGGTTCAACCCATATTATGTTGGCCTCCTGGACTCGCGAATCACCTGGGGGAAGATGCACGCAAATATCTTTAATAAGGAGAACTGTATAAGGCACAACTATCAGCATAATCATCTGGATTGTTCTGTATGCATGATACCAGGTATGAATATGAATTCTTGTTTTACCTTTTATAATTGTGTCCAAGAGTATAGGAGAAATGGTATTGACCATCAAATGAACAATTCGCTCAGAAGATTCAGATATTTCTGTGGTGACACTTTCAGTCACGAAAAACTGCAAGCAAAAGGATTTCTCAACATCTCCATCCTTGTAGCATAGACATTCGCTGAAAAGAAGAAATTTCATATTTATGTTCAGAAGTTAAAGCATAAAACCATTAAAATTCATGCTTGATTTTCTCAATATATCATGGTGGAAACTCCCTATGTACAAATACACAATGAAAGACATTATTCATCTTATGTTAGTAAACAAAGGACTCAAATCATTTTTTTTTTTTGCGAAAGAAAGGACTCAAATCTCAATGGATCTGAACAGTAAATCCAAATATTGATATATTCTTCCAAAAGAATTGGAATATAAAGTCTATGCTATTTCAAGGTCAAAATCAGAAAGATCAAAGTACCTTGAAATCAGTGCAATTCTCTTCAAAACTTGATTCCCCTGCCCCTTTTTCTTTCCCTGTTTATAAATAGCTTCCTGGCATTTCAGAAGAACATCTTCCATAGTAATGTTCATCTTATGCAGTTGCTTCTGTAAAGGCAGGATATGATCTCTTCAACATATAATCTTGATCATAATGTTAAAACATGATTATGTTTCAGAAGTAGAAGGAAATACCTTATCAAGGTGAATATGACCAACAAGACAAGGTGTTGCTTGCATTATATGCTTCTGATACCTGAAACAAGAAATTAGTTCTGTGACTCACAATATACATTGAAATGTGTAATAAGTAGTTGCTTGTGTTCTAGTACTGGCTTCTAACTGTATAGTTCATCATAAAGCTGAATGGACTGATCTAATTTTCAGCAAGATGCTACTTGAAAGCATTCAAGAAAACTATAGTTTGTTAATCTTGTTCAGGTCTCTATCACTTAGAATAACAAATAAATGCATGGTTCAATAGTACTTCACTTAAAGCATAACACCATAGGATCATAAATAATTGATAAAGTATTTAGGATACATACTGGATTGAGAACTCAGTGGCACAATCTTCTACTTTGATTCTCTTTAAGCAGGCTTGAACTGCGAGTGATGCTCTTTCCATGCAAAAGCTCTCCCCGCAAGAGCATTTGCTCAGATACAAAATCATCTTTCGGTCATTTTCATGAGTTCTAGAGCTAGCCCTGGTAAGTAGTATTTCCTGTAAATGTAGCAAAGAGAAGTTAAAACATGTGAACTCAAGCCTTAGATGGAAATGATAAATCCTCTCACCTTCATCGATTCCCATGAGGTCATGTTGTTCTGATTTGGGTCTAGAACTGCCTTGTATGCAGCATTTGCAACTGCAGTGGCTGCCAAGATACCAACAGAATCTCCTGGTGTCACAGTACTTGACAAATTTTCCGCGTCAAACTCAACAACCGAGTTCCCACACAAATTTCGTATGGTTCCATCGTAGCATGCTACGACATCTCGGAGCATTGCCATCATATTCTTGAAAAGATTCCCTGGCTCCACAAGTCCTTTTGATGCACGTATTATCTTCTCCCTTGCAGATATTGAATGGAGTAGTCCCTCATATGGGTTCAGTCCATTGTAAAATGAGCTCCTGATAAAACCATTGGTACTGCTGCCACACTTGCTCTCATATTTGGATAAGCAATCCTCCATTAAGCTGCTAGAGTATAGTCTTCCGCTGCGCTGCAGCTGGTGGCCCAAAGCCAATCTGCTCCACTACTTTGTTCACGGCAGAATCACTCTTTGGATCAACCAACCAAGAAAGGCCAGAAGAATGAGTGATGAAGTCCACGATTGGTTCTCGGAACTTGTCAATATCAATTGAGCTATTCTGAATTGTCTTTGGTATTGGATTTGTGACATCAAAGTCTCTCAGGCTTATGCTGAAACCATCTGTATGTATCGATTCCATTAGGAGGGGCTGCAGAAGATTCAGAAACTCGATTGCCTCCTTTAGATTCTTCATAGACAGAATTGATGACAGAGTAACAGTACCAGCAACCAAATCTCTGACTAACAATTTGTCTTCCTCTGGTAGTAAGGTCTCCAGAATCTGATTGAAACTCCACTTTGGTCCACCTGATAGTCGCTTATTGGGAGTCATCCCTCCTGCCAACATCGCGTTTATAAAGTTGTGGGCTTCCCTTCTGGAATAGATTCTACCAGACATTTTCTTTATTGCTAACAAACAATCATTCTTGAGCTGAAAATTCAGCTTTCCATTGTGCGAGCTCACCAGCTGATTCTCCACAATAAAAAGCTCTGTAGCTTCAGCCCTTGCTATCACTGACCTTGGGAAGAAGATGTGGACGCAATCGCCGTCAAAATCTGCTCCAAGTGGGCCACATATCAGGGGGTTGATCTTGATGGTATGATCAGTATGTACATGGACATACAAAGCTTGGACCGCGTGCTTGTCGGTGCTTGGTGGCCTGTTGAGAAATACGATATCTCCATCTAGAATTCTTCGGTCGATAGTTTCACCAACCTTCAGTATAATTCGTTTCTTGTTCGCTTTCCCGACATCCAAGGAGTACGTGTTGGAATCAGCATTTTCATATGTCAGGCAGAGGCCTTTATCCATCATGCCTTGAAGCTTAGCAATGTTATGGTCTGTCACGCGCTCTTGCACTGACATCCTTCTTGCTACTTTATCAGGCAGTCCTACTACATTGACTGGAATGTACGGGTCGCCAGTGATCACAGCACGGCATGAGAAGCTTGAGCTCTTGCTGATGAAGAGTGACTTCATCTTCTGCTGCCATTGTTTTGCTGCAGGCTGATTTCCAAAAGTCACATCTCGAGGACCCTTTAAAAGATGCACGACCATAGATGCCACATTATCAATGTACAGTTGTGATCAGTGTGTACTTCATTGACATGTTAAACTAGGGATTTACCTGTGCTGTTCCTGAAAGCTTGATGTAGTCAGCGATGGCTGCCTGAAGATCTTCTGCTTCCACCTCATGTTCTTGAGAGGTTGGAGGGCCAACCCTTGAGCTGTTTATTTCGTGTACCATGCGTAGGACTTTCCTTAACAAGCTTGTGGAGGCATCCTAAAGAAGGAAGAACAAAGTCAAGAGTTAGGGTGAGAAGAAGGAACTTCTTATGCGAAGAAAATATTTTGTCACAAGGTACTTACAGGAGAGCACAATAGTGCTTCATCTAGAACATTGAAAGTGCGAAGGCAGTTTGGTGGAACAGAGAGGTTGCTCATCACAAATCCATCCTGAGGAATATATCCCCTAACAGCAAGTTGCCTTTTTGTTTCTCTAGGGATCTTTGCCATTATTTTCTGAACCTAAGAAACAGAAGATCAAAATGTTAGTATCTCTAGTGCCTGTTTTTGAAGTATCTTTTAATTTTTCATATTGCAATCATTTTCTAATGAAAAGTACAGCAACAATGTTCTGGAGCTTTTGTTCTATGTCCTCTCTTGCAAGGTGGCTTTTGCTAGAGGAGAAACAAGTCTTCATCTAGTACTAGTACCTCTTCTGGGAATAAACGGCGGCGACGAGAGCTGCCCTTCGTGTGAAAGCCGTATTCATCAAGGAAGCTCCAAAATCCCTCTTCCAGTTCTTCCCTGGCTGGCACTCTCAGTTCCAAGCTTATGGCTCCATTGGTTTTCTTGACTTCTGCAACATTTAGCGGTGGGAGATCCTGGAACAAGAGGAATGCAGAATTTGACAAAAGGAAATATTAGTGGCTGGTGTGTTGGAAAAACTTAGGGAAACAACATTCCAGATAAAAATAAAACCATGGCACAGTATAATTAATTAGTACTTGCGATGTACACATGGCATGCTCCTCACAAACCTATAAATATTAGTCCCTCCGGTCGGATTTAATCGACGCGGAGGTTGTACATGAGATGCGGGAGCTGGACGCTAACCCTGCGCCGATTAAATCCGTCCCAAGGTAGTATTAACTTAATTACTTGTCTTAATTTAACCGTTTGAGAGGATTTCTGCTGTTTGAGTGTTCGGGTAATGTGGTGGCATTTTTGCATAGCAAAATGTCTAGGCTACTGAACAACGTGTGTGAACCATGCGTGTCATCTTATTTTCATAGAAAGTAATATTATTGTAGTTACTGCACTTATTTTAACCGCTACACCCATTACCGAATTGCATCATACATCTTTCTAGGAATATCCAAGTTATGCTGCTGTCACTGGCAAACTGAGCTCATCATATTCTAGACTGCTTAAGTGTTTAAGCTGAAATACGTGCACTTCTTTTCTACTTAACTGCTTAGTTACCTGACAGTGTGGACATGCACTGAAGTTGCTCTTCTTTCCCACGCTTTCCTGCTTCTGTTGCAAAGTACAGAAATTTCCATGTTAATGCTGGCAATGCTTTTGTCTTGGAAAGTTTGCTTGTTCAGGGTTTGATCTTCGGTTTATACCTTGCAGTTCTTGAACTGGAGGCAGCTGAAGCATATCATGTTGAGTATCTTGGTAAGCTCGTCAACATGGTTTGGGTGGTAGATGGACACCGGCAGCTTGATGAACCCGAAATGACCTTCAGCCAGCCATGATCGAGAAGACAGTTTTGTCAGCAAAAATGGAGAAAACACGGTATGCATACATAGAAAATACTGTCTCTGAATACGAATCTTAGATGAAATATTGCAGAAGCAAACATGGACATACATGCAGAATTTCCATGGGGTGGGGGGGGGGGGCAGAGTAGCTGCCATTACGGCAAACTCTTCTCATTATTTTTTAAAGCTCGCAATGTTTTTGAGTATTTCTGAAAGCTTATGAACACAAGCGACCTCAGAGTCGAGATAAATGCTACAACGTTGATTTTAGTTACCAAGAATATCTGACACTGACAGTTTACAAGATTGAGTAGTCGCTGTGACCATAGTATCCAACTATTTGTGTTCCAACAGAGTGATCTTGCCTAGTTAACCGCTTATATTCCAATAAAATGAACTGAGTTGAATATATTTCAGTTTGTTTAATCTAGTTCCAGGAACCTCAATTTTTTTTTAATACGGTTATGAACTTGTCTGGAAACGCTCAACTGAACTAGCTGACTGAGATAAATTAGATGGTAGATGTTGGGTATCAGTAAGATAATGAGAGAGACACTTTTAAAAAAGAAAAATACCAGATTGGTTTAGCAGTAATGATACACATATATATTTCAAGCTAATAAAGATACGCTTTTAAAAAAAGAAAATAAATAAAGATAAATACTGCAGAACTGGTTTTACCAAGAATGTCAGCACTAAAGTGAGTACCAACAAGGTGATCTTGCCTAGCCAAAGTACTTATGTTATGTTCTAATAAACTCATCTGGCTGAATGTTTTTCACAGTTTGATTTATCTAGTTGCAGGAACTCGGCTGGAAACTCACTGAACTGAGCTAGCTGACCGAGATGATTTAGCTAGCAGGCGTTAAGCACGGAAAGCTAACTAACGAGACGCTTTCTTTCCCAAACACCGTACCTTGGATGATGACGGCGACTTACCTTCGCATTTGGCGAGGTCGGCAGCGCCGCAGGAGTCGCATCGGCCGAACTGCAGCGGGAGGCCCAGCGCCGGGTTCCCGGAGAGCTGGTTCGGGTGCTTCAGCGGGAACTCCTCGTTCATCGGCTGCGCCTTGACCTGCATGCACGCGCGCCATCATCCATCAATGTGGTTAATCACTTGCTTTTCCCTTACGTGCAGAAGAGTAGGAAGAGGAAGAAGAAGGGGATGCCATGGTCGATCATGGCATGGGCCAAAAAAGCTCAGGGAATTACGATCTCCTCGTTGGAGGCGACGGTGAGCCTGATGCCCGTGATGGAGCCCTGCGCCACGAAGGCAGGATCATCGTCGCTGGCCTCCATCGTTGTCTCCGGCGCCGGCACAATATATGCGGCTGAGCTGCGCTTGCGCTGATCAGTGTGTGAGGGAGCGGCAGGAAGCAGGAAACTAAGTTGAGTGGGAGGGAGATGGAGCTAAGGAAGCTAGCTTAGTATTGTGTGTTCACTACTGACGCCACACGTACTTACGTTGGGAGTGACCAGGCTTTTGTTTTCGCTGCTGTGTTGAGTAAAAGCGTTAACGCGTGATTGGTCTTTTAGACTTTTCCCGACGCATGCATTTTACTCAACGGATCTCGGTCCTGAACAAAGTCGCGTGTAGGAACGCGCCATTCGGCCGATAAACAATCTCGGCTCAACTTCAACAGAGAAAGCAAATAATAAGGATTTGTGTCAAGAACACTACATACGGGCGTGGACATGTAGTGGCACTTCATATAGCACGAGCATGTGTGGAAACATGCCATTGTTACTAGTAGCTCTTTAATTTTAAAAACACAGCTGCAACTCCTCCAAAAAGAAAACATAACAATGACGAGGCAGATGCACGAAGAAGTGTCACTATATTTAGAAAACAAGTCATCACTTTTTTACCTTAACCATTGGTTGCGAACATCACTCAAGAATTGTAGGAGAGATAAATATCAAACCGAAGAATTTTAATAGGGAAAGTTAATGGTGGGCTGCAGACAACAAGTGCACTCGTATTTTGCTGTTACACGCCTAAATCTGTACCAGCAACATAATACACTCAACCTAGTGATTCACATTAAAAAGGCCACCATGCTAAATTTTTTTCGATAAACAGAATATATTAATATCAAGAGATACCAATTACACCCAGCCTCTGCAACAACGCACAACCCTAATGACACTACAGATGCACACATCCAAAAAAAAAAGGAAAAGAAAACTAAGAAACAAAAGTCCCGCTATAGTATCTCGGGCATAACAACAGCAATACATCCACCGCCAAGACAACACCTGAATTAGACTCTCCAAAAACGACGCCTCCAAGAAGGGAACAGTGCTCAAACACCGTCGTTGCCCGATCAAAGATCTTAGGTTTTCACCCTGAAGATAGTCCCCGCTCTCAAAACAATGCCTCCACCAATGTCATTGCCAGGCACAACCAGTTAAGGCCAGACCTTGGGTTTTCACCCTGAAAGGTAGGACTCTGCCCTTCACATGTGTTGTTGCCCCCACTTTCATACCACTGATGTGAAGCCCGGAACACCAAGCAAGTCCCTCAACAACGCGGAGACTTGAACTTCCTTTAGCTAGTCCTCCCCTCCGGCCTTCATAAAATTCTCTTCTTCCGACTTTCATCATGGATCCATAGTTACTTGATGTCAACGCAGAAAAAGAGCTTCGGCAGGAAACTAAGTTGAGTGGGAGGGAGAGGGAGCTAATGAAGCTAGCTTAATTAGTACTACTAGTATTGTCTGTTCATTGTTCACTACTGACCGGCAGCACCCAACCAGGCCACACGTACGTACGTAAGAAGTGACTGAGATTTTTCTTTTGCTGCTGTGTTGAGTAAGCGTTAACGCGTGATTGGTCATTTACCGATGCATGCATTTTACTCAACGGAACTCGCTACTGAACAAAGTCCCGTGCCATCTGCTGAATCGCCACTTCTTTTCTCTGACGGTAGGATACGTGACATTCTGACGATCAGCTCCGTCGATGGGCATTTCGAAGTGAGCGACAGAACAGGCCCCCAGTTTCGTTTGCAAAGAATCTGCCCCCCAATTTCCTCTAGCCCAGTCCGTTTCCTTTGCTTGCACTACAGGAATGCGCCTCTATGCCGACGGCCGACTGCCCTCGGCGTAGCCACGCCTGGCCCTCGGCGTCCAGGTCCCTCGGCGTACGCAGCCACGCCGTCGGTGTACGGCTGGCCCTCAGCGTTGGCGCCATACGCCGACGGCCTTCCCTACCCCTCGGCATACGTGTCCTCGGCACAGCATCCCGTCACGCCGTCGCCGTTAACGGAGGGCCTGAGACGCCGACGGCCTGGCCCTCGGCATAGAGAAGGGCTCATGCGAGAGAAGAGGCGACGTGGCGCGACCTGGTGCAACCAGCTGGGCCTCTACACCGAGGGCAACCCCCTCGGCATAGGACAACTCCTCCTGGCGACGAGCGGGCCACGTGGCGCGACCTGGTGCGGCGGTCTACGCCGATGGCAACCCCCTCGGCATAGATCTGACCATATGGCCCTATGCCAGGGTCTATGCCGACGGCATTGCCCTCGGCGTAGGCCTGCCATATTTTTTTTTTGCTGTTTCAGCCAAAATCCTGTTCCAATTCAATTGCAATGCAGTTCAGCAGGTCCAATTCATCCAAATTCATCCAAAATCGACCAAATTCGCCATAATTCACCAAATAGCATATAATTCACATAGTAGCATACATGGTGCACATAGTAGCATACAAGAGGAGAGCGGAGAGTGCCATGTCATCCAAATACATAGTAGTAGGTAGCAAGCAAGAAGCCCGGTGCTGACTAGCGGAGGAAGGACCCGGGCGGGGTGTGTCCGCCCACATCGTTGGCGAAACGAGCAGCCCGGGGTTGCGCTCCGGTAGAAGTTGCAGAAGAACCACCTGGAGAAGGACCGAAACTACGCCCAGGAGAAGTCGACGGAGAGGCACCGGGAGTAGTCCCAGGAGTAGTCGACGGAGAGGCACCAGCGAACGCCCGGAGACCGACCACCTTCATGAACCGGTGTGACCTCGCGCCCACCCGGCGAGGCCTGGTTCCCGGAGCATCCCGTTCCCTACGTGTTCCCTACATGTTAGCAACTTGCGAGGCAAAGGAAAGTGGTAACTACAGGTTTGGCAAAGAACTTACCTCCGGTGTGGATCCGTAGTAAGTCGCAGCGAAAGCTGCCCTCGATGGCATGATAGGCATGTCCCCCGCCACGGTAACTCGAGCCGGTGGCGGTGTACCGATAGACATAGAAATCATCATTTCCTGCAAGATAGGTTACAAGTCAGGCTTTGCAGAAATAAAGCATCAAACTGAGACTTGTCATCTACTAGCGAGAAGAAAGATTCCGACTTACTCCTATATACGCCATGTAGGCCGTATTCTGCCTATTCCACTGGGCAGCGGCCTGCTGATACACTTCATTGCAGGCTTCGAAGGCCGCCTCGAACTCAGGCTACAATTTCAGAAACAATGAATCTCGTCAACACTTAGCCATGTAGGAAGGAAAACCGGAAAGAGGATGAAAATGAGGAAAACTTACATCGTAGGCGGGTGGACGAGCGGTGCCGTGGACGAGGCTGGGGGCTGTCGGCGGTGAGGGTATGCTTGAGACGCGTGTAGCTCGTGGCGTGGGTAGGCTTGACCACCTTATTCAGAAAGGGGAAACGGCCATGCGGACGCCCGCGACTCGACAGGACCAACGACTCCGGGTCGGTCGGCATGCGCAAGGGGTCATCCACCTCCGGGTGACGAGACCTCACCATGTCGCAGTAGTCATCCTTGGCGGCCTTGGCATTGCCGTAGTACCGTGGCTGAGGCAATGCGGGATTGGGCTTCGCTTCGTCCGCATCATGTCATATATCTCGGCATCATGAAGCACCACCCCGGGTGCTGCCTCGGCCACCCGCATCGCGAAAAGAAGAGTTATGCGTATCACAAATGAGACATGACGGGAAATGAAAGAAGGTCGTTCCATGTATATACATACCTTTTTCCCCTTGAAGCGGGTGTAGTCGCGGCTTCCCGCGCAGTGTGTGCCACCGGTGCCTCGGTTCTCCATGTTACGCCTCGACACGGCTGCAAACTCCTCGTCCCGCCTGAGCCACCTCGCCCTAATCAGCTCCTCCCATGCCTCCCTATGCTGCTCGGCCCACTCGGGACAAACCTGAAAACGCAATACTCAACTCAAGATAATTCTATGAAAACTAAGCAGCAATGTAGAATCTCATTGACATTTTACTCACCGGCATGTACTCCTCAATGGTCATTGCCCATTCCTCCGTAGGCTGGTTACCAACATAGTACTCCTTCTTGACCCTCTTACCCTTGTTAGCCCAGAAGGCACTAGCGCAGGTGACCTTTTGGTTGTACCACTCGTTGCGGTGTCAACCTCTCGCAAGCGCCACGCAAAGTGAGACGCGCCCGCGTGTCATGCTCCGGGTCCACACGATAGAAGCACTTCAATCATGCATAAATCAGTTGTGAAAGTCATGAGTTAGCACATTAGGGTCATCAACTATGAACGGTGCTCGAGAAATATATGCCTTACCCAGAACTTGGTGGTCACAGCCTCAGCAGCTGTCGCGAAGCCTACGGCTGGGGCATCCTCATAGTCCGCCCAAGTAGTGGCTAGCTTCGTCGGGCCACCGGGGACCGTGCTAAGGGGAGTGTATCTGCCGGGCCAGAACTTCTTAATCAGAGCCCAAGCAAGCTGTTATTCATGCGGGGGGGGGGGGGGCTTGGCCTCCCATGTCCGATTGTTGCAAATAAATCACACATTAGTACACATGCCAAATTATTTATTATGCCCAAGATGAAAATACATGTTCGAAATTTCTGAAGTAGTACACTTACTCATCGCTCGAAGTAATGATAAGGGCCTTGTCATCATGGGTCTTCGGCTCCTTCCTCGCATCGGGGACTCTAGCTTCTCCACGAATCTTCAAGGGCTTCGGCGCACCTTCACCCTCCATCACCCTCCAACTCAGCCCTAGAGTCCGACTCGTGTGTAGACTCCGTCTCCATCTCCACCTCCCCACTAGACGGACCCTCAAGGTACAACTCAGGAGCCACGTCGCCAGAAGCGGAGGGTGGCTCGTCAAAGTCCATGTGTACCCCGCCGCCACCTCGTCCTCGTCCTCGACCTCCACCTCGTCCTCCTCGTCCTCCTCGTCCTCGTCCTCCATCGGTACCATCGGCGTAACGCGGATTTTGCACCGGGGCTCGATCACTCCGTCTAGGCGCTCTAGGAATATTCCTCTTCACCTGCTCGTCAAAGTCCATGCAATTAAGAAGCATGCTGACATAATAAAATGAAGATACTAAGAATAAAAGGCACAATGCAATTAAGAAGCATGTTGACATAATAAAATGAAGGTACTAAGAATAAAAGGCACAATGCAATTAAGAAGCATGTTGACATAATAAAATGAAGGTACTAAGAATAAAAGGCACAATGCAATTAAGAAGCATGTTGACAAATAAATACTAAGAATAAAAGACCCTCACCAGCCATCATCGCTCTCACGCTCACTCTCATACTCCGTCTCTTTCTCTTTCTCTTTCTCTGGCCCACTATCACTATCACTATCTTGTGAGTACAAAGTTGAAGGGTCGACGGGTGGAGGCTCATCATAATTGTCATTCGCCTCAAGTAACTTCTCGAGCATAGATATGTCTTTTAGATCCACCACCGACTCACCACGAGTTTCTGCATCGTTCCCGAGGTCCTCTTGAACAAACGGTTCTAAAATATATTCCCCGAAGTCCTGTTCCTCTTGATAGAAAATCCCCTCGTATGTCACGGGGTCAATGTTGTTGTAATCATCCTCAGAGGGAATCGGTAGGTTACCATGTGGCGATACCCGGAAGACGACTTCCCAACCCTTGAGTTCCGCTTTCTGGCATGGGTAGGGCAAATAATAAACTTGCTTGGCTTGGTGAGCCACAACAAAGACATCGGCTCCGCTATAGGTGGTTGAAGGCTTAACTTCAACTAACCCAATGGACTTATCACTTCTCTGCCCACCTATTGGGTCGAACCAATGACACTTGAACACGACGATATTGAGTTGCACGTTCGTACGATTGAATGTCAACTCGTATACACTTTGTAACCTTCCGTAGTAATCAAAGTTGTTGGCTCCTTTGGTGAAGACCCCAGTATTTATAGTTTTGGGATTCGCCCGGCCCTTCTGATGCGTCTCTGTGTGGAAGCGAAACCCATTCACATCATACTTCTCATACTTGGTCACCTCACGGCTACAACCTTGTGAAACACATTTCAACTCATCTATCATATCAACGTTTCTCTCACGGCCCTACAAGAACATTTCAAATTTGTTGTGTGCATTAGTTACGTGTAATAAGAGGGACAAGTCACATGTTGCAATGTAAGAGGACATGTTAGAAACATTACTTTTTCCATGAACCATGACACAAAGTTTTTATTAATTCCGGGAGCACCCTCTTTCAGTAGAGTGTCCATCTCCGAGGGTTGAGGCAATTCATCATACGGCCACATTTCATCCGTGAATTCGCTGAAAGGAGAAAATAAGCATTAGACCGAGACGAGGTTACTAGCTGCAAAGTAATTTGTTCACCATTTTTACCTTACGAATGGGACCACTTCCTTCATGTTCATAAGCACATATAGCATTATACAATCCTTCTCTTCGTTCTCCAATTTATATTTTGTTCCTTTACCAGCCTTGCCACCGGGGAATTGCCATAGTTGTAGCTTTGGGTCATTCTCGGGCACGTCGACATTGTAACGAGTGACCGGGTTATGCAGAGTGGGAACATCATCGGGATAGTACGTTGTCGCGGCATCTGCCATCTCCCGAAGGCATATTGCCTCAGCTATGCATGCTTCAATCTTGGCCTTGTTTCCAGTTATCTTTCGAATATACTTAAACTCTTTCTCAATACAGAACTGCCAACGAAACTGCACCGGGCCACCCAAGAGTGCCTCGTTGGCGAGGTGCACAATGAGATGTGCCATCGGAGTAAAGAAGCCTAGCGGAAATATCATCTCCAAATTGCAGAGCAACTCCGGCACTGTATCTTGTAGCTTTGCAATAACCTTGGGACATATCTGCTTAGCACAGAGCGTGCGGAAGAAATGGCTCAACTGCGCAAGCACTCGCCAGACTTTCTCGGGGATATACCCTCGAAGCATCACCGGCATGAGCCGCTGAATCCATATATGATAGTCGTGACTCTTGAGCCCGGTGACTTTTCCCTCGAAAGATTAACTCCCTTACTCATATTCGAGCAATAACCATCAGGGAACATCACGACGTATTTGAGCCACCTGAATGCCTCCTTCTTTTGGATGGAATCAAGGCAGAAGTTGGCATGCGGCTTGAACCAATTCTTTTGACGGCCAATAGGACGCTTCATGTGTAATTTTTCCCTATCACGAGAGGATCTCAACATCGACTCTAGCCTTGACATTATCCTTTGACTTCCCGGGAATGTTCGGGCATATGTGAAAGACGGACTCCGCGACATTCTTTACGAGTGTGCATCACATCGATGTTATGGGGAAGTTCGAGGTCCTTGTAATACTCGAGCTTCGTTAAGGCCGCCTCGTGAGTCCGAGTTGTGCGTTACACCATATCCCTCAAATTGAGGGCCGATTGGCGTCGGCTGCCGGCACGAGAGCACGTAGCTCGGCTTCAACAAGTGTACAATCAAACTTCGGCACATCTTTTTTTTCATGCACAACTTTGCCCTTCTTGAAGTTCTTTTTGTCTTCTCTAAACGGATGCCTCCTTTTGAGGAACTGTCGATTCGTGTCAAACGCAACATACTTGCGACCCTTCTGTAGCCAAAGGAACTCAAGCCGGTGCCTGCACACTGGGCATGGCCACTTACCAGCTGTACACCATCCGCATGTTAGGGCGTACCCGGGCATGTCATGCATGGTATACTTCAGGATGCAAGTGGACAAGTCCACGGAGTGTCCGCGTGTGCCTGCATTATCCGCACGCGTGCTAAGCAGGATTAGCAGGTTCCTGCATCCGCCTTGCATGCAGGCTAGGCAGGAATAGCAGATTCCTGCGTCCGCGTTGCTGTCTTGCTTCTCTAGCTAGATGTTTGCTGTTCGCGGCGTCGGCGACTCTAGATGTTTGCTGTCTTGCTTTTCTAAATGTTTCTGGACGATTTTCACCTACCTCAGCCACGAGGGAAAGAAAAAATCAAGGCAGGCTCTCATGGTGAAGACGATGAAGGCGAGCTCCCACGGCCGGAACGGTGCTGCCTCCCGGTGCGACGCGGCAGCCAGCGTCACGACGCTCTCGAACTCCTTCTCCCACGCCACCACGCCTCCAACCTCGCCGGCGTCAGCGGCGGCATCTGGGGCAGGGGCCAGCTCTTCCTCCCGGGTGAGGTTGAGGCGCACCGCGCGCCGCAGCGAGCTCAGGCCGGACGCCCTCGACCCCTTCCACGTGACCTCAGCCGTGACGACCCTCGGCTGGGTTGCGCTTCCCTCCTACTCCTGCGGCTGCTCCGCGGGCGGCGGTAGCCCCTTCGCCCGGCGCACGACTGCTGGGCCTCCTGCTCCGAGACGACCAACGACAAGAAGATATGAGCTGGGGGAAACAAACTGGATCCTAGGACGCTCGATTTGTTGGTCGATTTGTCTTCGAGGACGACGGGGAGGAGCAGGCTGGAGAGCGAAGGGGATGACGGCGAGCGAAGCCGGCGGCGGCGTAGGTGGGGATGAGCGAGGATGTCTTCGAGTTGGAGATGAACGCTTTGTGCGGGCCAGCCAACGGGCCTAGAAGAAGATGCAGGACCTGCCCGCAAACCCCACTTATTATTCGCAGGTGGTCCGCAAGGCCTCAAAACGTTTTTTTCGCGGCGCGGCTTAGCGGGCCTGCGGAAGCCTGCAGCCACCCTCATCCTGAGGTATATTGCAACCAAACTTTCATGTAGAAGTTTGTCTTCGATGCTCGGTCGTACGTCAATGTCCCGTGGTGCCAAGAGTGGTTCAAATCTTCCACAATCGGCTGCATGTAGACACTCAAATTCTTCCCGGGTAATGAGGGCCTGGAATGATCGGCGACGAAACATGGTCTTCCTCGTCATTAGGACTCCGGGAGGGAGATTGAGCGGAATAACAAACACGGGCCAGCAAGCTGTAATTGGCAGCCGACATACCATATGGATTGAAGCCATCCGTTGCTATCGCAATTCGACATTCCGAGCCTCGGCTGCCTTAAGCGGGTGTTTTGTATCGAAGTTCTTCCATGCCGTACCATCGGATGGATGTCCCATCTTCAACTTCTTGTTTTCGTCCACGAATCTCTTCCCATACTTGTGCCACGTCATCTGTTTGGCTGTCTCCTCGTGCATGTAAAGCCGCTGGATTCTTTTTATGAATGGGAGATATCGAAGAATCGACTTTGCGGTGCTTGACTCGCCTCACTCGACCATCCTTTCCTGTTACCTCTTCATACCTAGATCGCTTACGGATGGGACGGTACTTGTCCCCGCATACTCGTCTCCAAAATAGAACGCAGCCTTTCGGACAACGAGTCTATCCTTTGATAATCCATGTTGAGGTCCTTCATCATTCTCCTCGTCGCGTGCGGGCTTTGAGGCGGACAATGATCTTTGGGCAACATGTTACCAGTTGTTTTCAGACTTGCTTCAAAGCCCTCACGGGTGGTGTTGTACCGGGTCTTGTCGGCTAGACATTGGGAGATGGCATCGAGCTGAGAAATCGCGGCGCCCTCGTATAGAGGCCTCTTAGCCGCGGTAATCATATCATAGAAGGCCTTCGCGGTTGGCTCTGGTTCCTCCGGTTCTGGCGGCGCCTCCGGTTCTGGAGGTGGCGAATCCGGGACATCGGCATGGACGAGATCATCTAGAAAGTCTCTAATTCCATCGTACTCATTGCCATTGAGCCGCTGCCGCATCACCTCACCTCTGTCACGTTCGCGCTCATCAAAGTCGATTTCCGTGACGTACCCATGCATATACCCATATTGCAGAAGGTGTCTATACATTTCATCCTTCCCACGACGTTGACGCTTCACGCAGCGAACACGAGGGCAAAGTGCCCGAACCAGCCCCTTTGTACCACGCGCTAACTCATTCACTAGAAAATGGGTCTTCCTTGTCCACTCATCTGTTTTCTCGGTCGCACTAACACGCTCATTGTACATCCATCCATTATCAGCCATCCTCTCGCTTTATTGGGAGCCAAACCACAGACATAGCATTTATATCAAATAGGAAATTAAATGCATCATATTTTTATTTATTTTACCGGGCGAAACGCATGCATCAACCTACATCTCTACTAGGTGGGCTCCTAGCAGCCGCCGGATCCATAGTTGGCTACGTTCTCCATGCTCTACCCCGGTCCAAGTCGGAATTTCGGCAGCACCTCCCCGCTGCTCTCCCGATACACGTCTCGGCAAAAAGCCGAGAGGATGTGCATCCGGAGAACAACGGGGAGGCGCCGCCGAAATCCTGACTCGGACCGGAGTAGAACATGGAAAACGTAGACAACTACGCATCCGCCGACTGTCCCGTAAATGCCGCAAGCGTTACGGTTCAAAATATGCGGGCCACTAATGCATATTTATCCGCGTAACGCTCGCGGACGGGAAGTGACACCTAGGTTACGCAACTGGACTTGGAAAATGAATCTAGTGACATAAGAAAATGCGGAGAAGAAGTTGGAAATTTAGCTCACCCTCGGCTGAAGAGGAAGTAGTCCAACAACCGAGTGTCGATGTCGGCGAACGTCGAGAAGCGCGTCAAAGATCCGGGATCGTCACGCCGGGGTGCTCATGACGAGGCGGTCACGACATGGCCTATTACAAATTCACATTATTAGAACAAATTCACATTATTTGAACAAATTCACATTTGCATTTCTATTTCCATTATTAAACAAATTTCTATTTGTGATTCCTATTTCTATTTCTATATGCAATTTCTATTTCTATTTGCAATTTCTATTTAAATTTCATTTCTATTTCTCATTTGCAATTTCCATTTCTATTTCTATTTCTATTACTATTTCTTTCTTTCCATTACATATCAATTACACAATTAAATTTCTATTTATATTACAACAACTAAAACTAATGCAAAAAATAAAAAAATGGCTACCTTACTTGTGCTGCGGGGCAGGGCGACGGTGGCGCGGTGTGCTGCGGGGGAGAGGGCGGGGCGGGCAGGGGCAGGGCGACGGCGGCGCGGTGTGCTGCGGGGGAGAGGGCGGGGCGGTGCGGTGTGCTGCGGGCCGGGGAGAGGGCGGGGCGGGGCGGCGCCGGTGTGGAGGAGGGGCAGCAGCGGCGGTGGGGGGCTCGGGGAGGAGGGCGCGTGGAGGCGGAGGACGGCGGAAAGGGGAGATGGCGACGGGGAAGGAGGGCGGCGAGGGCAGGAGGGCGGAGGAGGGCGGCGTGAGCGGGCGCGTGGAGGCGGGGGAGCAGCTGGCGGTGGAGGCGGCGGGCTTGGGAGGAGCAGAGAGAGCGGGGAGATGGCGGCGTGCTGGGAGGAGAGGTACGGCTTGGGGAGGAGAGGTGCGACTTGGGCGGGCGCGGTCCGGCTCGACCGTGTCCGACCCCAAACCCTAACCCTTAGCTATGCCGAGGGCCAGGCTATACGCCGACGGCAGCCCTCGGCATAGCCCCCACCCCTTTTTTTCTTTTTCAATATATGTTCTATTTAAATTTTCTTAATGTAAATTATATTATAAAATATATTAATATAGTTCCATATAAATTTGTTTTAATCTTCTACATTCCCAAGCTATGCGCATAAATATTTTTACCATATCTTAACTTAATATTCCCCCCGGTAGACGAAACCCTAATCGAGTAGCCCCGCAGATCTACCCCTTTGACCGGCCTCCGATAACAGTTGAACTATGGACTTTTCTCTTACTTTGTGTTGTGTTAGGTCATCGGAACATGTAGTACCAATAATTACCCTATCTTACATCACTATTCCCTCCGGTAGACAAAACCCTAATCCCGTAGCCCCGCGAGATCTACCCCTTTGACCGACCTCCGATGACAGCTGACCCATGGACTTTTCTCTTCCTTTGTGTTGTGTTAGGTCATCGGAACATGTAGTATCAATAGTTACCGTATCGGCGCATCAATATTCCCACCGGTAGAAGAAACCCTAATCTGGGAGCCCCGCAGATCTACCCCTTTGACTGCATCCCATCGGGGGTCCCCCGGTGGGCATATGCCTCCATTTGAGCTTTTTTAGGTCATAGGTACATGTGGAAACAAGGATCATACCATATGATCTCAAGTTTCTCTCCGGTTCACCTCCGAGAGAGTTCCCCCTATAGATGCAGAATCCGCCTAAGTGTAGGAACCCCCGTCCGAGAAGCCGGACACACCCGGGGGTAGCCTTGGATATAAAACCATCTCAAATCACTTTTGTGCATTCCATGTGGACACACACAAGTTTTGGGGCCATTCCCTAGATCCGATGCTCGATTTCTGATGAAACCCTAATTCTGTTGACCGCGCGGTCTACCCCTTTGACTGCATCCCATCGGGGGTCCCCCGGTGGGCATATGCCTCCATTTGAGCTTGGTTAGGTCATAGGTACATGTGGAAACAAGGATCATCCCATATGATCTCAAGTTTCTCTCCGGTTCACCTCCGAGAGAGTTCCCCCTATAGATGCAGAATCTGTTGACTGCCAAAACCCACCGGCGGGCAGCGGCCTTGTCAACACCGTAGAGCCGGGAAGAGCCTAGAGCTGCGGCTGGCTGAGACCCCTCCGAGCGACGGCCCGCAATGCTCTTCTGGTCACACGCGGCGTTGCGAAGTGCAAGGGCGTGCCACCTGACCTATACCTGGTCGGGAAGGTGATGAGGATGCCTCGCTTAGTTTCTGCCGGGGCATACATGTAAACGTTAAATACGAGCCTCGATCGGCTCTCGGGTTATCTCGTGAATCGGCTCAAAGAGCCGATCCACCCATGATCCGTGCGGGGTGCACGAATACTTGGTGGTCCTGCTTGATCAAGATGAAGCTAATGAGATCTACGACGATTTAGGGTTTTCACCGCATAATCGGATCATCCTACTCCAGGTTGGGCCTTGCGGCCACGCACGGTGCTCGTAAGCCGATCCTAAACAAGGCCAAAAAACCAACATGAAGTTGATCCTAGGAACATCCCGTTTAGGACTTGCGAACGCCACCCTACGTGCCACCGGATCCTCCCCCCTTTGTAAGGCCTAACTATTGCGGATATTAAACTAATCCTTGTAGAACAAGGAGCAATCGTAACGGATCGGATCTACTAAATAATGATCAAGCGGGGTGCCGCCCCCACACCTGAGATAGGTGTGAGGACGGCTAGATATGCAAGGGTTGCACTACGTAAGCATGCTTAAACGAAGAACAATGCTAACCCTAACACATCTAATGATAACTACGTTGCTCGCCATCAAAAACGCTTCGATACGAGCAACGCATGAACAACGTGGGGCTTGTGCTGCCTAGATCGCAAGATGCGATCTAGGCGACATGTCGCTTACCCGATAGAAACCCTCGAGACGAAGGAGTTGGCGATGCGCCGAGATTGGTTTGTTTTTGGGGTTGAACGTGAGTTGTTGTTTATTCCATAAACCCTAGGTACATATTTATAGTCCAGCGGACTCTCTAATGCGGGCGTGCACCAGACCGTGCACGAATAAGATTCTATCTCTAAACTAAGATATGATCTAATATGTTACAGATACACGGGCAATTAAGCCCAACTTGGTATAAAAGGCCGATCCACATACTTCTTATATATATATTTCTTCACACCCATCTTCGATCGCGGCCCACCTCTGACTTGGTCAAATTCTGGTGATAACACATGCCCCCCTGGTTTTGGAAATGATATTTCCAAAATCATTACGTTTTTCTTTCGCCGGGTCATGTCATGGCAGAAGCGAGAACCATTGCGGCATTTTTCGTCGGGTCATGTCATGGCAGAGCAGAACCATTGCTCCGCACAATTTGACCGTTGTCTTTGAGTACTGCCTCCTCGAAAACTGCTTGTGGCATTGAATTTTTCACCGTGGCCCCCTTTATTTAACCGCTACGAGCGAGTTCGCCATTTCACCATCCTGCTACTGTTTGGCCATCGGCACCCAAAAACCCCCAAACTCCCACAGCCATGTCTTCCTCCTCTTCTTCCTCCTCGTCGGTCTTCCACGACTCCTCCTCCGAGCTTTCCTACGGGTCCTCCTCCTCCCGCGAGACGCCACCGGACATCCGCGCCCCAGAAGCATGGGACCTGGAAGACCATGCCTCCTCTGTCTGGTCCGAAGACGACCAGTCCCTGACCAGTGGGGACGAAGATCTTCAGTTCCTCGCCGTCGGGGGCTGGAGTCGGAGAGCGAGGACGACCGGTTCCCACGGGACGGCTGCCCCACCTCTGAAGAAGAGGAAGAAGAAGACGACGACGACGACGACGACTCCCTCGAGGGTTACCCGCCAGCGAAGCGCCTCCGCATGTGGTGGGACGACGACAGCAGCGACGACGAAGACGAAGACGAAGCTCCCGTAGAGGGTTACGGAAGCAGCGACGAGGAACCCATCGGCAGTAGTGCCGATGAGAGTTCGAGGACGACAACGAAGGAAGCGACGGCCCGTAGATTAAGATCTACTAGTATAGGCCTAGCAATAGTAGATTGGTCAATAGACCCTTCTTTTGTTCTCCCTTCCCGAGCAATCGGCTCTTTCTTTGTAAGAAATCCCCTTATCAATGAAGAAAATCCCTCAACTAATTTCGCTCCCTTGTCGATTGCCAAATGGAGTTGTCGTACAGGGAGCCGATGGCAAAATATCGGCTCATCTTGCTGTGCGAGGCCAAGCATGTTGTATAAACTTATTTTGCTAAAGTCGATATCGAGCGTATCGGCTCCGATTTTACGAAGTCGATGCCCGTGCATCGGCTATACTTGCATCTTGTTAATCTCCATATGTTTTTCAAGTCGATGCCCGTGCATCGGCTACGATGTATATATGTTTTTTTTTGCGGCCGATTCTGAAACCGGCCCCCACATCTCATTGTCCATCATCCCACATGCTTGGGAAATATTTCTTGAGGTGTTGACCATTAACGACCACGGGGAACTTTTCGCCGCTCAATTCCTCCAGCATGTACGCATTACCCTTCAAGGCCCGGACCACTTTGTACGGGCCGTGCCAGTTAGGAGACCATTTGCCATATGCCTTATCCCTGGTTCCCAATGGCAGCCATGACTTCCCACACAAGATCACCAACTTGGAACTCCTTTGGCCTAACCTTTTTGTTGTAGGCACGAGCCACCCCGGCTTTGTTCTCCTTAATCTTCTCCAACGACCAAAGCCTAAGTTCCATTGCGTCCTCAATAGTGTCGCTCATCAAAGCTGCATACTCTTCGGTTGTCGGATCATTCTGAAACGTGACGCGTCTTGATCCAGCCGTAATTTCCCAAGGCAATACGGCCTCCTGTCCATAGACAAGCTGGTACGGCGAGGTCTTTATAGCTCCGTGGCACGACATGCGGTAGGCCCATAACGCTTCTGATAGCTTCTCGTGCCAATCCCGAGGGTTCTCGTCAATTTTCCTCTTGATCGGCTTGATCGGGCTTTGATTGGACGCCTCGGCCTGTCCGTTAGCTTGAGCATAATATGGGGATGATCGGATCGAGTTTAATCCCTACGTCATCACGAGAACTTCCTGAATTCTTTAGAAGTGAAGACCGAACCTCCATCGGTCGTGATAGTACGGGGATTCCAAACCTATGAATGACGTGTTCTTTCACAAACTTGATCACGTCCTCTCGATGTTACTTTTTTCATAGGGACGGCCTCTACCCACTTGGTGAAGTAGTCTGTGATAACCAAAATCCATTCATGTTTTTTACACGATGCCGGATGGATTTTGCCGATCATATCCATGCCCCACCCGAAACGGCCAAGGCTTGATGATGGGGTTCATCGGCCGATGCTTGGCACCATCTGAATTTTTCCAAACATCCGACATGCTTGGCACCTCCTGTAATAATTGAAGCAATCTTCAAGCATAGTGGGCCAATAAAACCCCGATCGCTCGATCAACCACTTCATCTTATGAGCCGACTGATGCGTTCCACATGCGCCTTCATGCACCTCATGTAAGAGCCGATTGGACTCAGTCGGTCCTAGGCACTTGAGTAGCAATCCTTCTAATGTCCTGTAGAACATATCGTCTCCTATAAGGACATACTTCATGGCTCTGTATCTCACCCGTTTAGGTGCCCCCCGAGCCGAATCTTTCAAATAATCGAAGATCTCGGCTCTCCAATCATTCTGTTCCAGGAATTGTATCTGAACTTCCGCTCCGTCGGGTATATCTATGTAGCCTGACGCCATTTGTGCGAGATTGTTGGCATCGGTATTCCGGGATCTTGGGATCCAATTGAAGTTGATGTACCGGAACTGTGTCATCAACTCACGGCATTCCACCCAATATGGGAACAGCGATTCGCTTTCGCAATTATATTCCTCCGTGAGCTGGTTAATCACCAACTTTGAGTCTCCGAAGAGCTCTACAGCTTCAGCTCCAGCTTCCAATAACAATTCCATCCCTTTACGTATTGCCTCATATTCTGCTACGTTGTTGGTGCAAAGGGTAGATAATCTGATGGAGAAGGAGTATTCTGCCCCGAGGCGATACGAGCAGAATGCCGATGCCGCAACCATCGTCACAAACCGATCCATCGAAGAACATAGCCCATGCACGAATGGATAGTGCTGCTATATTGGTGCTGATCCGTTCAGCGATGAGATCGGCTAACGCTTGACCCTTAACTGCCTCTCGCGGTGATGCCGGAGATCAAATTCGACAGCGCAAGCATCCATTTACCAAGTCGGCCTTTCAAAACGGGGGCCGACAACATGTGTTTGACGACGTCCGATTTACGGATGACGATGATCTCCGCCGTCGGAAGGATGTGATGAAGCTTGGTGCAGGTGAAGAATAAGCGAGAGGCAAAGTTTCTCGACTTCAGGGTATCTTGTCTCCGCGTCCGACATCCTTCTGCTGAGGTAGAAAACGACTCTTTCAACGCCGTCGCAAAGTTGCACCACCACTGAAGCGATGGACGTATCAGCTACTGACAGGTAGATGTAGAATGGCCTGTCTTGCTGGGGCGGAACTAACACAGGCGGCGTTGTTAGATATCGCTTAATTTCATCAAACGCCTGTTGCTGTTCTGCCCCCCAGTGAAACTCGTCGTCAGACTTGGTCTTCACCAGCGCCATGAACGGCTCGATTCGTCCTGACAAGTTAGAGATGAACCGCCGGACGAAATTGATCTTGCCGATGAGGCGTTGAAGCTCCTTTTTCGTGGTAGGCGGCTGCATGAGTACGCACCGCCTCCCGACTTTTCGAGGCCGATCTCAATTCCCCGTTCATGAACCAGAAAACCTAAGAATTGACCAGCCGTCACCCCAAAGGCACACTTCTTCGGATTCATTCTCAGCCCAAATTTCCGAGTCCGTTCTAGGACGCGCCGTAGATCATCCAAGTGCCCCTCCATGGATACCGATTTGACCACCACGTCGTCGATATAGATCTCCACCAACTTGCCGATCAGATCATGAAAAATATAATTCATGGCTCGCTGGTATGTTGCACCAGCATTCTTCAGACCAAAGGTCATGACCACGTACTCGAACAAGCCTACTGCCCCTGGTACTCTGAATGCGGTCTTGTGTATGTCTTCCGGGGCCATGAAAATCTGATTATAACCGGCGTTGCCATCCATGAAGCTCAACACCTTGTGGCCGGCAGCGGCGTTTATCAATGTTTCCGCCACGGGCATCGGATACTCGTCCTTTGGGGTAGCTCGTTAAGATCTCGGAAATCGATGGCCACGCGCCATCGGCCGTCCTTCTTCTCCACTTGGAACTATACTGGAGATCCACTCAGCATACCTGCATGGCCTCGATGAATCCGGCGGCCAACATTTTCTCAATCTCCTTCTTGACTTCTTCCGGAATCTCGGCCCTCATCCGACGTGCCCGTTGTTGGAACGGCCGAAATCCTTTCTTCGGGGGAGGCGATGCTCAATGATGCTCCTGTCCAAACCAGGCATCTCTGTGTAATCCCATGCAAAGCAATCCGGGTATTCCTTCAACGGGGCTATCATCTGTCCACCGAGCCGCGGATCTAACTTCTTGCTGATAAAAGTAGGTCGAGGCTTATCCCCAGGACCGATGTCAACTTCCTCTAGCTCATCGGCTGATGTGAACCCGTACCCCGGCTTCCCGTCACTGTGAGGTCGACTCCGCATCATCGGGAGAGCGGGCGATACGGATACGAGCGGGCCGATTACTAGCGTCGGCTTCTACCTTGATCATCACCGGGATGTTTTGGCGGTGTCGGGGCCGATCACATGGAGCAGCCTCTTCCTTGTCTTTGCCATAAGAGCGAGTTGCCCTCGCCTTTATCTTCATCAAGGGGGTGCCCCAGTTCTATCATGTTGATGTTGAACGGATGTCCTGGTTGGCACCTCCAGGGGTGAGTACCGTTAATCCTGTCAACGGCACGTGCTGGTGAATTATGCGCTCCTGGTGCTGCCGATGTGCGCGACAACGGCAAGCGGGGCTGGAGTGACACTTTTCCTTGGTAGGTTCTGAGAGCTGACTCTAACAAAGAGTGCGGATTCTTCATGACCTCCCTGATCATCCGAACGGCGACATGCTCCAAAGTATTCACCAGGCTCTCGGAACGGAGGCGCAACGAGTGAGCCACCATGCCACTAATCTCGTGGCGTACGGCCCTGGTACGTTCTCCTGACGGGACGGATAGGTCCACTTCATCGAGTGCGCCTTCCGGTGAGAACTCCTTCCGCGTGACGCCATGCGGACGGGTCCTGCGATACGAGCCGATGAGGTCGGCTTCGAGGGTAGCCTTGATCTCGTCGTACTGCTTCTTGAGGTCGTCAGGCAGATCCCCGTAGGTGACTGGCGTGCCGTCCGCCATCTCAGATGTAGATGGCGATGTGGTTGATGTAGACGATTGTCCCACCGGGCGTGCCAGAATGTGTTGACTGCCAAAACCCACCGGCGGGCAGCGGCCTTGTCAACACCGTAGAGCCGGGAAGAGCCTAGAGCTGCGGCTGGCTGAGACCCCTCCGAGCGACGGCCCGCAATGCTCTTCCGGTCACACGCGGCGTTGCGAAGTGCAAGGGCGTGCCACCTGACCTATACCGGTCGGGAAGGTGATGAGGATGCCTCGCTTAGTTTCTGCGGGGCATACATGTAAACGTTAAATACGAGCCTCGATCGGCTCTCAGGTTATCCTGTGAATCGGCTCAAAGAGCCGATCCACCCATGATCCGTGCGGGGTGCACGAATACTTGGTGGTCCTGCTTGATCAAGATGAAGCTAATGAGATCTACGACGATTTAGGGTTTTCACCGCATAATCGGATCATCCTACTCCGAGGTTGGGCCTTGCGGCCACGCACGGTGCTCGTAAGCCGATCCTAAACAAGGCCAAAAAACCAACATGAAGTTGATCCTAGGAACATCCCGTTTAGGACTTGCGAACGCCACCCTACGTGCCACCGGATCCTCCCCCCTTTGTAAGGCCTAACTATTGCGAGATATTAAACTAATCCTTGTAGAACAAGGAGCAATCGTAACGGATCGGATCTACTAAATAATGATCAAGCGGGGTGCCGCCCCACATCTGAGATAGGTGTGAGGACGGCTAGATATGCAAGGGTTGCACTACGTAAGCATGCTTAAACGAAGAACAATGCTAACCCTAACACATCTAATGATAACTACGTTGCTCGCCATCAAAAACGCTTCGAGTACGAGCAACGCATGAACAACGTGGGGCTTGTGCTTGCCTAGATCGCAAGATGCGATCTAGGCGACATGTCGCTACCCGATAGAAACCCTCGAGACGAAGGAGTTGGCGATGCGCCGAGATTGGTTTGTTTTTGGGGTTGAACGTGAGTTGTTGTTTATTCCATAAACCCTAGGTACATATTTATAGTCCAGCGGACTCTCTAATGCGGGCGTGCACCGGACCGGTGCACGAATAAGATTCTATCTCTAAACTAAGATATGATCTAATATGTTACAGATACACGGGCAATTAAGCCCAACTTGGTATAAAAGGCCGATCCACATACTTCTTATATATATATTTCTTCACACCCATCTTCGATCGCGGCCCACCTCTGACTTGGTCAAATTCTGGTGATAACAGAATCTGCCTAAGTGTAGGAACCCCCTGTCCGAGAAGCCGGACACACCAGGGGGGGTAGCCTTGGATATAAAACCATCTCAAATCACTTTTGTGCATTCCATGTGGACGCACACAAGTTTTGGGGCCATTCCCTAGATCCGATGCTCGATTTCCGACGAAACCCTAGTTCTGTTGACCGCGCGGTCTACCCCTTTGACTGCATCCCATCGGGGTCCCCGGTGGGCATATGCCTCCATTTGAGCTTGGTTTGGTCATAGGTACATGTGGAAACAAGGATCATCCCATATGATCTCAAGTTTCTCTCCGGTTCAACTCCGAGGAGTTCCCCCTATACATGCGAGATACTGCCTAAGTGTAGGAACCCCCTGTCCGAGAAGACGGACACACCAGGGGTAGCCTTGGATATAAAACCATCTCAAATCACTTTTGTGCATTCCATGTGGACGCACACAAGTTTTGGGGCCATTCCCTAGATACGATGCTTGATTTCCGACGAAACCCTAGTTCTGTTGACCGCGCGGTCTACCCCTTTGACTGCATCCCATCGTGGGTCCCCCGATGGGCATATGCCTCCATTTGAGCTTGGTTAGGTCATAGGTACATGTGGAAACAAGGATCATCCCATATGATCTCAAGTTTCTCTCCGGTTCAACTCCGAGGGAGTTCCCCCCTATACATGCGGAATCCGCCTAAGTGTAGGAACCCCCTGTCCAGAAGCCGGACACACCTGGGGGTAGCCTTAGATATAAAACCATCTCAAATCACTTTTGTGCATTCCATGTGGACACACACAAGTTTTGGGGCCATTCCCTAGATCCGATGCTCGATTTCCGATGAAACCCTAGTTCCGTTGACCGCGCGGTCTACCCCTTTGATCGCATCCCATCGGGGTCCCCGGTGGGCATATGCCTCCATTTGAGCTTTTTTAGGTCATAGGTACATGTGGAAACAAGGATCATACCATATGATCTCAAGTTTCTCTCCGGTTCACCTCCGAGAGAGTTCCCCCCTATACATGCAGAATCTGCCTAAGTGTAGGAACCCCCTGTCCGAGAAGACGGACACACCTGGGGGGTATCCTTGGATATAAAACCATCTCAAATCACTTTTGTGCATTCCATGTGGACACACACAAGTTTTTGGGCCATTCCCTAGATCTGATGCTCGATTTCCGACGAAACCCTAGTTCTGTTGACCGCGCGGTCTACCCCTTTGACTGCATCCCATCGGGGGTCCCACGGTGGGCATATGCCTCCATTTGAGCTTGGTTAGGTCATAGGTACATGTGGAAACAAGGATCATCCCATATGATCTCAAGTTTCTCTCCGGTTCAACTCCGAGGAGTTCCCCCTATACATGCGAGATCCGCCTAAGTGTAGGAACCCCCTGTCCGAGAAGACGGACACACCTGGGGGGGTAGCCTTGGATATAAAACCATCTCAAATCACTTTTGTGCAGTCCATGTGGACACACGCAAGTTTTGGGGCCATTCCCTAGATCCGATGCTCGATTTCCGATGAAACCCTAGTTCTGTTGACCGCGTGGTCTACCCCTTTGACTGCATCCCATCGGGGGTCCCCCGGTGGGCATATGCCTCCATTTGAGCTTGGTTAGGTCATAGGTACATGTGGAAACAAGGATCATCCCATATGATCTCAAGTTTCTCTCCGGTTCAACTCCGAGGGGTTCCCCCTATACATGCGAATCCGCCTAAGTGTAGGAACCCCCTGTCCGAGAAGGCGGACACACCTGGGGGGTAGCCTTGGATATAAAACCATCTCAAATCACTTTTGTGCAGTCCATGTGGACACACACAAATTTTGGGGCCATTCCCTAGATCTGATGCTCGATTTCCGATGAAACCCTAGTTACGTTGACCGCGCGGTCTACCCCTTTGACTGCATCCCATCGGGGCTCCCCCGGTGGGCATATGCCTCCATTTGAGCTTGGTTAGGTCATAGGTACATGTGAAAACAAGGATCATCCCATATGATCTCAAGTTTCTCTCCGGTTCAACTCCGAGGGAGTTCCCTCCTATACATGCAGAATCTGCCTAAGTGTAGGAACCCCCTGTCCGAGAAGACGGACACACCTGGGGGGGTAGCCTTGGATATAAAACCATCTCAAATCACTTTTGTGCAGTCCATGTGGACACAAACAAGTTTTGGGGCCATTCCCTAGATCTGATGCTCGATTTCCGATGAAACCCTAGTTCTGTTGACCGCGCGGTCTACCCCTTTGACTGCATCCCATCGGGGGTCCCCTGGTGGGCATATGCCTCCATTTGAGCTTGGTTAGGTCATAGGTACATGTGTAAACAAGGATCATCCCATATGATCTCAAGTTTCTCTCCGGTTCAACTCCGAGGGAGTTCCCCCTATACATGCAGAATCTGCCTAAGTGTAGGAACCCCCTGTCCGAGAAGACGGACACACCTGGGGGGGGGGTAGCCTTGGATATAAAACCATCTCAAATCACTTTTGTGCAGTCCATGTGGACACACACAAGTTTTGGGGCCATTCCCTTTATCCGATGCTCGATTTCCGACGAAACCCTAGCTCTGTTGACCGCGCGGTATACCCCTTTGACTGCATCCCATCAGGGGGTCCCCCGGTTGGCATATGCCTCCATTTGAGCTTGGTTAGGTCATAGGTACATGTGGAAACAAGGATCATCCCATATGATCTCAAGTTTCTCTCCGGTTCAACTCCGAGGAGTTCCCCCTATACATGCAGAATCTGCCTAAGTGTAGGAACCCCGCCCTTTTTTCCCGCCCACCCTTTCCCGCTGCTTCTCTCCTGCCCTTTTTTCCTGCCATGATTTCCCGCCAAGTTTTCCCGCCCACCCTTTCCCGCTCATTCTCTCCCTCCAAGTTTTCCCGCCCACCCTTTCCCGCCCATTCTCTCCCGCCAAGTTTTCCCGCCGTTTCGGCCCCTCGTCGGCCTATATATAGCCATGTCTTCTCCACTAACGAGCACCAGCAAAATTTCTCCCCTCATCACTTCTCTCATCCAACGAGCACCACAAAATCCTCCGAGCTGAGCTGCCGCCGAGATGGCTCCTCGTCGCCGTAGCAACACGGGCTTCATCGGCGTTCGCTGCGGCCTGCGGGGCATTTCGCGGCTGAAATCACCGCCGGTGGAACGCGTGTGTGGCTCGGCACCTTCTACACGAAGGAGGCTGCTGCCCGCGCATACGACGTTGCGGCTTGGAGGTTTGGCCGGCCGCGCCACGAAATGAACTTCCGGAGGTCAGGTCTCTGACGGAAGCTCAGAGTCTCTCTACTGAGCCGCTACTTCGCTCACAAGGTGAAGCGCGGCGGTACAGGGCTGGCCAGCGGCGAATTGATACCACCGAGGCGGACGAGCAGTTCATGGCACAGTGGCACAGAGACCATCCCGGATACGTCGAGGCAATGCGCGCATTCTGGAAGGACAAGCAGGCGTACAGGAGAGAGAGGAGGGCGGGAAAGCGACAGAGGAAGGCCGAGGTTGAAGCAGAGTACGCCAAAGGAGAGGCGTCGACATGGGGGGAGAATGATGAACGGTGGTCGTGGAACCTCACAACCACCGCTTCGGAGGACACCCCGGCGAGGATGAAGATTTCGACTTCTCCGATTAATATGTGTGTGTGTCGAGTCCGTGTGTCTAGCGGGTCATGCGTCGACCCAGTGTTAAGTGCTTTGTTCGTGTGTGGGTGTAGTTTCTTTAAATGTTTTGGTTTGTGTGTGGGTCTAGTTCTTTAAGTGTTTCGGTTCGTGTGTGGGTCTAGTACTTTAAGCGCTTTGGTATGTGTGTGGGTGTAGTTATTTAAGTGTTTTGTATCATGTGTGGGTCTTAAGTTCTTAAATGTATCACTTTTCTCTCCAGTTCACCTCCGAGGGAGTTCCCCCCTATACATCCAGAATCTGCCTAAGTGTAGGAACCCCCTGTCCGAGAAGCCGGACACACCTTGGGGGTATCCTTGGATATAAAACCATCTCAAATCACTTTTGTGCATGCCATGTGGACACACACAAGTTTTCCAGCGATTCCGACGCTCCGGTGGTCTGTATCTTGGAAAACCCTAGGGCGGGGACCCCACAGATCTACCCCTATAGCTTTCTCCGTGCGAGGGTTTACCAGTGGACTTTTTTATTTGTTTTGCTTTGTTTAGGACATATGTACATGGAAACCATAGGTTGGGCATACTTTACCATAAAATAGGCTCCGTTTGAGCCATGGCGGGGGTTTCCACATACAGATCCTGGATTTTACCAAGTGCTAGCCCATTATGCGGAAATCGTCAATGCCGGGTACATCCAAGGTTAGCCAAACCTTACATTACACATGTACATATATGTTAGGGGCAGATGCAAGTTTTCCAACAATTCTGACGCTCCGGTGATCTGTATCTTGGGAAACACTAGGGCGGGACCCCGCAGATCTACCCCTAGGGTTAGGGTTAGGGTTATAGTTAGGATTAGCAATGTATGTGGAAACCCTAGGGTTAGGGTTAGGGTTAGAGTTAGGGTTAGAGTTAGGGTTAGCAATGTATGTGGAAACCCTAGGGTTAGGGTTAGGGCTAGAGTTAGGGTTAGGGTTAGAGTTAGGGTTAGGGAAACCGTAGGGCGGGGACCCCGCGGATCGTCACCCGTGGGACCTACATATGCCATCTACGAATTCTTAAAAAATAGAACCATTTTTTACATAATTCATACTAGTAAATAAATAATAGAAACATAATATAAAGTAATATGAGAGAGAGAAAAAATAAAAAATAAAAAAAATCTATATGCCGAGGGTGGCCGTCGGCATAGGGGGGGCCATGCCCTATGCCGAGGGTAGCCCTCGGCGTTTGTGTGACGCCGTGAGAGGGCCGTCATGCCGCCGCTGGAACAGGCACCATGCCACTGCCTACGCCGAGGGCCAGGTAGACGCCGACGGCGGCCCTCGGCGTAGGAACCTATACGCCGACGGTATCTAGACGCCGACGGTCGGCTTCCGGCGCTGCCCTGGCGAGGCCGTACGCCGACGGCCCCGATAAAAGCCCTCGGCGTAGGGTTTGGGCGCCGTCGGCGTTTGAGCCCATTCCTGTAGTGTTGCTGGAAATCTGCCCGCAATATGAAGATGCCTGACATATGAAGATGCTAATTCCAACCCATTCTGCCTGCTGCCAATACACAATCTCGGCGCAATTTCAACTAAGAAAGCAAATAATAAGGATTTCTTTATCGAAAAAAGGATTTGTGTCATAAACACTACAAAACGGGCATGGACAGGCAGTGGCACTTCATATAATACGAGCATACATCCAAATTTACAACAATTAATATGGAACAAAGAGACTGAGAAAACAAGTCATCAAATTTAGTTAAACTATTTGTTTGAAACATCACTTAAAAAGAATTGGAGAGATAGATATCAAAGGATGGAAGAATTTTAATAGGGTAATGGTGAGCTGCAAACAACAAGTACGCTGGTATTTTGCTGTTACACGCTTAAATCTGTACCAGCAACATAATACACTCAACCTAGTGATTTATTTTATAGAAAAGGTCAACATGCTTAATTAAGTAATACATTTTAAATATAACCTTTTCTGCATTTTGAATGACATATAATGCTCCCCGCAAAAAAAAAAACATATCGTGCTAGTGTGTAGACAAATCATATAAAATACCCGATGACTATGAGGTCAAATAACTGCCACATTATGCTAGAATAGAATGTAACATATACTAAATATAGCCACGGAAATGTGGGAGCCATCCCACAAGTTAGAAAATGAAGCAAACATGGCATTAGAGAAAAGATTCGGTGGAACCGTCTTTATATAACAACTGAATGCACAGGGTTCCTTACAGACTAACTACTGCAAATTGACGACACTAAACACACATGTTACCGAGGGTACTCTGTGGATAACATGAACTCCTCTTCTAAGCTATCTTGTCTGTTGGTTGAATCATCGATGTTTCTTCCATCATTAGTTGATGGGAAATTCATTGCACGGTCAAACTTTTCAAAACTCTCGACCACTGGGCTAACTAGAACAGGATCCCTGGATGTTTGAAGGCTTTCTAGTGTCAATTCCACTTGTCGCATTGTTGGACGGTCCTCTCCTTTTAACTTCACGCATGCCACCGCAAGTGTAGCAACTTCTTCAACTTCTTTGCCCCCCTCTTCGATAACTCTTGGATCCAATATTTGTGATAACTTGCCTTCCGCAAGCAGCGTAACAAAATCTGCAACAAGGCTATCACCTCTAGAAGAAAATACCTTCCTCCGAGTCAACAATTCTACAAGAATGACGCCGAAGCTGTAAACATCACTCTTGTCTGTGAGACGTGATGTATAGAAGTACATAGGATCCATATATCCTATTGTTCCTTGCACCATTGTTGTTATCCCTGATTTCTCCGTTGGAATGTACCTTGAGGCTCCAAAGTCTGCTACCTTTGCTGTTAGAGTATCATCCAAAAGTATGTTAACCGACTTGATGTCTCTATGGATGATAGGTATTGGAACAGCAAAGTGAAGATAAGCAAGGGATTTGGCTGTTTCAATGGCTATACGTAGTCTATCGTTCCAAGATAAAGACCTAGCATGAAGATGATCATAAAGGGTCCCATTGGATACAAACTCGTAGACCAACAATGGTACTTCTGTTTCAAGGCAACAACCATAGAGTTTTACCACATTTCTATGGTTGACTTGAGATAAGATAGCGACCTCATTGATAAACTCATCAATCTCTTTTTGAACCATAAATTTTGGTTTCTTGATGGCTACGACATGGAGATCTGATAAAATCCCTTTGTAGACGGTACCATGTCCTCCATCGCCAATCTCACGCGATTTATCAAAATTATTTGTTGCTTTCTCTAGCTCTTCCAAAGTTATGATCATTCTTTCTGCAATATCTGCTCTTTGAGATACCAACTGTTGCAACAATTGTCCACGATTTTGCTCAAAGAATTTCTTTTTATGCTTTCTTGCCCTCTGATGTTTAAACCTTGTCACCATATAAAACAGAATGAGAATTAGGACAACTAGCACGGCAGAGCCTGCCATCATGATATAGTAGTATTTGGTAAAGCCTCAACTTATGATATTGGTCATGGTCAACTCAGTATACTACTGAGCCACATTATTTATTACATCAAAAATCCTACAGCAGTTGTAACATGTTTTTATTCAACATTCTTTGGTGCAGTAACAATAGATTATAACTGGATATTTTTTGACCACGACACACTCCCCTTCAGTAAAGCCCTCCTTGCGGCAGGTCTCAAGACATGAATCTGTATAGCATGCAATCTTATAACGATAGGTCTTTGTGGTGACCCGGCATACCACTGCATGGTGTAGTATGCAAGTCTGATATAACACCAATGAAACACCGTTCCACTAGTATTATATCGCTCAGAGTGGTACAACAGAAACATATGCGGGTCCAAGGCATGTCTATAGAATTACATACATTGACTCTATTACATAAGATCATCACAGCCTCCTACTTTACAATGAGGTAAAACTGCAAATCAACTCCAGAAGAACGACTCGTAGCCTAGTCCTAACACGAACTCTATTTGTAGAGTATTTACCTAGCTACAGAGGCTAAGAATAGATTCTAGCTAAATAGGAGCTAGGTTTAGGGAGCTAGTTCCCTTCTATTGCTAATCTAGGTTTTCTCCTTGTTGGATGCGGTATCTGACTCTTCTGACATGGTCCTTTCTCTTGAAGTATTTGTTGACTCCTCGGCCTTTGAGCTGCACGGTAGATCCTCCTTCGATGCTTCCATATCTAAGCAGGGGATTTAAGAGTGGGATGAGTACGAGCGTACTCAACAAGTTCATTATAGGAAAGAGGTGTTTAATGCACTAGCTACGGCATTAGACCAGAAAGTCTAATACCAATGCAAGTTTTCATAACCATTTCTTCAAAAGGTTGTTTTTATTCGGAAGAACTATGTCCGTCAGCCTTCACCGGTTTACTAGAACTTCATGGAGCTCCTTTCCGGCAGCGTTCGCAGCTCCATATCCCGAACAGGGAGTGACGAGTCACGGTTCTTTACACTCTGCAGAGGTGTGTTGCTTTACCCATAAGAGATCTTAACCTTGGTGCCAACCGAGCTTAAGTTCTCGTCCACACTTCCTTTGGTGTGAGGCCCGGTATAAGGTCTAGCCAATCATGTTCCTCCGCTACCTCGAACACCCACCCGTTGTTGCATGCCCCGACCCTGGGTCCACGCCGGTTCCATTATTCCCGTAATTTCAGGGTGGACCCCGACCACGACAACAGTGCTGGGCTCTACCATACACTCCTACGCCGGTAGCTGCAACCCATCATAGACCGCATTACCGTGGGGAATTAGAATGGGATCCCCACCCTCCGGTTGTTCCGCAAGACACAACCGCTACGGCAAGCAATGCTTTACCGTGGGGAATTAGAATGGGATCCCCACCCTCCGGTTGTTCCGCCGGATACAAGCCGCTACGGTAAGCGCATCCGTTGATGAACGAGAGGTGGAAACACTTTTGACTACTCCGTCCCACTCCGGATCTTATGGTTAACACGGGTATTACGGCACAAGAATCATCTGGCGACATTTGTTGTTTAATCCTAGATGGATATAAACCCGTGCAATGGAACCTCCACCATATCAACACAATCCATGGTTCCATTGCCCACCACATAGTCATATTCATAATTATGAAAGTAGTGGTTTTGGTTTTTATGCAATAGTGATAATCATAGTACTTTGCAAGTAATTTGATAGAAATAATCAAATGACATGAGCAAGTGATGAACTTGCCTTTCTTGACTGCAAGATTATGCAGGCAAGGTCTTCGATACGCGGTAACTCCAAATTCTGAAATAGCATCATCGTCCGGTAAGGACGATGTTTAAAAGATTGCCAAGGATGCAATAATGCATAAGTATGAGATGCAATCGTTCTAAACGTGACCCAACCCTGATGATTTAGGATCAGTGAGTTGTAATGATTGGTTTAGGGTGTGTTGCACTTTTAGAGTGATTCACATGCAAGGTTCTTATTCAGGTGTGATTACTTGGTATTATAAACAGGTAGATAATAAAGCATAATAATCCCTTGAGCACACAAAGAATGTTAATTGGCATAATGTTAACAAGTAAAGGATAGTGGTCAGTTTTAGTACTATATGGCATGGTTAATGATTGATTATCATATACTATAAAAGAATAACTTTTGAAGAATATGTTCTTTAATAAAGAATAAGTATGATAATTAGGTTGGTGGGGTTCTATGGTTGTCTAAGGTTTCATCTAGTTTCGGAGTAAGTATTAAATGGATCCAAACAGGGTTGGATTCATTAATACAAGGGCTTGTATGGTTTTAGTGAAGCCTAAGTATCTTAAGCAATTAATGGTTGCTATCATGGTGATATATCTTAGTGGTAATAGATAGGCTGTTGTTTATAGGTCCTATTAAGCAGGGTTGATGATGATTCTCTGTTTACTTTAAAAGAATAACTTTTGAAGAACATACTTCTTAAGTAATAAGAAGTATCCCAATTAGGTTTAAGGTTGTCTAGGGTTTGCTATTGGATTTACTAAGTATGAGATAGTGGATTCCTAGGTAGGATGATTATTGATTATCTTACACAGATAGGGTTTAGTGGAGTATGGTTAGGTAATGTCAAATAGTAGGTATGGTTGCTATTAGGGTTCATCACAATGGTGTGATGCTAAATAAAGTTACTTAAAGATGATAATTCTAAGGATATGAGCTAGGGTTTGCAATTTGGTTGACCCTATTTGATCAACCATGTTGGATAGGGATGCATATATGGAATACTAAATGATTGATAAAAGAGCTCCTACATTTTATGTGGACATAACCAGTATTTATTTGCTAATTATGGTTCTATGGATCAGAGGAAAAATATCATGATCACTTATCCTAACCTAGGGTTTAGGTTAGAAACAAATTAGAGTTCATATGAATAAATGGAGCTAGGTTGCCTAATGGTATTAGGGTTTTAGGGTCCCACATTAAATTATGGGTTCCTGGTTCTATTACTTATGAAATTAGGGTTTTCTAAATACCCTAAAGTTCTTGAATTAATAACTTCACTATAAGGTTGAAGTTATTAATAATTTTGAAATAGAATTAATATTGGATTTGGCATTTTATTATTTTTAAATAATTAATAATTAAGATAATTATTAATTAGGGTTTAAAATCCTCCTAATAAGGATTTAATAAATTAATAGAGAAGGAAAATTAATTTTATTGTTTTCCTTAATTACTTACTGGTTTTTATTTATTTTATGAAGTTTTCCTAATTATTGAATTTTAATTGAATTTAGAATTAAAATTAAAGGCTTAAATAACAAGTATAAAATAATTAAATTTTTATTAAAAATAAAAATTTCATTTTATATTTTTATTAGGTAGAGTTTATTTTTAGGAACATTTTAATATCTCATTTGTATTTTTCTGAGTAAATATGAATTTTCCGGATATTTGTAAAGTTTCAGATAATTTATGGGATTTGAATTAAACCTAAAAGACTAAACACCCCCGACTAACCCCTACCCGTGGTCACTGACTACTGGGACCAAGTTCCAGCGTGGCAGCCACGTAAGCAGGACCGAGTCAAAATGGTTGACTATCCCAGGGCTCGACTCCGGCGAGTTGACTCCCAGCGCCGGCGGTGCTAGGGGGTTCCCGCGGACACGCGAAGAGACTCATTCGACGCGGCACTACACGCGGAATCAACTGGTAGTGACGCCTCCTCCGAATGGTCACCGGAGTTGCTCCGGTGAGCATCAACTGCGGCGGCGCACGGCGGCGATCATTCAATCGAAGGCTAGAGGTGACGCCGAGACGAAAGGAAGAGTCCCAGAGATGCGCATGCTCACCCTGAGGCTGGTAGACGGCTCGACGAGGTGGATGGAAGGCGGAGACGAGCTCCAAATCGCCATTTCCGGCGTACTGCTACGGAAGGGAAACTTCAAATTCTCCCCACCGCGACCTCCCCTTGATGCTATCTTCCCACTGGAGGTCCTACGCGTCGAGGCGCTCCTCCTCGACTCCTTCTTGAGCTCCAGCTCGCTCCCAATCGACGGCGTGGTGTAAGTCGCCGGCGACAGAAGGTGATGACATTCGGGAGTTAGAGAGAGTTCGAGAGAGAACGGTGAGGTGCTACGCGTAGCTAGGGTTCTGGAGATCTTCCTGGTGGCTTTATAGCTCAAGCAGAGCTCTGGTCGACGGCAATTCCTCGCCGATGGCCGGGATGCTTTGGAGACGATGTTAGGGTTTCGGCACGAATCTTAGCGGGGTTTGGATCAGACGGACGCAGAGGAGCTTCTACCTAGCTTTGGCGTGGTTGAGACGTCCGGGATGGATCCTTATCGGTGTCGGTGAGGTGGCCAGGACGTGGCAGTAGCTGCTCGCCGGCGTGTCGTCCTCGGGGAAGAAGAAGGAGCCTCTTTTCTTCTCCTGGCGAAACGGTACGGTGGGCTGATTGTTCGTGGGCTGGGCCGGTGACACGGGCTGTGTTGGCCTGCCAGGTTGGTGTGGTACTGGGCTACAACATGGGCTGTTGCTGGTTGCACGGCCAGGTCAGCCGAGTGAGCTTCCCTCTCTTTTCTCTTTTAAATTTCTGTTTTGTTTTCTATTTTCTTGTTTGAATTCAAATTTGAATTCTGTGTGAATTTGCAGGTTCTTAAATATGTGAATCTTAATAGAACTTGATAGTGCTGCTTGCTGCATGTTTGTTCTGTTCAAACAAATATTTAATATTTGATTATATTGATGCTTTGGTGGAGTATAAATAAAGTAGATATGGTTTAATGGTTTATCTCAATTCTTTTAAATTTGGGAACCAAACCTATTTTGAATGATTTAAACTTTATAACCAGATGCTTGGTAAACATTTTCTATTTTGCAAGTGTTTAACCATAATGATCACTCACAGATAATAAGATTATGGCTAGTATTTAAAGTAGTGGTGAAAATGAGAATGGATTTGGAATCATGATTTTATGTGGAGATTTATTTCTAATGTTTAAGAAAATGGTTGAACAAACTCTATAATTACTAATCTTGCTTAGCAACTTCTAGCTTAAATTATCTGAGATAGATCCAATGCTCATCATGGTTAATTCAACTACTAATATGATGTTTCTATTTTATCAATTATTATTTCTTTTGGTTCACTAAGTAAAGCATTCATGAAGAAAGATAGAATTGAATATTGGTTCACACTACTCACTTAAATAACACTTAAGCTTGGGTATAAATGGCTTGGTTTATACTTGTGATACATGATACACAAGTTAGGAAACAATATTTTATGTGGGGTGGATCCTATGTGAAAGGGTTTAGAGTTTTGCATAATCTTCACTAGATTTAAGTATCAATAGGCATGAGGTATGGCAGGGTTATACTTATAATCCAAAGTGATGCTTGGATTGGAATATAAGTTTAGGGTTTCTTACTAGTTACCTCCCTATGATTTCATGTGGTGAATGATATCTACTTATCCTATTAGGGTTTAACTTATTCTCACATACCTCAAGAGCATGATCATGGATTAGGCATGATCAACTTGTTCTTAATATCTCTACCTCAAGTTCTTAGGGTTTATGATCATCACTCAATTTATAATGATCAAGGTTTGGCTTCCTAAGTTATCTCTCAAGAATTAGGTTTCTCACTCCCATGATTAAGCATTATATTGATCAATTAAGGTATAGCACTTCTATTTTACTTTTTAGGATGGGCTATTATGGTGGCCTCTATAATTTATATCCCAGGAGAATGCCTGAGATATTCACTTAGAGTTCTCTCACTTGAATGATGATTTTATCATCAAGGTGTATGGTAGTTCTCTCCCTCAATTCCAAGTGTTGCCTCAATAACTTGAGTGTAACACCATAACTTGAGTTCTCTCATATAGGAATAGTTATTCTAGGTTTTATGGTATACTCCTAATGCTTCAGTTCAATGGTTGACACTTATTCTTAAATAGGTAAAGCTAAGAATGGTATGAATGGTCTCTCTCAGTTGGAAGGACTTCAATATTAACCTAAGGTTAGGCTCCATAGGGATTGATATGATCACCATTATCTATGTTCCACTTAATTGTTGTCTCTCTCTAAGGAATGTCTTTAATAATACTCTAGGGTTCCTCTTAAAGATGATGATTTGAATACTTGGATGTATATCCAAGGTTTAGCTCCAGGTTTGTTATTGCTTCTCTAATAAATAACATGAAACTCTCACCTCTCTAGTTTTGATGCTTAATATTTTGGAATAGAGCATAATATATATTTCTAGAGTTGATCTCCATGTCATGTTTCTAAGAATGAAGTAAAATGAATACCATGAGGTTCATGGTAAGGTCAAGGATTAGTTTAAGACATGGAAAAAATAAGTGAAGATTGGTTTCTCCATTTTATTGTTGCTTGGTTTCCAATTCAATGGATGTTCATATGTTATGGCAAGGAATATCAATGTTGTGATCTTTAATAAGATCAAGTAGTTGATCCTTGATTAATAAGTTCTTGTGTTGATTTTAATTCCATTTGATCTAACCCCTTAGATCAAATCATCTCTACCCAAAACAGGTTTTAACAAAGGTCACACTGAGGTTTATAGCGCTTGACTTGATGAGCTACTTCAATTCCACCAAGGTCAAGTGAAACTTCAGTTACTGTGACTGTTTTACTTTAAAGCGCGAAAATTCCCCAGATTTTCTATGCATGAATGCAATGCACACATCTGTTTCCTCTATTTTTGTAACCCCAATATCTGGGATATTACAGAGATCAACTCTAGAAATATATATTATGCTCTATTCCAAAATATTAAGCATCAAAACTAGAGAGGTGAGAGTTTCATGTTATTTATTAGAGAAGCAATAACAAACCTGGAGCTAAACCTTGGATATACATCCAAGTATTCAAATCATCATCTTTAAGAGGAACCCTAGAGTATTATTAAAGACATTCCTTAGAGAGAGACAACAATTAAGTGGAACATAGATAATGGTGATCATATCAATCCCTATGGAGCCTAACCTTAGGTTAATATTGAAGTCCTTCCAACTGAGAGAGACCATTCATACCATTCTTAGCTTTACCTATTTAAGAATAAGTGTCAACCATTGAACTGAAGCATTAGGAGTATACCATAAAACCTAGAATAACTATTCCTATATGAGAGAACTCAAGTTATGGTGTTACACTCAAGTTATTGAGGCAACACTTGGAATTGAGGGAGAGAACTACCATACACCTTGATGATAAAATCATCATTCAGTGAGAGAACTCTAAGTGAATATCTCAGGCATTCTCCTGGGATATAAATTATAGAGGCCACCATAATAGCCCATCCTAAAAAGTAAAATAGAAGTGCTATACCTTAATTGATCAATATAATGCTTAATCATGGGAGTGAGAAACCTAATTCTTGAGAGATAACTTAGGAAGCCAAACCTTGATCATTATAAATTGAGTGATGATCATAAACCCTAAGAACTTGAGGTAGAGATATTAAGAACAAGTTGATCATGCCTAATCCATGATCATGCTCTTGAGGTATGTGAGAATAAGTTAAACCCTAATAGGATAAGTAGATATCATTCACCACATGAAATCATAGGGAGGTAACTAGTAAGAAACCCTAAACTTATATTCCAATCCAAGCATCACTTTGGATTATAAGTATAACCCTGCCATACCTCATGCCTATTGATACTTAAATCTAGTGAAGATTATGCAAAACTCTAAACCCTTTCACATAGGATCCACCCCACATAAAATATTGTTTCCTAACTTGTGTATCATGTATCACAAGTATAAACCAAGCCATTTATACCCAAGCTTAAGTGTTATTTAAGTGAGTAGTGTGAACCAATATTCAATTCTATCTTTCTTCATGAATGCTTTACTTAGTGAACGAAAAGAAATAATAATTGATAAAATAGAAACATCATATTAGTAGTTGAATTAACCATGATGAGCATTGGATCTATCTCAGATAATTTAAGCTAGAAGTTGCTAAGCAAGATTAGTAATTATAGAGTTTGTTCAACCATTTTCTTAAACATTAGAAATAAATCTCCACATAAAATCATGATTCCAAATCCATTCTCATTTTCACCACTACTTTAAATACTAGCCATAATCTTATTATCTGTGAGTGATCATTATGGTTAAACACTTGCAAAATAGAAAATGTTTACCAAGCACTGGTTATAAAGTTTAAATCATTCAAAATAGGTTTGGTTCCCAAATTTAAAAGAATTGAGATAAACCATTAAACCATATCTACTTTATTTATACTCCACCAAAGCATCAATATAATCAAATATTAAATATTTGTTTGAACAGAACAAACATGCAGCAAGCAGCACTATCAAGTTCTATTAAGATTCACATATTTAAGAACCTGCAAATTCACACAGAATTCAAATTTGAATTCAAACAAGAAAATAGAAAACAAAACAGAAATTTAAAAGAGAAAAGAGAGGGGAAGCTCACCTGGCTGACCTGGCCGTGCAACCAGCAACAGCCCACGTTGTAGCCCAGTACCACACCAACCTGGCAGGCCAACACAGCCCGTGTCACCGGCCCAGCCCACGAACAACCAGCCCACCGTAACGTTTCGCCAGGAGAAGAAAAGAGGCTCCTTCTTCTTCCCCGCAGACGACACGCCGGTGGGCAGCCGCTGCCACGTCCCGGCCACCTCACCGGCGCCGATAAGGATCCACTCCGGACGCCTCAACCACGCCAAAGCTAGATAGAATCTCCTCTGCGTCCGTCTGATCCAAACCCCGCTAAGATTCGTGCCGAAACCCTAACGTCGTCTCCACAGCATCCCGGCCGTCGGCGAGGAATTGCCGTCGACCAGAGCTCTGCTGGAGCTATAAAGCCACCAGGAAGATCTCCAGAACCCTAGCTACACGTAGCACCTCACCGTTCTCTCCCAAACTCTCTCTAACTCCCGAACGTCATCACCTTCTGTCGCCGGCGACTTACACCTCGCCGTCGATTGGGAGCGAGCCGGAGCTCAAGAAGGAGTCGAGGAGGAGCGCCTCGACGCGTAGGACCTCCAGGTGGGAAGATAGCATCAAGGGAGGTCGCGGTGGGGAGAATTTGAAGTTTCCCTTCCGCAGCAGTACGCCGGAAATGGCGATTTGGAGCTCGTCTCCGCCTTCCATCCACCTCGTCGAGCCGTCTACCAGCCTCAGGGTGAGCATGCGCATCTCTGGGACTCTTCCTTTCGTCTCGGCGTCACCTCTAGCCTTCGATTGAATCATCGCCGCCGTGCGCCGCCGCAGTTGATGCTCACCGGAGCAACTCCGGTGACCATTCAGAGGAGGCGTCACTACCGATTGATTCCGCGTGTAGTGCCGCGTCGAATGAGTCTCTTCGCGTGTCCGCGGGAACCCCTAGCACCGCCGCGGCTGGAGTCAACTCGCCGGAGTCGAGCCCTGGGATAGTCAACCATTTTGACTCGGTCCTGCTTACGTGGCTGCCACGCTGGAACTTGGTCCCAGTAGTCAGTGACCACGGGTAGGGGTTAGTCGGGGGTGTTTAGTCTTTTAGGTTTAATTCAAATCCCATAAATTATCTGAAACTTTACAAATATCCAGAAAATTCATACTTACTCAGAAAAATACAAATGAGATATTAAAATGTTCCTAAAAATAAACTCTACCCAATAAAAATATAAAATGAAATTTTTATTTTTAATAAAAATTTAATTATTTTATACTTGTTATTTAAGCCTTTAATTTTAATTCTAAATTCAATTAAAATTCAATAATTAGGAAAACTTCATAAAATAAATAAAAACCAGTAAGTAATTAAGGAAAACAATAAAATTAATTTTCCTTCTCTATTAATTTATTAAATCCTTATTAGGAGGATTTTAAACCCTAATTAATAATTATCTTAATTATTAATTATTTAAAAATAATAAAATGCCAAATCCAATATTAACTCTATTTCAAAATTATTAATAACTTCAACCTTATAGTGAAGTTATTAATTCAAGAACTTTAGGGTATTTAGAAAACCCTAATTTCATAAGTAATAGAACCAGGAACCCATAATTTAATGTGGGACCCTAAAACCCTAATACCATTAGGCAACCTAGCTCCATTTATTCATATGAACTCTAATTTGTTTCTAACCTAAACCCTAGGTTAGGATAAGTGATCATGATATTTTTCCTCTGATCCATAGAACCATAATTAGCAAATAAATACTCGGTTATGTCCACATAAAATGTAGGAGCTCTTTTATCAATCATTTAGTATTCCATATATGCATCCCTATCCAACATGGTTGATCAAATAGGGTCAACCAAATTGCAAACCCTAGCTCATATCCTTAGAATTATCATCTTTAAGTAACTTTATTTAGCATCACACCATTGTGATGAACCCTAATAGCAACCATACCTACTATTTGACATTACCTAACCATACTCCACTAAACCCTATCCGTGTAAGATAATCAATAATCATCCTACCTAGGAATCCACTATCTCATACTTAGTAAATCCAATAGCAAACCCTAGACAACCTTAAACCTAATTGGGATACTTCTTATTACTTAAGAAGTATGTTCTTCAAAAGTTATTCTTTTAAAGTAAACAGAGAATCATCATCAACCCTGCTTAATAGGACCTATAAACAACATGACTATCTATTACCACTAAGATATATCACCATGATAGCAACCATTAATTGCTTAAGATACTTAGGCTTCACTAAAACCATACAAGCCCTTGTATTAATGAATCCAACCCTGTTTGGATCCATTTAATACTTACTCCAGAAACTAGATGAAACCTTAGACAACCATAGAACCCCACCAACCTAATTATCATACTTATTCTTTATTAAAGAACATATTCTTCAAAAGTTATTCTTTTATAGTATATGATAATCAATCATTAACCATGCCATATAGTACTAAAACTGACCACTATCCTTTACTTGTTAACATTATGCCAATTAACATTCTTTGTGTGCTCAAGGGATTATTATGCTTTATTATCTACCTGTTTATAATACCAAGTAATCACACCTGAATAAGAACCTTGCATGTGAATCACTCTAAAAGTGCAACACACCCTAAACCAATCATTACAACTCACTGATCCTAAATCATCAGGGTTGGGTCACGTTTAGAACGATTGCATCTCATACTTATGCATTATTGCATCCTTGGCAATCTTTAAACATCGTCCTTACCGGACGATGATGCTATTTCAGAATTTGGAGTTACCGCAGTATCGAAGACCTTGCCTCGCATAATCTTGCAGGTCAAGAAAGGCAAGTTCATCACTTGCTCATGTCATTTGATTATTTCTATCAAATTACTTGCAAAGTACTATGATTATCACTATTGCATAAAAACCAAAACCACTACTTTCATAATTATGAATATGACTATGTGGTGGGCAATGGAACCATGGATTGTGTTGATATGGTGGAGGTTCCATTGCACGGGTTTATATCCATCTAGGATTAAACAACAAATGTCGCCAAGTGATTCTTGTGCCGTAATACCCGTGTTAACCATAAGATCCGGAGTGGGACGGAGTAGTCAAAAGTGTTTCCACCTCTCGTTCATCAACGGATGCGCTTACCGTAGCAGCTGTATCCGGCGGAACAACCGGAGGGTGGGGATCCCATTCTAATTCCCCACGGTAAAGCATTGCTTGCCGTAGCGCTTGTGTCTTGCGGAACAACCGGAGGGTGGGGATCCCATTCTAATTCCCCACGGTAATGCGGTCTATGATGGGTTGCAGCTACCGGCGTAGGAGTGTATGGTAGAGCCCAAGCATCGTTGTCGTGGTCGGGGTCCACCCCGAAATTACGGGAATAATGGAACCGGCGTGGACCCGGTGGTCGGGGCATGCAACAACGGGTGGGTGTTCGAGGTAGCGGAGGAACATGATTGGCTAGACCTTATACCGGGCCTCACACCAAAGGAAGTGTGGACGAGAACTTAAGCTCGGTTGGCACCAAGGTTAAGATCTCTTATGGGTAAAGCAACACACCTCTGCAGAGTGTAAAGAACCGTGACCTGTCACTCCCTATTCCGGGATATGGAATCGCGAACGCCGCCGGAAAGGAGCTCCATGAAGTTCTAGTAAACCGGTGAAGGCCGACGGACATAGTTCTTCCGAATAAAAACAACCTTTTGAAGAAATGGTTATGAAAACTTGCATTGGTATTAGACTTTCCGGTCTAATGCCGTAGCTAGTGCATTAAACACCTCTTTCCTATAATGAACTTGTTGAGTACGCTCGTACTCATCCCACTCTTAAATCCCCGCTTAGATATGGAAGCATCGAAGGAGGATCTACCGTGCAGCTCAAAGGCCGAGGAGTCAACAAATACTTCAAGAGAAAGGACCATGTCAGAAGAGTCAGATACCGCATCCAACAAGGAGAAAACCTAGATTAGCAATAGAAGGGAACTAGCTCCCTAAACCTAGCTCCTATTTAGCTAGAATCTATTCTTAGCCTCTGTAGCTAGGTAAATACTCTACAAATAGAGTTCGTGTTAGGACTAGGCTACGAGTCGTTCTTCTGGAGTTGATTTGCGGCTTTACCTCATTGTAAAGTAGGAGGCTGTGATGATCTTATGTAATAGAGTCAATGTATGTAATTCTATAGACATGCCTTGGACCCGCATATGTTTCTGTTGTACCACTCTGAGCGATATAATACTAGTGGAACGGTGTTTCATTGGTGTTATATCAGACTTGCATACTACACCATGCAGTGGTATGCCGGGTCACCACAGTTGGTATCAGAGCAAATGCTTTGACCCTAGGATTAAAACCCTTTAAATGAGACCTATAGGATTGGTAGTGTCTATAGGAAGTTGTCCTAGATAGACCAAATACTTCTTATGACTTAAGATGGATATTCACTTGAGAATAATCTTGACACACTTGAGTCAACATTTCCTACCTATCCTTCCTAAGTGAAGTTAGGTAGCTAATCCAAAACATGTAGCATATCAATAAGTCCTTAAAACAATAGATGAGTAGACCCCAGTTGGTATACAATACATGGTAGTCCAAAGAGAGGATACAACCATAAGGAAGCTATCCTATTGGAAGATGTGTACCAACACGAGTCATGATTAAGTAAGAATTATCCGGACACTGTAATAGGAGTAAATCAAGTGATGAAGATAATTAAGAAATCCTAATAGAAGATGTAGACCAAGTTAAGTAATGAGTAATTAAAATTATATAGACATGCCTTGGACCCGCATATGTTTCTGTTGTACCACTCTGAGCGATATAATACTAGTGGAACGGTGTTTCATTGGTGTTATATCAGACTTGCATACTACACCATGCAGTGGTATGCCGGGTCACCACAATCTCCATGTCATGTTTCTAAGAATGAAGTAAAATGAATACCATGAGGTTCATGGTAAGGTCAAGGATTAGTTTAAGACATGGAAAAAATAAGTGAAGATTGGTTTCTCCATTTTATTGTTGCTTGGTTTCCAATTCAATGGATGTTCATATGTTATGGCAAGGAATATCAATGTTGTGATCTTTAATAAGATCAAGTAGTTGATCCTTGATTAATAAGTTCTTGTGTTGATTTTAATTCCATTTGATCTAACCCCTTAGATCAAATCATCTCTACCCAAAACAGGTTTTAACAAAGGTCACACCGAGGTTTATAGCGCTTGACTTGATGAGCTACTTCAATTCCACCAAGGTCAAGTGAAACTTCGACTCATCGTGATCTGTTTTACTTTAAAGCGCGAAAATTCCCCAGATTTTCTATGCATGAATGCAATGCACACATCTGTTTCCTCTATTTTTGTAACCCCAATATCTGGGATATTACAGTCTTGCTATGTTCTTTGCAGGTCTTGGCTTCCAATCCTACAAAACAATCACCACAATATGGTGTATGATATAAGATCAGATCGTGCAATGATAAAAAAAAGAAGCAAAATAGATAGATGTGTAATGGAGTAAGACGCTCATATATGAGTGGCATAGATAATGCATTGAGGAAATGCCTTGTTCTTTATACTACCTCTGTTTTAAGGAATAAGGCGCATGCGTAATCCAAGACGAATTTTGACCATAAAAATTGAGCAACAAAATCTTGATTATATTATATGTAATTAGTATCGTTTGATTCGTATTGAAAAATACTTTTTAATGATATTAATTTTATATAAACAATGTTTATCTATTTGAAGTAATTCTTAGTCAAACAAAAAACAAGTAAAACAAGAACGCCTTATTCCATGAAAGTAGTATGAAATTTGCAGACGTCGCTTACCAGGAACAAAGAGAAGTGTAGCGAGCAAGAGCATGCATAGCAGGATCGGCACCTTGATGACTCCCATGTCTTGGAGAATAAACGGTCACAAAGGACTAGTAAATGAGCATACAGTAGATGCAAATCAAAATAGGCTACACCATATATATATAGGCTTGGAAGATGAGACAAAAGAAAATTTAAAGATATGATTGTGATACGTATCAATGAGCAATAGGAGCAAGAAATATTTGCTGCCATGATGATAGGGGATTCAATAGGAGCAAAAAATATCTGCTGCCATCATGATAGGGGATTCGGCATTAATTGCCGATTAATTTTCCGGCATAGGAGCCGTCGGATCGGAAACTAAATTGACGTTGTTGGATATCCTCCGAGGAATCGATTCCCATCGGACTCGGTGGTGTAGGAATCGGAACCCGATTTTCTCGCTTCCCATCGGACAGTATATAGCCGAACTGAGCATACGATCATAAGCAGGCTCACGCATCCATTTCCGTTAATTGAGAACCGATTGCATGCGGCTGTGAACTAATCCGTTAATTTTGGCAGCCTCTCTAATGCTTTGCCTTGCTCTTTCCTTGATTTTGGTGGGTTCTTAACAGAACTAGGAGGCATTGGCGCGGCGGCACGCCGCGCCCGTGGCGCAATATGAACACCACTATCCAGCTGTAGCAGTACCATACATATATACGATGGATTACATGGTGGAGGTTGTAAGTTTTACTCGAACTATTTTGCAGGACGCCGATTCATATCTACACCGGGCTAAGCCAAAGCCGGATAGCGTCTCTGCGTGTCCTAGCAAAATTGCATAGTGGGGGTAGTTAGTTTGAGATGTGGAGACTGAAGATACTGAGCAGCTTTCCCGAAGGTACCCAAAATTAGTTGCGTAACGGATAAAACAGATTATAGCCATACTAAAAAGTAGAGGCCGAAGACAGAATATAAGAGACATCAACGGTTAAACCCATTACAAACTTAAGGAACACTCAAGGACGAGAGAGACTGAAAATAAGGGATCGTAGGCATTAAACAACCATCGTGCAACATCACTTAAACAGGATATGCTCGCATAGGCAATTGCATGTGCTTGTAAAGATACCTCAATGAGTACTCGAGCATCCGCAACTGCAATAGTGTAGACCTGAGCGAGAATCGTAGGGGTAGCATCTTAATCCATAGTGCAGCTCGTTGAATTTGTTTGCACACAAGATGTACGCCGTAAAGGTCGAATGTTGAGCCCCGCAAGCAGCCGTAAGTAAGTAATCTAGATGCCCTTCATTCAGATTGTCGGGAACCCATCTTCGATTTCTTCAGATTATATCTTGTTCCAAAACCTATTCTCCAAGCCTTGTACCATGAGCAGGTGCCATTACATAAATCAATGGACTGGTTAATATTTCGAGTAACACTATAGGCAGCTGGAATGCCGCTTTTCCATAGAAAGACAATCTTCCTCGAAGCAACCCAAGAACCCGGAGGTGCGTTTCAGCTGCAATGTCGCCTTCCATAGAAAATCAATCATCTTTAGAAGCAAACTCGTCAATGACAGGTGACGAGCTCATGTCCGCAAGACATCCCGGAGAGGAGGAGAGCAAAAGAAGCAAATACGAAATTCTTTCGATTAGAAGGATAATTATGACCAATGGCCTGCTGCCAGTTGGTAAATGGAGTGCAACATGTAACGAACTATTCAACTTGGACAGCAAAAGAAGTCTGCCCAATTTTAGGATTAACCGAAAACATGATCCAATATTTATTTTTTCTAACAGGGACAGCAAGAACAATGTCTAATTATAGGATAACTGAACCTGAAACATGAACTGATTTCTATTTTTCTAATATAGACAGTAAGAACAATATGTCTAATTCACGTAAAGCATGGTATGTTGTTTATTGGTAAATCTACGGAAAATACTCACCGATCTATCAACTCCAATGAAAACACTAACAAAGAAGTGTACAGACTAACATATGTGTCATGGTTTAAAAACGGCATACAATATAATTGATCAGACAAAGCTGACAATGCAATGTCCAGTTCACTAAAATGTGCAACGATGGAGATGTGAGCGACCCAATTGCATCTACATTAGTTGAACACCTGGATAAAGGAAAAGAAAATGTTTTGATTGTATAAATGCAAATCAGATATTATCCGAAGCTATGTCTAACTTAGTGAATCTACCTGCAACCATGAAATGATCTAAGGTGCCTACTTTTACATATAGTCCATTTCCTCTTGCAAATAAAGAATCTCATATGTACATGACAAAAATAAATAGAAAGACAAAAAAAATCTGAAAAAAAAAATGTCGGGACAAACCACCCTATATAGCACCTGAACCCGAAGAAAAATCTAAAGCTATAGGCAGCTGAGACTGCCAAAGACGTAGAACAGTGCAAAACCAGGACTACCTGCAGAAAATAACACATACATCTAGTAAGCCTAACTACCAGGAACAAAGAATACATGGGCATATAGGCCCATGAAACTGTGACCTATTAAGTATTAACCAAGAAGATGGAAGTGATATTAGCTTACATTAGACCATCGACCTCTCGGGTACGGCAAGAAATAATTGCATCAAATATTCAATTAGAGCCTACCACTAACAACTTCAGAGCTCACGTGGGATGATGGGAATGGAAACTAAAATAACTTCAGAGCTCACAAGGAAGCCATCCGACCCAGATCGTGAACTACAACATATGGATGGTATGTATTGCAGCTAGTCGCCTGCAACTCCAGCGGCACAAGTGCAGCCTGCAAGTACAACTATGGCACTCCAGCGGCACAAGTGCAGCCTGCAAGTACAACTATGGCTATGATCCGCGCCTCAACAAATCGTATAGTTGCCACTTCCTCTGAAATACCGAAGTAAGATCCGGGTGGAATCATGCACATCAAAATATTGCAAGTTGAAGCTTTTGAGTGAACTGTTTTGTAAGGACGCATGTACTTCTGCATTGTTCCCGCCGAATTACTGAACACAAGAGAGAAAATCTAAATGTTTTGCATTGCAAACCAGAATTACATGAACAGATGAGAAAGAAACCTTAAAGCAAAAAGAAAAAGCAATGAAGAGGGGAAGAGGATCCAGAGGATGCAAGGATCAGAGAGGCTCCCGGGTACACATCCGGACCACGACGCCCAAATCCGACGACTGCTAGGGACATGGCATGGGAGTATCTGGCCGGAGCTCAAGCCGGCGATGCATGAGTCAAAACGGCGCGGAAGTACAACGGATTTGATAGCTAAAGAACACTTACCTGCACGCTGATTTAGTCGAGGTTTATGGCATCATGCCGCCCATAGAGTCGTCGATCTGCCCATCCAGAGCGTGCTCCACTTGAACCAACCGCCGCTCATCGTCGTCTTGAGGCCAACCTCGTACATCTGCTCGTATAGATTAATACGTAAGAGTTGGAAAATGCTAGAATCCGGATCAGCGCAAGCGGGACGTCTCCTAGTGGCCGGGGCACGAACTCGCTTGGAGGGGAATTGGCCACCGCCGGAGTGCTCACCGAGTGCTGCGGCGAAGGCGGGCCGTCGGTGAGCAGTAAAAGCACGTCGTCCGTGCAGCACCGCCTATGCCATCGGGGAGAGCAGCGGGGCGGCCTCCTCCTTGTCCCGGCAGCCGCGGCAGAGTGCGGTGGCCGCGCACGGACCGCTGCCTCGCTGCGCCCCAACGTGGCCGCCGCCAGCCCGCACGTGGTCCGCCCCAAGGTCGCCGTCCCAAGGCCGCACCTGCTCTGCCCCAAGGGCGCCGTCCCCGGCACGCGGCCGCCCCGTCCCGCGGTCGCCGCCGCCGGCAAGCGCGTGCCTCGGCCCCCAAGGTCGCCGTCCCCGCCCGCCGCTTGTCCGCCCCGAGGTCGTCGCCGCCGGCACGCACGTCGCCTCGGCCGCTCTGCCCCAAGGACGCCGTCTTTGGCACGTGCATGCCCCACCCCGCGGTCGCCACCGCCAGCACGCACGTGTCCCACCTCCAAAGTCGCCGTCCCCATCCCGCTGCTACTCCGCTCCGAGGTCGCCGCCACCGGCACGCACTGCGCCTAGGCCGCTCCGCCCCGAGGGCGCCGTCCCTCGCACGCGCCTGCCCCGTCCCGTGGTCGCTACCACCGGGCCGCGCCTACCCCGTGGCGGATGTTCTTGGCACGCGCGTGCCCCGCCCCTAAGGTCGCCGTCCCCTGGCCGCTGCCGCTCTGCTCCGAGAACGCTGCCAAGCCTGGGCTATCCTTGGCTTCAATGAGGGAAAGGGCGGCGCGGTGGTGAGTTGCTGGGTTGGAGAGACAAAATCAGAAACGCTAGCCATACGTGGTGCTCTTGAGTGGTAAGACGTGGGAGGGCACGTGGAAACCGACCACCGAAGACCGGGCAGCATCCACCGCTTTGACGACGAACCCTGTAACCGGTAGCCGGTTGCCCGCTAGAGTGAAAAATAAATTTGAAAAAATTGGCCAGTTTATTTTGAAGACGTATTAGGAGCTGATTGGAGGAACAGAAGAGAAAATAGCTGATGAACAGTACCAAAAGTAAGCAGGAAGCGTGAATCTGATTAACTTTTATATAGTGTATAATAATGCCCACCCCACTGCCAACTCCTAGCCCGATAGCTAAACCTGAAAAAAAAAATCCATAAGCACATTACTATATTATATCCTTGCCTTGTGGGCATGTGTATATATGGTCAGAGTGGAAACTTGCCCGATCATGTTCATGAATACAAACCATGCATTTCTCGAGAATACAGAATACAAACCATACATGGCCGTCGACTGTATGCATGCTTTTATGTCAACTCTCGGTGCTATGTATTAATTGTGTACTGCTGGATCAAGGAATCATATAAATCAGCAATTCTAGATTCCCAAAATGGTGATTCTCATAAGTTTGATTGTACGAAAGTTTTTTACAAGCATACTTTATACACTAGTTTGGTTTGATAATGCAGTATGATTCTTTTCTTTTCTTAATAGCCTACATAACATGGCTATGTTTAGGAGACTTTTTTCCCAGGTTTGGGTTAAAATATAGTTTCATGGCCTGGGGTTTATGTCGGATGAGACATGCATTAGTTAGAGCATTTCAAAAATAAAAAATGGTGGCATTACCTTCCACTACATTTAGAACCACAAAAAAGGTATCCTCACAATGGTTGTATTTTTTTTGAAAGGAATACGGTAGGGGAAGCCCCTACAATGATTTTTGTTTTTAAATAATAAGAACTCAAATTCGCGTCCATGGGACTTGAACCTGGGTGGCTGGGTTGTACATCCACTTCCCTATAACTAGCCTAGGAACCCGCAAAAATAAATACTGCACCGGCTCCGAACTACATGTCGTCTAAATGTAGTCAAAAGTCAATGGCTTAAGCATCGCTAATATGATGTATCTAGACACATTTTACTTGCAGATATATCTATATATGGTAGAGGCAAATAATATGTATCGGAGGGAGTACTAAGTTTGTATTTATAATTAAATTAACGCCATGTATTTCAAGATGGAGAGGGTAAATAACTAGTGTAAACACGCAAGAGAGAGGATTTATCTCTAAAAGCAGGATGCCAGACGAGATGAGCGTGGACGGTTGATAAGTTAAGCGGATGCACGGTGCTCACGTGTGTTATCCTTGACGCAGCCTTTGGGGTCGTCAGGGCTGCCCTTGGTTCCCTTGGGGCAACGGCAGCGGAACCTTCCGTTCGTATTCGTACAATCCCCCCAGCAGTTAATCTGTTCTGGTCGCAGCTTGCACTCGTCGATATCTACATACAGCAAGGCAGCACTAGCTAGGATTAGGAGGTCAAACAAACAAAACTGAAGTTTTTTGTTTTTTTGAGAGAACAAAACTGAATTTATACATGGAAGATTGCTGAAAGAGAAAAAATATATTACCTTTGCATCCGTCTTGGTCGTCGGGGACATAAGGATTGCCACTGTAACCCATTTGGCAGGAGCAAGTATAGCCTCTGCCTCTCATCTTGCATTCGCTGTTGCTGCTCTTGCAGACACGGCGTTTGGCTTCGTCGGTGCAATTCAGCTCGCCGGCTACCGGGGCATGATCTTCCTCGACGACCACCCAGTGCAGAAGAACGGGGACTACTGCACCTGCCGTGGACGTGAGATTCGCCGCTGCGTTCCGGTGGAACCACCCCTCCTCCGCGACGAAGACGCGCCGCGGCAGCCCGGCGTCGCTCCGGCCGCCGTCCGTGGGGCCGAGCCACCTGAACACCACGTTGCCCGCCACGTCGTCGCGGGTCTGGACGATGGGCGCCCGGCATCAGCCCATGCCGTCGCAAGCAGTCTGCAGGTCGCGCATGTCGTTGGGGCAGAAGGAGGCGCAGCCGCCGATGATGTTGTCGTTGTTCTTCTCCAGCAGCGTGGCGTACACGTTGCAGCCCACCACGACGAGCTCGTTCCCGCCCGACAGCGTGTAGGGGCCATGGTCCTTGAGTCCGGCGTCGAAGGCGCGGCCGTAGCCCTCGTGGTCGATCTTTATGTCGCCGGTGTGCAGGACGCGCACCGTGGCGTTGGCGACCGAGATGTCTTTGACCTGAAGCGAGCCGTCGCCGAGCAGCAGCCGTTTGCCGCCGCTCGTGTCGTCGTCCTCGCAGGTGAGGTTGAAGCCCTGCCAGTAGCAGCTCGGGGCCGAGCCGGTGATGCCGAACGGGTACGGCACGCTCACGTCGCCGCATGTTCTGTCGCAGCCGTCTGCCGCCACGGCCGCCGCTGCAGGAAGCTGCAACGCCAGCAGCGCCAGCACTGCTGCTACCGAGCTGGCTACTAGCGCCATTGTATTTGAGAGGGTACTGTATGAGCTAGTGTTGACAAATACATACCTCATTAAATAGTTGAGTTACCCCGTGTCCAGGCCGACATTGCAAATTGATAGGCTCCCGGAAAAGTCAGTAGAATGAAACAACTTCCGTCAATTCGACCGGGAAATGGATGCCGGACGCTGTTGCAGCCAGCCACAGCCCTGTTTTCTTTCATGCATCGGAGATAATGGAATGCATGTTGAGATCGTTTCATCAAGTAATTGTATAGATCAATTGGGTGTACTTCAGAGGTCCAAAGAAAGAAGACCTCCTCTTTCGATCAACTTGGGATGTAAATCAAGTCGCCTTGACGATTCTTTAATTTGGGGCTCTAAAGTACACCTAATTAATTGATCGATCCAATTGCTTTGATGTTGATTCGACTTGGAGTACTATATATATTATTGGAATTGAATTAGCAGCAGAGTTGAACAGCGGAACTAGCAAGCTGGGGTTGTTTTTGTTTCTTTCTTCCGGTCAATCGTAGCCCTCCACAGCATGCTGAACGCGCTCCTCCAACTTGGTACCCTCCACCTAACAACGAGTGATTCAGTCGTCCATCTGAACAAACATTTACAAATGCAGAACGCTCTATAGATACCATCCCTTTCATCTTAGAAAGAGGAAACTAATAACAACGCAGAGATTCTACATGGTTATGGTCGTCCGTGCCTTATCCAACGGCTTGCGTCGTTTTAAGATTCGTGCGAGTGCCAACCTGCACATGTCCATCTTCTCACCCATATAGCAACCAAGATGTACTTAGTACATTTTATTACCACGCGTTGTCTATATCATCGTGTGAGCCACCTCGTAATACTGCTTCGTGGGACCTTCTTGGCCGAGTTTGTGATTCCTCAAATGGAGTATGAAGGTATGCCTCTCCCTCGATTACATCGACGATACTTCATCACCTCTATTGTGACTATATATGAACTGAGCCCCCCTCATCGTACTAATGGAGTTGTGGGAGGATTGCGTCCTAAGTTGGGTCACGTACAATTACTATATAGGATCGTATTACCTATCGTACCCTAACAGTAACACAAAGCACTCTAAGAAGGTCATGCGAGATCTTCGTCACTCAAGAGAAGAAGAGGAAATGGAGTGCTCCACCCCTCCCCCAGTTATCACATAGAGGAAGTAGGTGTGGTACCAAAGCCCTGCCTCCCGTGTCGCTCTTCTGGTGCGACACCAGAGCCCCCAACCCTAGCCCCGCTACGAACCCTCTGCACCTACCTGTCCTCCATCGGTTCGCTGGGGATGGTGGCGGGCGGACCTTGCTGCTCCCCCGTGCGGAGGGCTTCGGAAAACGAGGCGGCAACCTCGATTGGAGAGGCAACACTGTCTTGAGGGCTCGCGGTTCTCGCGGTGCGGGTCGGCTTCATGACCGTGCAGACTGCACGGAGACAATGGGTGATGGTCATGGCCATATGGTCCTTGTTCCTGCCAGGGCCAGATCTGAAGCTCCAGCCCTCTCTCTCTCCTAGATGCGTATCACCTCGTCAGATCTACGATCAATGCCTATGGTTCTGGATCTGACCAGGGTGTTGGCGCTTGGGTGGGGATCGACAACTAGGAAAAATTCTAGACCGGCTGACTGGTCTCGACGACCAGGATAAATCTCAAACGAGCAGTGCTATTCTTGAAGCGTCTCTCATATTGAGAGTGCATAAGTGCACAAAAGGAGAATGATCCTTGGCGTATGTTCTTAGCAGAGAGCGTGTGAGAGAGAACGAGAGCAAACAGACGTAGAGTGAGTGGAGCGGGCCCAGTCTCCGGAGGACATAACGGTGTGATAGGTTCTGGTGGGCTCATAATAAGGGTGATGCGGTAGGCCGACCTGGTCAGCAGTTACCAGGCGTCGCACACCTAGGCGGGTGGTGTTGGGTCGGCCATTTCCTTTTTGCCTTTTTAGAATTTTCATTCCTTTTTTTTCTTATATTTTTTTATTTTATGTTTGATTTTTTAAAAAAACTTGAACATTTCTAGATCTGTACTATATCCAAAATGTAAACAAATTTCAAAAAATTAATTTTAAAGAATTTGAATACCTTCTAAATAAGAACATATTTGAAATTTAACATTTTTAAAACTTAAACTTTTTTTTGAAAATCCAAACATTTTCCAAATGTGTTTTTTTTGGGCTTGATTTTTTTTAAATGTGAAGATTTTATGAATTTAAACAAATTTAAAATCTAAACATTTTATTTTTGATATTTTTAAAATTTGACGTTTTCATATTTAAACATTTTCCAAATGTACACACTTTTGAATCTTTAACATTTTTCGAATCTGAAAAAAAAGAAAACAAAAAGAAAAATAAAAATAAAAAAGAAAAAACAGAAAACAGAAAAACAAAAACTGAAAAAAAACGAAAATGAGCTAGGCCCATGACCCTACCATGGGTCGGGGCTTGGGCTTCTTGTTGTCCCATCTATGATGTGTAGGCCCGACACGAGCCACTATCCGGTTCGAAAAATATCTCTCGCTCGCTCGCGTGGATTCCCATTCCCACACCCATCCTCCTCCCCGTACCGGCCGCCATGGCAACCGCCGGCGCCGGCGTCGCTCCATGCTCCCTCCTCCGCCTCCCCCCGTCCGCGGCTCCCAGCTCCCCGGCCACCTCGTCGGCGAGGCCCCAGCGCCGCGCGCCTCGCCCCCTCCTCTACCTCGCCGCCACGCCCTCGCGGGCCTCCTTCGCCATCGCCGCCGCCGCGGCGTCCGACAACGGCTCCGCCTCCAGTTACGGGTACGCGCCTCTGCACAGACTCCGGTCGGCCGCCGCGGTTGTGTACTGTTCTTTTTGCGCGGCAGAGCTGCGTGCTTTGTCCTAATGGCGCGCCCTCGCTGATGGCAGTGGGCCGACTAGGTGTTCGATGGAATGCTTCCGCGTCGTGTTTGTTCCCCTCGAGACCAGATAGTTTTTCCTAACGGACAGCAGCACGGATAGGGCTTCGTTGCGCTAGCCGGTTATGGTCCTGCCACTGATTCAGTGATGTAGAATGATGCTCGCGGCCATCAAGGGGCAGCTTGCTGCCTGGCCGGACTATCTATTAAGGACACTTTATCTGTGTTAGTTCTAACGTTTTAGACAGTGAGCGCATTTTAGATACTCTTGTTACCTCGTCAGTGTCGAAGGCGAATTTAGTGACGTGAGACGCACAAGCTGCACAGGGAGGGCCGTCAAATGCGACTTCTGTTTAGACTATGTACTAGGATTGAGCTGCTTGCTTCTCAACCCATCGCATCGCAGTTGGAGTCCTTCGATTCTGAACAATTGATGCACCTACTTGAATTATTTTTGTCATAACGCGTCCTGCCTCTTTACATTTGTCAGGAATCAAACGCCACTGATGCCGCCGTTCAGCGGTCTTATGCTTGACGAAGGTTCCAGGTCTAAAAAGCCGTATAAATGGCAGCGGGTTCTACTCAAAGTAAGTGGGGAAGCGCTTGCTGGAGATCACACGGAAAACATTGACCCAAAGGTGAGGCTGCTTCTGTTAGTGTATCTTCTGGAAAGCTGTTTGATGTGCACCATGTAATTATGTTGGCTGTTCCAGGTTACAATGGCAATTGCAAGAGAGGTTGCTTCAGTCACCAAACTAGGTGTAGAGGTGTGGCATTTTTACTGCCTTCATTCTTTTTATTGTTTATTTATTGGATTACCTTTTTGAACAATGAAATTAAATTGTTCCAAAAAAGCCTGAAACCAAATGAAGTAAATGCGCATAGTTTATGTTTAATTGTAGTAATTCAACAATTAAAGTTTTATGCATTCCAAGCCAGTGTCCTTGTGTTATGTGTATATGTTTCTCTTGGCTAGTAGAATCATGTCTAAACGTGTGAGTTATTGCAGGTTGCTATTGTTGTTGGTGGCGGCAATATCTTCCGTGGGGCTTCTTGGGCTGGATGCAGCGGTCTTGACCGTTCCTCTGCGGATTACATTGGGTGTGAACAATAATACTAAGCCTGATGTTTTCTCATAATTAAACCATCATAACAGCTGTCAAATTGTCTAGAAAAGAAGTTTAAATACCATGGGGTGTGCTATAAGCCATTCATTGAAAAACTAATTGGATGAACCAATATCAACACATTTTGGTAGGAGCAGGAACATGCATGTTTGACTGCTTATTATATAATTAAAGGCAACTTTTTGGACAGTTTGATATGTGTGGTATTATGGCTCTTTGTGCCCATCGGTCCATCACATACCATCTTTAAATCTGTTAGAACTAGATTTTTTTTTGAATGATTAACTGTGTAGAATCATAATTGCATCTTACAACCATATATTGTCTTCGGTTTTGTGGAAGCTCAAGGCCATCTGTAATTTATGACCTAGTATCTCGCTACAAAAAATAGTTTGCTGCTGCATCTGATTGCAATACCTTCTTTTATTTTCCCCAATTCAGTATGATGGCCACTGTGATGAATGCTATATTTCTTCAAGCAACAATGGAGAGCATTGGGATACCGACACGTGTCCAGACTGCATTCCGTATTTCAGAAGTGGCAGAACCATACATACGCCGAAGAGCAATCAGGCATTTAGAGAAAGGAAGAGTTGTTATATTTGCTGCTGGGACAGGCAACCCATTCTTTACAACTGATACAGCTGCTGCTCTTCGTTGTGCAGAAAGTGAGTTTGCCTTGAATCTTAGAAGTATGAACTGCTTTAATCATTAAAAAAAGCTAGAGAAATACACTTACAGAGATGTGTGTTTGTTTCACTCTCCAAAAACAGTATGGTTATAAATGCTACTGCAGTTGTTCATAGCGCATGTGTCCATGACAGGCCATAGGTTTAGCTACATATGTAATACTGTGAAACATTGAAGTTATTTTTCCATCTATTAATTGCCATGCTCTTCACAGTTGTGAGTAATGGCGACTACATGACTGCTCACATAAGCACTCCACTGAGTTTATTTGATGATGTATTCATGAAGATCCCTGTTCATATTAAGGTGATAATGAAAAAATGGAAGGTTCAAAATTAGGTTCGAGAAAAACCTATGCATCTTTCTAAGCTCGTTTCTTGTTGTGTAGCTTAATTCTGCTGGGACAGTTATAGCATATATTTACTAATTTATTTACATAAGCAATCATGAATTACAATCTGTGCTATGTCTATAGAAACATATTATAATGGGGTAAGCTTAAACTTAGCTTTTGTATACTGCTTTTGAAATGAACATCATCGTTTTAACAGTATTTTCCCTCCCTGTTTATTCTGCGTTGACCGTTTTTTTATCATGTATAGTCAATGCAGAGGTAGTACTTAAGGCAACAAATGTTGATGGCGTCTATGATGCGGATCCTAAGCGTGAGCCAAATGCACGCATTCTGGAGACAGTGAGTTACAATGAGGTGATCTCAAGAGACCTCTCAGTAATGGACATGACTGCCGTTACACTATGCCAAGAGAACAACATTCCTGGTATGGCTTTATCTGTTACTGACACTCCACACTCCTTGCTGTATTCGACTGTTGATTTTAATTTGTTGTGTATTTTTGCAGTTGTCGTGTTTAACCTGCAAAATACCGGAAACATCGCTAAAGCCATCGTTGGAGAGAAAGTTGGTACCTTCATAGGCTGCACAAGGAATCAAGACCAGAGCGCGGAGGGTGCACTGGATCAAGAAAAAAGTTTGGTTAAGTAGTGATGAATGAATCTAAGAGGTCTCTGCCTCTAGCTGGATTTAGAATAGATTAGCTATCCAAGTGGCAGTTTAGTTGTAATTTTTGGAGAAGAGAAACAACGATGGATATAAAAATTGCTGCTGCGTGTATGATAGGATCTAGGAGTATGAAATAAATTTAGTTATATAAAGGTCTCCTGTGCCATGTATGGTGGTTGTACCTAAAGAAGAATTTCTGTAGTTCCTGATGGTATAGTGAGCAACAGAAGATGATGATTTCTAGCCTGTTTTCCTTAATATTTTTTGAACTAGAAAACAGTAAATTTTATTTTTAGAAACATGGATATATTAACAAGATGGAGAGCAGTGGCACATGATATTCCAGATTTGCAGTCAAGATGGTACGGCTGAGCTGATTAACAAAAAACTTAACCTAGACATGTCAAAGCATGAATTCATTGTTCATACTATAACAACGCATGCAAGTTTGTATCTACCATGTCAGAAATTTCTCTAGGTGAGAATCTATTGTTATAAAGTTGATTGTGTTGTTCATGATTTGATAACACATGAAAAAACATGTGCCGCGCCAACAGAGTTCATAAAACTTGGTCTACAAAATTTGTAATGGCGCAGCTGCTTCTCTTCCATGACATTATAATAAGATTCAAGCAATATAGTGTCACATTCAGGGAATCTAGGATACAATACAATAAACTCGTTGGTAATATTTCCCGGAATCATCAATATATACCACATCGAGAGAAACCTCTCAACTACATTGTCGGTGTCAGCAAGCACTTTGTCTTGGTGGACGACACCAACCACTCCTGGCGGACTAAGGGGACCTCCTCCTTGCGAACGGCAAAGAAATCCTCGGTTTCCTTGTCTTCTTGCACCTTGGCTACCTCCTCTTGGACATCGACCATGGCTAACTAAACATGGACCACAACCATGGTTTCCTCCACTCGAACGACTACCTACTCCTAGATAACGACCATGGCTACCTAAGCCTACACATCTAAGATCGAGATCCATGCTTGGACATTAGGATCAATCTCCTCAACCAAATCCTAGGCACCGTGACGATGATGAAACCCTACCTGACCCACTCTATCTCCCTCCATGGTTGCCTTTATTGAAATTTCTTGTATCAATTTCTTATCTTTCTATCTCTCGTTCCAGTGGTCGTACAAATGCTATTCCGCAACGGCTCTCATGCAAACCATTTTAATGAAGGCCCCCAACAGAGACGCAGGGAGTGTGCGCGACAAGGAGAACTAAATCTCCTGATCCATATACATTGAATATCTAGTTTTGGCCCGTGAATCTATAAACCTAAACAGAGGGATGACGTTTTCTTGTAATATAAGTATTTTTGTTTACTTTTGGCATTTGTTAGTTTACTTTCAAAGTTTTGAATAATGATCCTTGTGCAATAATAATCTTCATATCTCTCCATACAGGTGGTGGTCTATTCACACCATTGGATGGTCGGTGAACATAATACCCCTAATTTTTTCGGCCTAAAAGAGTTGTCAAACTCGAACTTTCGTATTCCCTGGATCAGATGAAGCCATCAAAAGTAACTCCTTACACCATGGCATCACCACGCTACGCATGTATCCATTTCCCGTGGCTAGTGGTGGTAACTTATAAACCATATAACCTCATTTACCTCATATGTTCCTATGACAGAAAAATGACTAATATATATCAAAACATGGCACTGGCTAAATTAGATCATGTGGTTTCAAATCTGTGGGCAAAAACCACGTGCTAAGGTGGGTTTTTTTTTACAAAGTAGAAACCATTAAAATTGCATGAAATTAATACTAGAATCTATCTTATTGTAGCGAAATAATTCCTACATCTGGCATTTATTGATTATTTCCAAAATATGAAATATATAGCCTGCAACAATAATAAATGATTGTATCTTATTGTGCAAGATTTGGAAACAATAAATGCTTGAGATTAATAACGTCTATCTTTTCCAGCCAGACAATTCTACTTTGGGTATTTGTTAATTATTTCCAAAATATAATAGTACCGTTGGTATATCTAGCACCGAGAGCCTGTATTTCTTTTCAAAATTTGAAAACAATAAATGCTCGAGATTAATAACGAATATCTTTTTCCAGCGAATTGTTCTAATTATTGGCGTTTTTAATTGCTTCCAAAATATATGAATAACAAATGCCTAACAAAATAATACCGTTGTTATCTCTCCACGCGCGCGGGTGGTCAGCTGACACCGCCGTCACGAGACATGAACGTGCCACCTCTAACTTTTTTTCCCGCGCTCCCGACATGTTTGCGCAATTTTTTTAAAAAAATGCATAAATTCTTCGCGCCATGGCACCACACATAACTCCCGTATCCATTTCCCGCGGGTTCTCTTAAAGTGGCGACACTTAAAAATGACATATGTGCGTAAGAGGTATACATTCTTCGCGCCCCTAGCATCACGCGTGATACCCGCATCAATCTCCCGGGTCCATTACTTCCAACATCTGAAAAAAACACGGGACACAATAATACCGTCGGTATCCCTCCACGCACGTGGGTGGTCAACTGACACCACCCGCCACGGCACGTGCACGTACCACCTCTAACTTTTTTCCCGCGCTCCCGACAAGTTTGCGTAATTTCAAAAAAATATATACAAACCCTTCGCGCCAAGACACCGCACGTAAATCCCATACCCGTTTCCCGCGTGTTTTCCTAAAGCGCGCGGCAACTACGCGCGCAACACATACAAATGACATATGCGTGTAAGACGTTTTAAATTCTCCGCGCCGTAGTATCACGCGTAACACCCGTAGCAATCTCCCGCGCGCCCCCTCGAAGCCCGACGTATAAACTCTTCGCGCCATGGCATCGTGAACTTTTATCGCGCGCATTATGACATGGGGGCATCCTGCATCAAACTACAACCATTGATCATCCAAAGTACTAAATGACACATTCGTAAAAGATCTTCAAAACAACAACATCATCATCAATCTTGGAGGATCAAGATACAGCCATCATCTAAAGTACTAAATGACACATGCCAATAAGATTTTGGAAAAGATATACACGAGTAAAGAAGGAAGAAAACGCAACGGGGCCAGAGGGCAGAGAGGAAGATTTTACAACGGTCACCTCCAGCTTGCCTCTATTTACATCTCCTCTCCTCTCCTCTCCTGGCGCTTCTCTGTCCCGTCGCGACGCCCACGGCATTACGCACGCAGCTCCCGACGCCGGACTGAGGAGCCCACCGCCGTCACCCCCAGCCTTCCACCACCCATGGGCCGCCGCGCGCCGTCGTCAGCGGCGACGTCCTCGCCGGAGCTGCGGAGGAAGCGGACGGCGGCCGCGCCGCCCGGCTCGCCGCCGGAGCCGCGGCGCTACTGCTCGATCTCCGACGTGATGCGCCGGTCGCGCCCCGTGAACGCGCCGCCGCCCGTGGCGCGCCCGCGGTACGAGGTGGTCCTCTGCGAGGCCTGCGGCGCGGGGGACCGCGACGAGGAGCTGCTCCTCTGCGACCTCTGCGACCGGGGCCGCCACACATACTGCCTGCGCCCCATCCTCGCCGCCGTCCCGCTCGGCCCCTGGCTCTGCCCCGACTGCGCGCCGCCACCCAAGCCCATCATCCGTAAGCCCCTCCTTCCCCGCCCAAATTCCCGTTTTTCTTTCCCTTCGCCGATTTTCGTTTCGTCTGGCTGACTGTTTTCTTGGGTGGTGGATGACCGGGGGCGCTAGATTTCCCGCTGAAGCAGAAGAAGATCGTAGATTTCTTCAGGATTCAGAAGTGCGCCGACGAACCCCAGCCGGCGAAATGCGGCCTTCCGCAAGGTAATTTTGCGTTTCTTGGCTTCAACGGTAGTTTAATTGTTGGCTCATGGACGAACCATACTACATTGTTGTCTGCCGGTCATATTATGTTGCAGTGCAAATAGTTTATCTATCTGATATATGACTGATTAGAATGCACATCTGGTATGAGGAAAAATCATATTTTTTGGGTGGGTGTGATATGTTGATTTGGGAATAATTGTTTTGGTTGCATTGACTAACCGGTCATATATAGTATCCTGCATACATCAGTAAATCGGAATGTGTAGAGCTATCGCTGCCGAGTATGCGCGGGAAAGCTATCTCTGCCAGAAATGCGCAGGAAAGCCATTTCTACGGGAAATGCGCGGGAAAATATTGTTGAAGAAAAATATTTTCATAGTAGTGTCACACTCTTTCATTGTAGTAATAGGAATGTTTTGTTGGAATAGATTGGCCATTTCTAGTGAAGTGGGATTTCTAGTTAATGAGCAGTACAGTGAGCTATCACCGCCGCAAATGCGCGGGAAAACTATCGCAACGAGAGTTACGCGGGAACCCGCTATTGCGGCTGGAAAGCATTGTTAAAGAATCATTAATTTTTCATCTTAATAGCACATTCTTTCATTGTAGTAATAGGAATATTTTATTGAAATGGGTTGTTCAAGCATGTATGAATTGACCGAGTTTATTAATTTCGTGGGATTCATTACATCAGCCAAAATTAACAAACCTTTTGTATAGTTTGCCTTTTAGCTATCTCGTTATGGGAAATAATTTGCTACCCACCCAGCTAGTTATGCACCCCCATCCAGCCATTAGATCAGACTACAGGAGATATGTAGTTATGGGAGATGAATTAGGTTAAATCGGAAGGCGTTTTTTTCACTTCTCTGTAGCACCTAAAATAGTAGGAAATTATATTTTTTTAAACAAGGGGCGCACTTTATTCATACTTCAAAAATAGATACATTGTTTATTACACCATCATTCTTGTTTCTGATGGTGGTGGGTCACCATCCCACAGAAAATTACTACCAGAATCAAAGCTTAATCTAGCTAAATTATGCGCCACCTTGTTGCCCTCATGTGGACAGTGCTGAAAGGATATTAATCTAATACGTTGTTAAATCTGAAAATAATCCGCTAATATAGCAGTTTATGGAGTTCATATCTCATCAGTTCCGTTGCAAGCGTTCATCGGCTCCAGGTTGTCAGACTCAACAATGGTTGGCGAGCATCCTATATCTTTCAGCAAGGTCAAACCATATCTCAAAGCCAATGCTTCTGCAGTAGACGCATCAAGAATACTCATCAAAGTCCAGACCCCTCCCGCTATTGCTTGTCCACAATCATTCCGAATGACAGCTGCAGCTATCCCTTGACCATTAAGAAAATAGGCTGCGTCCATATTCAGTTTATAGTGACGAGGTGGAGGCTTACACCATGAAACCTCCTTAAGATTTGCTGCAGCTGTCCCTCGACCATTAGGAAAATAGGCTGCGTCCATATTCAATTTATAGTGACAAGGTGGAGTCTTACACCATGAAACCTCCTTTGGATTTGTTGCCACCGAATCCAGATAGTGTTTGGATAGCGAAAGCTGAGTTTGCTGCAGGAGCTACTCGTTCTCCTTTGACTGCTTCTCGTCGCTGTCAGCCTGTCACCATATGTACCAAGCTGCCACAGCCACAGTTTCCTTTAGCCCTAGCTGGCCAAGAATTGGTGACTTAGTTTTGGTATCCCGCAATATTTCCGCCAGGATCATGCCTGATCGGTCCACCTCTAAAGCCTGATTGATAAAGCCATCTAAACCCAGAGCTCGCCACACTTCCTTTGGTTGCTTGCATACAAAAATCAGATCTCTAATACCTTTGACTGCTTGCTTTCAAATTGGGGATTGTGGTGATACCTTGATGTGTCTATTCGTAGAATTCCCATTCCAGGAACCAAGTCATGCAGCAAGCGCCAATATTTTTTTTTGATCTTGGCCGGTACCTGTAGTTTCCATACAATTTCCCAAACAGGATAGTGATTCGCTGTACCTTGACCATCTTGGCATCTTACTCGTCCTCCAAACTGATGAGTCCATTTAGTATAATACGCAGATCTTACAGAAAAACTGAAGCTTTTAGTTTTATGCCAAGCAACAAAATCCTCTTCCAAGTTTGAGCTGATTGGAATCTGTAAAATATGCTGCACTTCCAAAGGATTGAAAGTAAGAGTTATTTTGTCCCATTGTCCAGTAGCTGGGTCAATTAGTTCATCTACTGTACGTAACAAACTCTGACCAAAAGGAGTGTCAATTTTCTGAGATAAACTTCCTGTGATCCAATGGTCCTTCCATATGTTAATGCGCCTTCCATTCCCTACCCTCAAAATATGGCCTCTTCTAAAGGTTTGTAAACCACTGATGATACTCTGCCATGTGAAAGAATAGCCCTTCTTTGGTCCAGCATTTAGCAAGTTCCCGTCTGGAAAATATTTGGCAAGAATAACTGAAGCACATAGGGTGTTTGGTTGACATATTAATCTCCAAGTTTGCTTCCAGTATTCCTATTTCTCACTGATCTTGGCCAAACGCATCAATGTTTTTAATGTTCCCATGTTCCATACTGAATAAATAATTGAACAAAATTTACATATATTAGCCTGTCTATCCAATTAAGCTGCTGAAGTGTCGTCTTAACAATACAATTTTACTTCATGCTTGTACAGATGCTAAGAGGCGAAGGAGGCGTTCTATTGTTATGATGAAGAAGAAACGGAAGATGCTTCCATTTGTCCCAACTGAAGACAGAGTTCAAAGGCTCAAACAAATGGCTTCTGCAGCCACTGCTTTGACATCTTCTAAGATGGAGTTCAGCAATGAATTAACTTATGTTCCTAGTATGGCCCCTAAATCTGCCAATCAAGCAAAACTGGAGGAAGGTGGTATGCAGGTTAGTTTTCTACTTCTAACAGTACTATATTTTTGGACCTCTTAGTGCCTAACGATAGACTCCTTGACTTTGAAGGTTCTGACGAAAGAGGATAAAGAAACCATAGAACTTTGCCGAAGCATGCAGAGAAGAGGAGAATGCCCTCCGCTTCTTGTGGTTTTTGATTCACATGAGGGGTACTTTCCTTGATTCATTATACTTGTAACATTTTTATATTTTTCAGTACAGAGGAATTGAACTAATACATATTTATTTTCAGCTTCACTGTGCAGGCTGATGGGGATATCAAAGATATGACCTTCTTAGCGGAATACGCTGGCGATGTTGATTTTCTAGAGAACAGGGCAAATGATGACTGTGATAGTATAATGACCCTGCTGTCGACAGCTGATCCTTCCAAGAAGCTTGTTATTTGCCCTGACAAACGTGGAAACATAGCTCGCTTCATTAATGGCATCAACAACCACACTCCGTAAGTACTCACCACATATCCTTGTGTTAGTTGGATTTTTTACACTACGATCAGCATTTGCGTTGTTATGCATCATTTTTTCCTGGCAATCTATTTTCTTTGTGCATTCTTTCAGAATTTGTTTCAAATAATCTGTATTATGCTCTGAAAGTGAGCAAGTCCTATATCAGTCTAATATTTTGTTTAACACCTGCAGAGATGGCAAGAAGAAGCAGAATGTCAAGTGTGTGAGGTACAGCATCGACGGCGAGAGCCATGTCCTGTTGGTGGCCTGCCGTGATATCGCCTGTGGAGAGAAGCTGTACTACGATTACAATGGACATGAATATGCGTACTCAACGCATCATTTCATTTGACAGTTCCCAAATTTTTTGACATGCCCAACATTCAGAAGAGGATAGGGATTAATGGCGGCATTTTCAGCATTGCCGGCGAAATCCAATAACTTATATACAGTTTGATTTTCAGAGGGGGTCCCCAGATGGTGGAAAAGGATAGGTGCTGGTGTTGTTAGTGGCGAAAGCGTTCATTTGGCCATGGAGAGAAGACAAATGGGATCTCATTAATTTTTTCATTTTTATTGCGTAGTTCCTGCTCACCGTGAGTCTTTCAGGGATCAATATCCCTTTCTATAGGAGTATATATATCCTCCCATGTCTCTATATCTATCTATGAGTAGTTGCTCCCAATTAGAGGCACATCTGAAATTGGGAAAAAAAATATTTCACCCCATTTATTGGGTGGTGGTGCTCTGTTAAATTTGTGTAATCGGATCAAATTCTTATTCAAATATTTATACCAGTGCAAATGTGTTTTTTATGAGTGATGTGATGTGGCTATATATGTGCTTGTTATTTTTCCACTTCCCAATGTGCAAAACAATATGGCTTACCTGGTGATCCTTAAGGTCGAGCTTAAGTTTAAGTGTAAGGTGAAAAAATGTTTGGAGTTGAAAAAATGTTTGGAGTTGAAAAAAGTTCAAAGGTGAAAAAAGTATAAAATTTGAAAAAGTTCATGTTTTAAAATGTTTGGATTCAAAACATGTTCGAATCTAAAAAATGTTTCAATTTCAAAAAAAATCTGAATCTGAAAAATGTGAAAAAATCGAGAAAACCAGAGAAAAAACGAAAGAGAAATCCAGCAGAATATAAGAAAACTGGACCTAAAAAAGAAGAAAACCATCTACCTCGCTAATGGGCTCGGCTCAACTTACTCCACACGGGGAGCGCCTATCATCCACCTTAAGCGGTAGCCAAGCGTCACCCCACTTAAGTCTATTCCTCCAGGGCCGCTCCAAATGCGGCCCGACAAAGGTAATATCTTTTTCTTTCTTTCTTCATTTTAGTTTTGATTTTAATAATCTTTAAAATCGAATAATGTTCAAATCTAAAAAAACTCTGAAAAATATCGGATACAAAAAAGCTAAATCTAAAAATTTAATATTTTAAAATGTTCAAGTTTTAAAAAGTTTACATTAAAAAAATTTGAGGTTTAAAATATGTTCGAAATTCGAATAAATATTGAATTTGAAAAATGTTTAGATGTGAAAAGTTTCAGAATTTGAAAAAAGTTCAAGTTCCAGAAAAGTTGGATTAGAAAATGTTCATATTTAAAATATCTTCGAATCCGAAAAATGTTCAAAGTTGAAAAAGTGCAAAGGTGAAAAAACTTCAAAAATTGAAAAAGTTCATGTTGTAAAAAGTTTGGATTAAAAAATATTTATATATAAAATAAGTTCAAATCTGAAAATGTTTGAATTTTAAAAATTTGAAACTAAAATATTTGAAAAAGCCAAAAAAATCACAGAATATAAGAAAACCGGACCCTAAAAAAAGAAAATCATGTGCCTCTCCAACGGCGGCGACCAAACCGAACCCATTGGGCCATCCAGACGTGACCGTCTGGATAGCCGCGCGGAGACATGGACCTGGCCGCAGTTGACCCAATGCGCGGATGCAGCGCAAAACAAAAAGAACGCAAAATAACCAAAACAATTAAATGTAAACTAAGTTCATTAAATTTATGCCCTATTTTGGGCAAATTTACACAAAAGAAAACCCTATATGGGCTTTACCTAAAAAGGGTAACCCTACGCTAGGGGGGTTTGGGGCGCGGTGGCCACCCGGTCCGCGCGCCGCCTAATCCTAGTAGAACTTGTCGTCCTCATCGCTGGCCTCCTAGTCGTCGGCGTCGATGACGACGGGCCGGGACGCGCTGTTCCGGCTCGATACGACGGAACACTCCGGGGACTCCGGCCAGGGCGACCACTGCGTCCTTTCGCAAGCGGAGTGCAGGTCCGGAGGGATCACCGGCCTGCGCAGGCGTGCCAGCCGAGCCGCCTCCTTCTCCTGCTGCTCCACCGTTGCGGCTTGAAGCTCCGTCTCGTGCTTGAGGCGGAGGAGGCGCTCCTCCCCCTCCTAGAGTGCGACCTGGCGCGTGGCCTCCTCCTGCTGGCGCGCCATGGCGAGGAACGCCCACGCGTCGACATCCTCCTTGGCCTTCCTGGCCTCCTCCTCTAGCGCGGAGGCGCGCAACAGCTTGGCGAGATGCTGCCATTTGGCCAGCTTCTCGAGGTCATTGACCTCGATGGAAGCCGCGAGCGCTACGTGCAGCTCGAGGTCCTCCTCCTCCTCGGGGCTGGGCCTATAGCGTGGTCCCTAGCGGAGCATTCCCGGGTTGGTCGATGTCGGTGGCCTACCCTCCTTGCCGACTTGCGAGGCTCCGCGAGGCCTCGCCATCGCCAAGGTGAATAGGTGCACCGGGCAGGCATCGTGCTCCACCTCGAAGCAAAGGTCCCAGTAGGGACTCTTATCGTCGTAGGCGGGGTCCTCCCGGAGGTCCGCTAGAAGCTGCGCGCGCCGCCACTGGATCTCCGCCAGGCGGGCGCGACAGGGATCGGTGGCACCCGATCTGGGCCCAGGTGCCAGCCGTGGGGGAGTGCACTTCGCCCCACGGCATTGGGGCACCGGCCTCCCAGAAGATCGGCGCCGCCGCGACAGTGACGTAGATCCGTTCCCACAGTGGGTTGTCGGACTCGTGGTTGTTGGCTGTCGGCTCGAACTCGCGCTTCGGAGCCATGGCGGCGGAAGCTCGAGCGCGTGCGTGGGGAGTGGGGAGTGGGGGATAGGGACAATCCACCTCCCAGTCTACATTAAATAAGACGCGTGGGTCGCCAACAGATGGACCCTGGGATACGAGAAAGCGGACGCGGAAGGACGCGACGTGCCATCCGCGACCATGCAAACCTGGCCCAAAATCATTCCGCACGCTGCGGCCATCTGATTTTGGGATGCATCTCCTCGTTGGACCGTGACGCAACCCGTCCGGATGCGGGGGCTTGGGATGAGTCGTCGCGTTGGAAATGACCTACTCCGCCCGCATTGGGTGGAGAATAGGGGTTGCCCCACTGGCCGACGGTGGTGGCTGTGCCGGCGGCGGGGAAGACGAAGGAGATAGTTCAGAAGCCACGACCTATGCTATGGGCTTGCCTGCCTATCCCTGCCACAGGCGGTGGTTGATTCGTGACGGCGAGTGTTGGAGGAAACGAAGACGGGCTTAGAGGCGGCGCAGGAGAGGAAGCGTACCTAGACGAACGACCTAGGGTTTGTAGCATGGGAGACGCCCCATGTAGAAGCTGGAGCAGCGGTGCTTCTGCTCGATCTCCGACTCGATGCGCCGGTCGCGGCTGCCACTAGCCAGACCTGCGGCATGGGGAACCGCGACAAGGAGCTGCTCCTATCCCGAGATCATGTCCAGGGACGTGATCTTGAAGTAGGTTTTTGCGGATTGCCACTAGAGCAGTTAACTAGTACCTGATCCGTCAGATGAACTAGCCCCAACTACCATTATCCCTGTACAATATAGATATCAATGTCAAAAAATAGCAACGGCCTGGATTCGATAAAAAGAGGGGTTGCGCCAAGTTCTTTATCGAGTAGTACAACTTGAGCCTATGCCTAGGTGCAAGCACCTGCTCATAGGCTCGGGGGCTACTCTTATCGAGAGTATTGTTCACCCTCCCGACAAGAAAGAGGAAAAATTGTGGAGTAAATTACAAGCAAGTTGAGCCTACACCCAAGTGCAAACACTTGGCTGTAGCCTCGGGGGCTACTCCCATCGGGAGCGCTGGTCGCGCACCCGATAGAAAAATAACTTCGACAGCATCTACGACAATCAAAGTTTGTAGACTCAACTCGATTCTACGACTCGAGTGGAGCCTACTCCCATCGGGAGCACATGGATTTCATCAAATCCTCCAGAAATATAGTTAAGTTCTTCATCGAGTAGTACAACTTGAGTCTATGCCCAAGTGCAAGAACTTGCCCATAGACTCGGGGGCTACTCCCATCGGGAGCGCTGCTGCGCACCCGATAATTTCAAGGATCATCGACATCATTTACGCTACACGTGATCTACGGGATGGACCTCGCCTTGTATTGTTCTTCGACTTCGGAGATTGTTATGCTTGGAGTTTCTACGCAAGTCTTCGACTTCCCTATAAACTCGGGGGCTACTGACATGGGCATACCCTTCGGGTACCCATTATTAGTATACCTGGCTCGGCCCAATATGGAGAAGACCCAATATGGAGAAGGCCCAACAAGGCAACCCGAAGAAGTAGTCGACTAGGACTCTTGTAAAACCCTAGGCTGGTTACATATATAAAGCTAGCCAGGGCACCCGAAAGAGGGAGGAGAACAACAGATAGACAGCATAGCTCCGCCTACGGCGGCACCCTGTAAACATATTTGTGATCATATAGTAGATTGCTAGCAGCACGTAGGGATCCTCCACCGAGGGGACCCGAAGCTGGGTACGTCGTGTGCCTAATCTCGACCCCGGAATCTCCATCGTCGCTCTTCCCGAAACCCTAGTCTACAATACGTAGGCATTGCCGAGGTGATCCCTCGTCAACCAGGGCCACCACACCTTCTGCCTCCAGCCTATACTCTACCCGTCTCGCTCGGCCCTCAAGCCCATCAACAGTGCGTCCTTACACTTATTTTTGGGGAAAATCTATACACCGACCAGGTCGGTGGCTACCGGCCACCGCACACCCCTGGTCGGGTTTGGGCCAGGCCCATTAGTTCTGTTTAGCCTAGTAGTTTGGTTTTCCATTTCGGTTTTCTTTTTCTTTTTTCTATTTTTCTATTTCTTTTTTTCTTTTTTCTTTTCTGCTTTATTTTTTATTTTTTTATATTTATTTTTCAGATTTGAAAAAAGAAAAATTGTTCAAATTAAATTATGTTCAAATTTGAAAATTGTTCGACTTTGAGAAACGTTTAAACAAAAACTTGTTCCAATAAAAAATTATTCGAATGTAAAATTGTTCAATTTTAAAATTTGTTCAAAAATATTTTTTTTGGATATTTGAATTTTGTTGAAATTTGAAAACCGTTCAAACAAAAAATTGTTCCAATAAAAAATTGTTCGAATGTAAAATTGTTCAATTTTGAAATTTGTTCAAAATTTAAAATTGTTCAGATATTTGAATTTTGTTGAATATTTAAAAATGTTCATTTAAAAAATATTAGCTTTAGGAAAATAGTTCTGTAAAAATAAATATCCCAAAAATAGAGATACGAAGCAAGAGAAAAGAAAAGAAACAAAAAATAAAAACTATATTACCTGTTGGGCCGCGGCCCACCTAGCCACCTCGACCTTGTGCCGGAGGGTGTGCGGCATCTCCGCTCCTGCCGACCAGGTTGGTGGCGAGGAGCTCCCGATTTTTGTCCTCGCCATTTTGTTCGCCTGCTGTGATTTTTCATCTCATTCTTTTTTCTTGGCGAATTATGCTCTGTGTGGCGATAGATGGGGGTGTCAGGTTTTTCGATGAAGCAGTTATTTCTTCGGGAGTCAGAAGGGCACGGAATGTGGGCTTTCTCAGGTAATCTTGCGACTACGGCTTGTCTATGGATTTCTGATTGCGTGTGTTGTCTGACCGGTGAACTATTCGATTGGTTGTTATGTTAGGGCATGTACAATCATAAGCGCTTATCGATTGGTTGTTATCGATTCAGTATTCAATTAAATTATAAGGACAAGTCCACAATGAGCTCTCGCGACGCGATAGGCGACGCGGGGGCCCCGTCGGCCTCCACCGCGGCGGCCGCCGGCCAGAGCCCAGACTCCTCCACCGCTCAGCTTAGCGCCTCCACACCACGCCCCCCTCCGGCCGCTCCTGACCCTGGCGGCTGCAACCCGGAAGGCGCCCTCTCAGAGGGTGGCGACGGTGGGCCTCCGGCGGTCTCCGCCATCCGCTGCAGCTTTGGTCCGGGTAAGCCTTTCCAGGACTACGTCCTCTCCCATTTCGCAGCCACGGTTCCCTTCTCCTCGCTACGCCCATGGGTGTCTGGCGAGCTCTGGGTTTCCGTTCCTTTCCCCTCCCCGTGTTTCTCCACGACCTCCATGGAGAGCATCCTTTCCTTCTTCCTCTGCGACGACGGTGTCCGCCTACCGGTGATAGAAGTCTCCCCCGGTGTTTTCCACGCCGTCGTTGCTGCGCCGGCGGTGGCCGCCTTCGTGGTGCGTTCGGGAGCCAAGCACTGCGCCCGTTTCGAGCTTGGTTTCCATGGCTCCCTCTCCGCCGCCGTTTCCTCCGTCTCCTCTTCGCCGCGGGTCCCAGCCACCTCTGTGCCACGTCGTAAGAGACAACGTCGCCCAAAACCCGCTTGGTCACGCGTTCCCGCCTCAGCTAGGGTTGGGTGGGAAGGTTTAATTCCGCTCCCCCGCTCCTTTTCCCGGAAGCCTTTAGAGCCAACGCTCGCCGTCGCGTCAGGCGTCCCCTCCCCGTTGAGGGAAGACGCGTCCGCCACTGCTCCCCTACCGCTCTGCGGCGCCTCCACGTCTGAGCCTGCCCTCCTCGAGCCCTCCACCCCCCTTTCTCCGGCTGCTCCCCATGCCGGAGGCTTCAATGCGCTGCCGCCTACCCTCGTCGACGCTCCTACTTGGACGCGCTCCGTTCCCCGCCCCTCCCAAACCCTAAAACGCCCGCAGCCCCTTTCAAAAACCTCCACCTTAGTCTGGACGGCTGCTTCCGCTGCCTTTCCTCTCTCCACCAGGTTCGTGACTACCGTGACCCCATTCGCTGCCGTGGTTGCGGTCGCTCCGGCCACCGCCTTCGCGAGTGCACCATGCCTTTCCCTCAGCCCACCTTCGTGCCCACTGCCACCACGCCCCGCGCCGCCTCCAGGACTACTGCCCCACCGCGCCGCGCCACTCCTTACCCATCTGCGCTGCTCTCCCCGCTCTCGCCGTCTTCTGGCGTTCGCCGGGCTCGCTCCTCCTCTCCGCCCAGGCGCATGGGATCCCTTTTCGAGGTGGGCGAGTCCAGCTCCGCCAACATCCCTTCTGTGGAGCGTATCGTTGCCATGGTAGAGCCGCTGCCTGCTCGTGCTGCCTCTCCGCCGCCCCTCGCGGACGACGAGGAGGAAGTCGAGTCTGGTGCCTCTTCCAATAGTTCTGATGCGGCCCCGGACGAGGTGTTCATGCCTCCTGGCGACATGGCCGCTTCCCGTCGCATGGAGGTCGCCTACGTGGACGACCTCCCACCCTTTTTCTCCCCTGGGTCTGCTATCGCCGAAGCTATCTTCTCCGAGCTCCCTGGCCTGCAGGTGGTGCTCGTCCCTTCCTCTCTGGGCGACATGTACGTCCGTTTCTTGTCGGAGGAGGACCGTGAGCTGGCAGTTCTGCACCAACCTTTCCACCTGGAAGGGGCCACCATTCGCCTTGTGCGCGAGGAAGAAGCTGATCGTGTCCCTTGTGACATGCAGTGGGTGGCCCTAGTCCTGGCTCGGAGAGTCCCGGTAGAGCATGTTAGCCCACTTGGCGTCGCCGCCTCCTTCAGCAGCTTCGGCACCACCTTGGAGGTGGACACCATTTGCCTCTCTGGCGACGATCTCGCCGTGGTTCGTGCGGTTGTGCTGCTCAAGCATGCCTAGCATGTTCCGGAGGAGGTCCTCCTCACTCGCAAGCCTTGGGGCTCGCGCCTCATCACCATTCGCAAGGTGCGGGTCTGGCGCGCGGCGGACTCCTACGATGCTGATGGGGAGTACATTCCTTTCTTCAGCCCTCCCCCGCCGCCCCACCTGCGCCACCGGCCTGGTCGCGCTCCGCTCGCGCCCCCGCGTCTCCCACCCGCCCCTGATGCTGGCCACCTCGACGACATCGACGAGCATGCTCCGGGCGCGCGCAGTGCGGAGGGCCTTGCTCATGACGCGCTGCTGGCGATCCTGGACAGCGTCGCCTCCTCTCCGGGCCGTGGTGACATCTCTCCGTCCTCTACCTCGCTGTCCTCGCTAACCATCTCTTGGTGCAGTGGGGTTGGCTCGGTGGATGGCTCCTCCTCTCTCGGCTCTGGCCCTCCTTTGGCCGCCACTCGGAGGCACAGCGTGGTGATCACTGAGCTCGACGACCCCGGGCTCGCTGTCCCCGTGGCGGCGGCGCCCCCTCCGGTGGTGACCAAACGCAGCCCTCGTCTGGCCTTGAAGGAGTCCCAGCTCTACGAGCCTGTTGCGGTTCGGGCCATGAAGATCCGTGGCCTCCGCGATGCGCTCGGCGGGTGCACCGCTGCCCTTCAGAAGCAGGTCAAGAAACATGCCGCCCTGGCGTCTTACGCCAAGCCGCTGCGCAAGCGGGCGGTGGCAGCTCTGGCCGGTTCAATCTGTGCTTCCTCCAGCTCGGTGACCAACGGTGCCAATGCGTGATCGGCTTCGCCGTTGCCACTTGGGATGTCGCGTGCGTGCTCCCCTCTGTACCCCCCTGTGTTTCTTAGTCTTTCTGTCCGCCGTGTTCGTCATCTACCCCTCCCTCTGTAACCTCTCTGGTGCTTCTAGTGGTCATGATTAGTGGGTTTCGTGATGTTACTGTCGAATCGTGGAACACGCAGGGTCTTGGTTGTAAAAAAAAACGGCCGGTCGTGCGTGATGCGATTTCTTCTTCTGCCCCTTCCATTATCTGCATCCAGGAGACGAAACTCGCCTCGATCGACCGCTTCTCCACCGCCTCCTTCCTCCCCTCCCACCTCTCTGATTTTGCTACGGTTGACGCCATTGGTAGCTCCGGTGGCATTCTCACTGCCTGGGATCCGCGGCTCTACGATTTAGTTTCCACTCGGAGAGATCGTTTTTCCCTTACTGTCAAACTTTCTTCCACCCTCTGCGATCTAGCTTTTGCGGTCACCAACGTTTATGCGCCGGCAGACCACTCCCTCTCCTCGCTGTTCCTTGAGGAACTTGAATCTCTTGGGCCGTTCTTCCCCCTGCCCTGGCTTATTGTCGGTGATTTCAATCTGATACGGGATCCTTCCGACAAGAATAATGCCAATTTCGATGTCAACCTTGCTGCTGCTTTTAACGACACGATTAGATCTCTTGCCCTCTTCGAGCTTCCCCTTCTCGACAGGCTCTACACCTGGTCTAACAAAAGGGCCTCGCCGGTGTTGGCTCGCTTGGACCGTGCCCTGTTCAACCAGGAGTGGAACCTAGCCCTACCCAATTCCTCCCTCTCCTCGCTCCCTCGCCCCACATCCGATCATGTTCCCATCCTCGTTGCCGCTTCCACGAAAATCCCGCGTCCTTCGTGCTTCCGGTTCGAAAACGCATGGCTCCTAAACCCTCTTTTCCTTCCTTCCACCCTGCCTGCCTGGACCAATGTTGCTGTGGTGTCGGATGCTGCTGGTGACCTTGCCGCTCGCCTCAAAGCTTTCCGCAACGCCGCCAAGGTCTGGAAACGCTCCCACCTCTACAACCCCAAATACCAAAACAACTGCTCTTTCTTGCTTGACTTGCTTGACCTGTTCGAGGAAGGCCGTCCTCTTTCGGAAGACGAGCTCTCGCTGCGTGTGCTTTGCAGGTCTACCTTGGAGCGCCTGGTCCTCGAGCGTGCTGCTCACTGGAAGCAGCGGGAAATTCCGTGCTGTTGTTGAGGGAGATGAAAATTCTCGCTTCTTCCACGCTCGTGCCTCGCAGAGGCTGCGGCGGAACACGATCCGCTCCCTCTTCATCGATGGCGCCGCCTTGGTAACGCACGACGCCAAGGCCGCTGCCCTCCACTCCTTCTTCCGCGATCTGCTCGGCCGCTCCGTCGACTCTTCCTCGACCTTGGACATCGTCGCGCTCTACCGAGGTTGCCCTCGGGTCAACGGTGATGACCTGGTTGGGCCCTTCACGAGCCAGGAGGTGGAGGCGGCCCTCCTGTCGCTGGACCGAAGCAGTGCGCCGGGGCCTGATGGGCTTGGGCCCAGCTTCTACAAGGCCTCTTGGGCCACGGTCGGCCCATGTGTGCTTCGGCTTTTCAAGCGTTTCCACTCCCACGCGCTGGATTTGGAGAGGATCAACAGATCCCACGTCGTCCTCCTACGCAAAACGCAGGGGCAGCTGTCGCCGAGCTCCTTCCGCCCGGTTTCTCTTCAGAACTGCAGTGTCAAGATGCTCTGCAAGGCGCTCACCGTCCGCCTCCAGCATCAAATCGGGCAGCTCATCGACGTCGATCAGACTGGCTTCCTCAACGGGCGGAGCATTGCGGAGAACTTCGTTTTTGCCACCGAGCTGGTACAAACTTGTTTTCGCCGGCGCGCTCCGTGCGTCGTGCTCAAACTCGACTTCGCCAAGGCCTTCGACTCGGTGAGCTGGACCAGCCTGCGGACCGTGATGCTCGCCCGCGGGTTCCCGGAGCTGTGGTGTGATTGGATGGACCTGCTTCTCTCGTCCTCGCGCTCGGCCATCCTCCTCAACGGCATCCCGGGGAAGTGGATCAAGATCATGCGCGGCCTGCGGCAGGGGGATCCTTTGTCCCCCTACCTGTTCCTGCTGATGGCTGACGTCCTTCAACGGCTGGTGCGCCGTGACGACACCCTGCAACACCCCCTGGTTGATGGCATGCCCTGCCCCGTCCTCCAGTACGCGGATGACACGCTCATTATCCTCCGCGCGGACGGTGCCACGGCGCGCCGCCTCAAGCTCATCCTCGACCAGTTTGGCGATGCGACCGGGCTCAAGATCAACTACCACAAGAGCACGCTGGTTCCCATGCACACTAACGGTGCGGTGCTCGCGGAGATCCAGGCCGCTCTCCAATGTCGTGTCGAGGGATTCCCCCGACCTACCCAGGTCCGCCGCTCTCCGCCGACAAACTCCGGCTCGTCAACTTTGCGCCCCTCATCGCCAAAGTCGACCGCTATCTCTCGGGATGGCGGGCCCTTCTGCTCTCCCAGGGAGGCCGCCTGGTGCTGCTCAACTCCGTGCTGGACGCTCTCCCCACTTTCGCCATGGGCGCGATGGAGCTCCCTGCTGGCGTGGTCACCGCGTTGGACATGCTTCGTCGTGCCTTTCTCTGGGCGGGTGCTGATCGTGTGACGGGCGCCAAATGCTTGGTGGCCTGGGACGTTGTATGCCGTTCCAAGGAGGAAGGAGGGCTTGGGGTGCGCTCCCTCCATATTCAAAACCGTTGCCTCCTCACCAAACTCCTGCATCGCCTCTTCGCCAACCCTGGTGAGTCATGGCCACGTTGGGTTTGGGCCACTCTCGCCGGCACGCCGCTGGAGGACGAGGCTCGCCGCTCTTCGGCTCTCTGCGGATCTCATTGGGCCTCCCTCCTGCGGCTGCTCCCGCTCTACCGCGCCATCTCGCGGGTGCAGCTGGGAGATGGTTCCCGTACCGCCTTTTGGCACGATCATTGGCTGCCGCGCGGCGCCCTCTCCGCGGCTATGCCTGAGCTGCTCTCCCACTCTACTGCCCCCTCGGCCACGGTCCAGCAGGTCCTCCGCGCCGGGCTCGACTCCCTCCTGGTGGCTCGTCTCTCGTCCACGGCGGAGCGTCAACGTGAGGAGCTGATGTTGATTCTTGGCTCCATCCACCTGTCTGCAGCGGAGGACAGACGCACTCTCCCCTTTGCGCCCGCGAGGGAGGTCGTCCGAAGACCGGCGCGCTGTACAAGCTCTGTTCCGACGGCGGCGTCCGCGACGAGAACGCCACCTTTGTCTGGCGCAACTCCGCCCCGCCTCGGGTCAAATTCTTCGCGTGGCTGCTGGTTAAAGGGCGCATCCAATGCCGCTCGAATCTGCTCCGTAAGGGGATTCTGGAGGAGGACGGCAGCCGCTGCCCCATCTGCGACACCGACCTGGAGACTCCTGCTCACATTTTGTTCCACTGCAGCTTCGCCCGTCAATTCTGGGCGGCCCTCGGCTCTCCACCCGTCGCCGACGATGCCACGCTTGCCGTGGCCCCGGTCTGCCCGTTGCCGACCACGGCTCCTGCCCGCTCGGCCTCAACTCTGCGCCTCCTGTGCTTCTGGCACTTATGGAAACACAGGAACAGCGTCGTCTTCGAAGGGATCTCCCCTCGCTCTCCCGGATTCGCAAGCGCTGCCGTGATGACGCTACTCTCCGGCGGGCTCGGCTCCCCCTTGACCACCGCGCCGACGTCGATCTGTGGCTCACCTACCTTCCTCCTGTACGATTGTAACTTCCTGAGGCCATCCCCCTGCGTTGGATGGGTCTCCCCTCCCCATGTAAATCTGCTGCCCAAAAACCTGGGGTCTTTCACCCCTGTCTTTGTGACAAAAAAAATGAGAAATATATTCAGGTGAGAGCGTTGCTCTCCCCGGTGAACACTCAAAAAAAAATAAGCGCTTATCTGGACGCTTAGGGAGAGAAAAAAGGAATGCAATCCTAGTGTTCCATGCAAGAGTCCATCGCTTCAACGGGGAGTCGTTAATTGAGGCGCTTGGGGAGATTTGTTTGAGCGCTCCCATCGCTAGAAAACAGCAAATTCCATGGAGCAAAATACAGAGCGCCGATGCCACAACTAGCAGCGACGCTGAGCAAAATCTCCGGATCGGCAGGGAATCGGAACTAACGGCCAGGAAATTAACCCTAGCGTCTATTGTTAGGGTCTGCATTGTGCATGCCCTTATACGGCTTATGTCTGGGAATCGGTGATGAGGAATTGCCACCTGCTGATCATCCTACCTTGCGCTGCAAATTGTTTATCTAAAGTGTAAACATGACTGACTATGAGTAGAATGCGCATCTCCTAGGAGTGGAAGTTATACTATGTTTTAGTTGTATGTTGATTCTGGGACTGTTTTGGTTGCATGTCGGATCGGCCAATACAAAATTATCTCCACTGAATTGGAATATATATCTAGGTAATGAGTAATGCAGTAAGCAATAACTGTTTGAATTGCGCGGGAAAGATATCACCACCACAATTACACAGGAAAGATACCGCAGTCGGAAATACGTGGGAAAGCATTATTGAGGAAATATTAATTTCATATTTGCAGTACACATTTTAATTGTAGTAATAAGAAATCTTACTGAAATGGATCGGTCAAGCTTGGAATGATTGGCCGATGTCGTTGGATTTGTGGAGAACTTACTCATTGATCTGCAAACAAAAAGCTGCCACATTCCATAAGAATCCATATACTTTTTTTTGAGCTGAAGAATCCATATACTAAATTTATGTCCACTTGTTAGAAAACAATTTGATATGAATTAACTAAAATTAATTCTCAGTGCCCGCTTAAAGGATTTCAGTAGCTCACCATCAGATGGTGAGGATTCGTCACTCACATGTTAAGCATACTGCATTGCCACCTACTAATCATCTATGCTGCAAATATATGATCGAGTACAAGTACAATGAATACAACCAACTAGAGGAAAAGTTTGATATTGTGGGTATGTATGTGCGTGAGTGTGCGGGTGCGGGAATTTTGATTGCATATTCTTGGCTGATTGACGAGCAGTTCGTTGGTTATTGGATTGGTTTTTTAATGGGTGACGCGGAATAGCCACTCGCATTGCACCTGCTTATTATCTAGTGGTGCAAATACTTCCTCTAAAACACGAGTGATATGGCAATAGTAGAATGCACCCACCTGTAGGAACAAAACTTGTATTTTGTTTGTAGTGTTGTATCTTCATTCTGGAATTGTTTTGGTTGTATGTTGAGTCCTCGATAGCAATGAACAGTGCTATGAGCTGTCATCGCCGAAAATCCATAGGAAAACTATTGCCACTAGAATTACCCGGAGAACTTATCATTCATGAAACTATGTGGAAAAGTGTCGTTAAGAAACTTTAAATGTTAACAACACTCCTTTATGATAGTATGAAGAACGTGTCATTGAAATAGATCAGTAAAGCTCAGTTCAAAAAAAAAAAATATTCAGTTCAGTTCAAAAAAAGATCAGTAAAGCTCGTATTGACTGACCAACATCCATTAATTTGTGCGATACGATAAATGTATATACTTTTGGTGATTTGTGTTCCACTCATTGAGCCTAAAAAAGCTGCCACCTTTTCATACTTTCATACGAATCCATTGTTATACTTAGTGCTTTAGGATTAACCTAAAACAAGACCTTGATCTTGTCATTAGATCACCTCCTTTAAGTGTAACTGTGGGTAAGTACATTTAGTGGTCGTGGCAGTAGGGTACATTGGCGAAGTCATATGCTTGCTTGAGGAAGGCACCCCGTAGCTTATGTCGTTGGGCGTGGAAGATGGGATGCAAGTGATGGCTGCGGCGAAGTAGGAGACAGCCTTCTACTACCTTGGCACCTCTTTAGGATTGGCTGTTAGCCTTGGCTAGTTATTCCAAAAGTGTTCACGTTGACAATATAATGGGTGGACCACACCTTAAACAGGGTTCTTGTGCACCCAATCATGACGCTGATGTGGGAAAAATCCTCCCCGTTTCTACGTCCGCGTATTAAAAAGAAAATTTATATAGGATGATCCAAAAATGAATTCCCGGTTACCGCTTGAAGGACTTGAATAGCTTACAACAATAAGAACTTATCGAACTTTTGGTAATTAGTTTGCTTTCTAGCTGCAAACAAAATACAAAAGATGACATTCCTTGCTATTCAACTCGCAGTTGATTGGTTATTGTACATGATAGGTAGAAGTGTCAAGCACAAAATTTCTTTTCATTAGAATCATAAGTACATGATAGCTAGAAGTGTCAAGCACACAATTTCTTTTCATTAGAATCATAAAATTATGTTATACTTGTGTATCATATACCTTTCTCGCACACAACATGATATCTTGCATTATTGTCCCACCCTTCGAAGACCAATTCAAAAGTATAAAAAGAATCATCTAACCATGTGAAACCAATGTAATAGATTTGAAAATAACAATCCAATAGTCTAAAGTACTACTACTAAATGACACTAGAGATAAAAAACTCCTAACAAAGAAAGAAAACCAAAGGGAGAAGGGATGAGGCCAAAGATAAAAATTTACCAATGCCGTAGCAACGACCCTATAGAAGGTGGCGCTTCTGCTCGATTTCCGACACGACACTAGTAGACAACAGGCCTTTTGTTCCGGGTGGTTAGGGGCTTTTGTCGCGGGCGGCTAGCCGCGACAACAGAGGCGCGACAAAAGGTCCACCTTTTGTCGCGGGTCGCTTACGACCCGCGACATAAGGTCCACCACGTGGCAGCTGCGCGGCGCGCACGGCACAGGCCCTTTTGTCGCGGGCGGTGTTACCACCCGCGACAAAAGGCCCTATACGTGGCGCACGCACAACGCTGCTGCTTTAGGGTTTGAGGGGTGCAGCACCCCTCCCCCCGCCACCGACCGCCTGTTATATCATTTTTTTCGTTCAAAAATAAAAGTTGCATATATTTGTACGCTACTAGAAATTGTACACGTTCATTCAATATATATATATATATATCGATCGATCAAACAAATGTTGGTTTTTTACTAGTGCCAATTGGATATCTGACTATCCTAATACTATGGTGCTTCCTTTGGCCAAAATTGGATCTGATCATGTGCCATGTGTTTTGAATGTGGACACTGATATACCCAAAGCTTCAATATTCAGATTTGATAATTATTGGGTTAGCATGCCAGGGTTTATGGAGTGTGTCAAAAATTCATGGGATAAAGGGTCCATGAAGAGTTATAGTTCTGCCATATTGGCTGACAAGCTGAAAACTTTGAGGCATGAATTGAAAAAATGGCATGTCGGTTTGGCTAAGTTAAAGCAGCTAATAAAAAACTGTAATGATGTCATACTAACCTTGGACTCATTAGAAGAGCGAGAGACCATTATATGTAATGGAATTCAATTTCAGAAATGTGGTGAAGGTTCATTTGGATGGGTTGCTCCTGGCTGAGTGTAATTATTGGAAGAAAAGGTGCACCATACGTTGGATACGAGCAGGGTGAAGATAACACAAAGTTTTTTCATGCAATGGCAACAGAAAGATATAGGAGGAATGTTATTGCTATGCTAAGAGATGTGGATGGAAATGAGGTAACAGATCATCGGGGTATGGCTGGTTTGCTTTGGAGGGAATACAAAGATAGAATGGGTAGATCTGAGCCTATATCTATGCAGTTTGACCTACCTAGAATTTTACAGGTGGTGGATGGATTGCATGAATTAACTAGACCTTTTGAGAAGAAGGAAATGGATGAGGTTATTAAGAATATGCCAGTGGATAGAGCTCCGGGGCCTGATGGGTTTAATGGTCTTTTCCTGAAAACATGCTGGCCCATTATTAAGCAGGACTTTTATAAGTTAGCTGCTGATTTTCATGATGAGACCATACGAGTTGAGGAATATCAATGGATCTTTGATCACCTTGGTTCCAAAAAGCAAGCTCCTGTGCAAGTCAATGATTTTAGACCCATTTCTTTAACTAGTGTGTGTGTCAAATTTTTAACAAAATTGGCTGCCAACAGATTGCAAGATAAGATCCTGACATGTATTCATAAGAATCAATATGGGTTCCTGAGAAGTAGATCCATACAGGATTGTTTGGCATGGTCTTTTGAATATTTGTTCCTATGCCATGCATCTAAGAAGCCAATTATTCTACTTAAGCTGGACTTTGCTAAGGCTTTTGACACTATTGAACATGAGGCAATATTGCAAGTGATGAAGCATAAGGGTTTTAATACCAAATGGATTAATTGGGCTAGAATCATTTTATCCACTCGGGACTTCATCTATTCTATTGAATGGAATCCCCGGAAAGCGGTTTGAGTGTAAAAGGGGGTTAGGCAGGGTGATCCAATATCACCACTCTTTTATTTATTTGGCTCGATCTATTACAGTCGGTGCTAAATGACTTAGTGGTGCAAGGATTGTTGTCCCTACCAATTATCACTAATGATCCGGATTTTCCTATTGTACAATATGCTGATGACACTTTGTTGATACTTCCTGCTGACAAAGACCAGTTAATGTTGATCAAGGAGGTTCTAATGAAGTTCTCTATGTCTACTGGCTTGAAGATTAATTTTGACAAGTCTCAAATGTTGCCCATCAATGTGCCAGATGATTTGTTGCAGGAGTTAGCTGCAGTGTTTGACTGTCAAATAGGTAAGATGCCTTTCACTTACCTAGGCTTACTCGTGGGTACTACCAAGCCAACTATTACTCGAATTATCCCCTTTAGTATGCCGTTTGGAGAGAAAATTGACTTCTAGCTCAAGTTTTTTGTCACAAGGAGCTCGTTTGCGCTTGATCAATTCTGCCTTAGCTTCCATGCCTTTGCATTTTCTCGTGTTCATTGCAACTCGCGCAGTGGGTGACAAATCAGTTGGATAGAATTTTGAGGCAGTGCTTGTGGAGGGATAAAGATGGGGTGCCTAAGCAATCTTTAGCTGCATGGGATATGGTTTGTAAGCCAAAGTTAAAGGGTGGACTAGGAATAATAAATTTCCAGAAGCAAAATGCTGCTTTGTTGCTGAAGTTTCTAGATAAGTTCTATAATAAAAGGGAGTTGCCATGGGTGAATCTGGTATGGTCTCGCATATTATGAAGGGAAAATACCTCATGAGGAGAAACTATGTGGATCCTTTTGGTGGAGGGATGTTATGAAGCATGTTGATAATTACGGGGGTGTGGTCTGTTATAACTCATGGTGCTTGGGGATACTATGCTCTTACGGTCCGATAATTGGAAGGTGAATGGTTCATCTGTGCCACTGTGTCAGAGATATCCCAGATTATTTTCTTATGCCTTGTTCCCCAATCATTCAGTTTCAAAGGTTTATCAGGAGGAGGACATTGCATCTCTGTTTCATTTACCTTTGTCCCCTCAAGCTTACCAGGAACTAGAGCAACTCAAGCTTTTGATGCGGAATAATCCTTTGACACGGGAGAATGATCTCGTGGGCCTATTGTTGGGGGGATAGCTATTCCTCGACTAATTTTTATAGTCACATACATAAACATATTCAGGTGCCTAGTGTGTACAAATGGCTTTGGAAGTCTAGGCTGTGTGATGAAGCATAAGGTCTTTGCTTGGTTACTTCAGTCGGACGGATTGAACACAAGAGATTTGTTGAAGAGGAGACATTGGAAAGTGACTGAAGATGAGCATTGTGTGTTGTGCCCCGGGAGAAATTTTGAGGACCGGATACACCTGTTTTTTGAGTGTACCTTTAGCTCGAGAATATGGAGCTATCTTCGGATTGACTTGGGAGGGTGATGATAATATGCAAGTGGTGTTGAATAAGGCCAGGAGAAGTTTTGCTCGGCCTTTCTTTATGGAAGTTATTATTCCGGCTCTGTTGGAATATCCGGCTGATCGGGAATGGGAAAATTTTCAGTGCTTGAGGAAAGCTCTTTCATTAAGTGGAAGGCAAAGTTCATTCATGATATATCTTTATCGCAATATAGGATTAAATTGAAGCATAAGGATAGACTTTTATCTTGGATTAGGGCTCTGCCTTAGAGCCCTTTTGTATAGTTTCTTTCCTTTTTTGTACATAAGACTGGACTATTTTTTGAGAGTTAAATAAAAGAAAATTGCTGTGGGGCTTTTGCCTCACAGTCTTGCGTGTCAAAAAAAAAATGTTGGAAGCAAAAGTCGATTCCTCTTTACATGTAGCCCTTACATATATATATACATTTAGCTCACGATCGACAAGCGGTACTAACGACCGTCTATTTGGAGGGAGAGCATCTATTTGGACTAAACAAGCCTTTGTTGTTTAGTACTTCTCTAACCAAAAGTCCCGCCAGTTCCTCCGCAATTCCTAGTAGGTGTTCCTTTGGTTGGAGTCTGTCCCGCATGTATTCGACCTATATACGAAAATGAGATGAGTATGACTATATCAATCTTGATAACGAAATATTGACGATAATAAATAAAGTTGTGAGTGTTATTGCTTACGTTGAATTTATTGTTGTTCTGCCTCTCGATGGTTAACATGCGAATGGACTCGCAAACGTAGTATCCGCATAGATTCGTCCCTTGTGGCTGCCGAGGGCACGGTACAGGAGTAAATGTTAGCTTCTCTCGCCTGAGTACTTCGCTTATGATGGTTCTTGAAAGCTGTCCAAGCCCTGCCAAGCAAAAGAATGATTGAATGAGTGGATAATTAATTGATATCTCACAAAAGATATAACGCGGCGATGAAGGAAATTACACTTGGAGCAACTTCCGCAAGTCGCGGAACCCGTCCACGCCTCTACTCGGTGGGTCTCTTACTTCAACTATTCCCTTATCAACTTTAATGTCCGAGTAGTATCCAGTGGAAGCTGCACATGATGTTATGTATATACGTCGGGAATTACACTTAACATCGAGTAAGAAAAAATCATTAATTGGATGTGCATAAAAGATCATTAAGACTCTCACTCGTAGTTGTAAGGAAACAATATTGAATCACGGAAATATTGCTCCCCAAAAACCCGAGTAGGTTTCCCCCGTTTCTTCTTTGTTATACTTTACCGTTTGAACATTTACTTTATCTCGGGTCAACAAACCCAATATTGATAATATTGTGACTTTTGCATTCACCGATCTTCGATCCGCATAAGAGAACACATAAGAAATAATGAGTATATGCAATGAAAACGAATATGAACTGAATGAAAATGAACTTATATGTAGTTAACAACTTACAAGCAATAGCAACTCATGAGAGATTTGTCGAGGGCATCTAAATTGAATAACCGCCGAGTTCATTTATCTCAATATGGATCTCCTCCTTTCGGTAGTAATATTCATGTGGTATATGCGCCACGATGAACCTTATGTTCTCCTTGCATGCATCAAGGTACCACTGATGCAAATTCCGCATATGTGTTGGCAGTTTATGCAGCTGCTCTTTGCTGACCAAGTCGGCCCCGTAGACAAATTGAGGAACCATATCAGCAGTGGGAACTATATCTCGCTGCAGACATCAATTCCTCCACGGTAACGTCACATGCAGCCGCTAGCTTTGCGGCTTCTTCCATATCGAAACCACCCCGTTGCTGGTACAACTTGGGAACATTAAACACTTTGAGTGCTTGGGATCGATTGTTTGGGCTGAGCACCGAGGAGGGGAACTTCCTTTCTCTTTTTGCCTCGTTGTCGTTGGCTTGGCCTTGAGGGGTGCACTTGTTGCAGTTGACTTATTCTCAGCCGCACTTCGCTAGGCGATGATTTGCTCGTGCCGGCAATGTCCTTCCCTTAGCCTTTTCAGCCTTCTTTTGGTCAATTACCTTCGCAAGAGCGCGTGTATAGTCATCCTTCTTCTCGTGTAAGTCATACTGCGATGGTGTGTTCAGAAAACTAGTAGCATATGCTATTTGCTTCTCGGTGTATGGCTTTGGCGCTGGAGGTTTTGGCTTATGGAAATGATCATAGTTGTGTTTCGCAACAGCGGCCGCATTTTCCTCGACAGTAAGATCCCAAGGACGGGGGGGAGGAACCTTTGGTACTTTTGGGAGGGGCGACCTCTTGCGGACAGGACTCTTGAAACGCTTCCGGCTGGGTGCATTCCGAGTCTTTTTGGGCGGAGGCGGCGGCGCCGGAGATGGAGATGGACTACCGATGTCGTGGTCGACGTCGTACCCATGGGGTGATGGTGGCGACATGTGATCGGTAGGAGGAGGTGATGGTGGCCTGCGATCATCCGGAGGAGGTGATGGTGACCTGCTCGGACGACCGGTAGGGGCTACCCAGCTGGCAGCCTTGATGTTCTTCTTTTCCCGCGAGAATGATTTCTCCCGAGACCTCTCCGAGTGTAAGCCCCCCATCACCTCCGGGGATATCAAGCTCCAATGTCTCCCACGACGGGACAACCGAATCCACCCCGACACGAGCATAGCCACTTGGAATCGGATTGCCATGCCATGTTGCCGGCTCACCTTCGAGTCCAAATGCCGGTAAGACATAGCCGACCGCCACCTTAACGAAACCTTCCTGAACACCTCATGGAGATCACAAGGTGTTTGCTCCTTGATTCCATCCAAGGGGTCGCCGGGACCGGCATCTATCATCATCCGTGTAGAAGGGGCCTCCGAGTCGGCCACACTCGTCTGTCTCGTCGCCGAGATATGTCGGCCGGTATTATCCGGCGGGCGCTGTCCTTTTAGTTCATTTATCTCCCGCTGCCGCTGCTGAAGCTCCCGCCGCTGCTGGTCAAGTCGGCGTTGGAACTCGGCCATCCGGTCATTCCGCACCTCCAGATGGCGTTGTTTAGCTCTCGCTCGGCTTCTATAAGTCTCCGCGTCGGCCGGAAACCCAAGCGACCATGGAACACTAGGGCCGAAGCCTCTTGTTCGTCCTCCCTTCTCGGGATTACCGAGGACAAGCGTCAGCAAATCTTTCTCTCTGTCGGGAGCAAACTTAAGTTTTCCCGCCTTTATATCTGCCGTCACTTCAATCCATTTTTGCCTCGGGAACCCTAACCCCGGTGTCGCTTTCAACAATGTTCCCCGTCTTCATGTCATACTCACAGCCATGCGCGAGGAACCAATTTCGAGCCCTAGTGTCCCATCCTTCTCGCGTGGGTTCTGGAGTGATCCCCTTCAGCTCCATCTCAGCCTCTTGTGCATCCCACTTAGGCATGGCCCCTCCGTAGCCCCCTCGCCCCGTATGATGGTGATATTCCTTTAAGCTTGCATTCTTCTTGTTTTTCGTTGACAGGTTCACAGCCTCCTCTGATTCTTTGTACCTCACAAATTCTTCCCAGTTATGCTCCTGCTTCGCTAGGTAGTTCTCGAATAATGGAGGCTTCTTGTCTTTCTTATAATTTTGCCATAACCGGTTCTTATACGCCCGGAAAAGTTCCCCCATCTTCTTAAGAGCCCATTTCTTCACTAGCGCCCGCTGCTTAGTGATACGTCTCCAACGTATCGATAATTTCTTGTGTTCCATGCCACATTATTGATGTTATCTACATGTTTTATGCACACTTTATGTCATATTCGTGCATTTTCTCGGAACTAACCTATTAACAAGATGCCGAAGTGCCAGTTCCTGTTTTCTCGCTGTTTTTGGTTTCAGAAATCCTAGTAACGAAATATTCTCGAATCGGACGAAATCAACGCCAAAGTTCCTATTTTACCCGAAGCATCCGGTAACACACGAGAACCGCCAGAGAAGGGAGGCAGGGGCCACCAAACCCTACCCCGGCGCGGCCAGAGGGGGGCGCGCCCCTAGGGTGTGGACCCCCTTCGACCTTCCTCGCGCCGCCTCTCCGCCTATAAAAGCCCCCGGATCAGAAAACCCGATACCAATTAACGAAACCCACGTAAAGACTCCGGGGCGCCGCCACCGTCGCGAAACTCCAATCCGGGGACAGAACTCTGTTCCGGCACCCTGCCGGACGGGGAAGTGCCCCGGAAGGCTTCTCCATCGACACCGCTGCCATCTCCATCGCCATCTTCATCACCGCTGCTGCTCCCATGAGGAGGGAGTAGTTCTCCATCGAGGCTCGGGGCTGTACCGGTAGCTATGTGGTTAATCTCTCTACTATGTACTTCAATACAATGATCTCATGAGCTGCTTTACATGATTGAGATTCATATGAGTTTGTATCACTACTATCTATGTGCTACTCTAGCAAAGTTATTAAAGTAGTTCTATTCCTCCTGCACGTGTGTAAAGGTGACAGTGTGTGCACCGTGTTAGTACTTGGTTTATGCTATGATCATGATCTCTTGTAGATTGAGAAGTTAACTATTGCTATGATAATATTGATGTGATCTATTCCTCCTACATATGCATGAAGGTGACAGTAGTGCATGCTATGCTAGTACTTGGTTTAGTCTCGTTGATCTATCTTACACTAAAGGTTACTAAAATATGAGCATTATTGTGGAGCTTGTTAACTCCGGCATTGAGGGTTCGTGTAATCCTACGCAATGTGTTCATCATCCAACAAAAGTGTAGAGTATGCATTTATCTATTCTCGTTATGTGATCAATGTTGAGAGTGTCCACTAGTGAAAGTGTAATCCCTAGGCCTTGTTCCTAAATACCGCTATCGCTGCTTGTTTACTCGTTTTATCGCGTTACTACCGCTGCGTTACTACCGCTTGTTTACTCGTCCCGGGCAAAGCACTTTTCCGGTGTCGTTGCCGTTGCTACTACTTATTCATACCACCCGTATTTCACTATCTCTTCGCCGAACTAGTGCACCTATTAGGTGTGTTGGGGACACAAGAGACTTCTTGCTTTGTGGTTGCAGGGTTGCATGAGAGGGATATCTTTGACCTCTTCCTCCCCGAGTTCGATAAACCTTGGGTGATCCACTTAAGGGAAACTTGTTGCTGTTCTACAAACCTCTGCTCTTGGAGGCCCAACACTGTCTACAAGAATAGAAGCTCCCGTAGACATCAAGCACTTTTCTGGCGCCGTTGCCGGGGAGGAAAGGTAAACGGCACACACACACCGGCAACCCCGGCAACTAAGCACTTTTCTGGCGCCGTTGCCGGGGAGGAAAGGTAAAAGGCTCTCATACTACGGTCCTGTGTAAAGTATTTTTCTGGCGCCGTTGTGTGTGTGCTCGAAGCTATTTCCTTTAGATCCTGCAATTGCATCTTGTTGTTTCTTGTTTACACTAGTTGGCATAATGTACAAGAGTAAGATTCTTATTCTATTTCCTGATTTAAAACATGGATTGTTTGATGCGAAAATTAAAAAACCTATGAAATCTTCTTTGCATGCTGGTAGTAATATTAGTATGAACGCTTTGAACACCATTGTTGACAATGATATAGAAAGTTCTAAGCTTGGGGAAGCTGGCTTTGATGAGCATGATATTTTTAGTCCCCCAAGCATTGAGGAGAAAATTTACTTTGCTGATACTTTGCCTCCTATTTATGATGATATTGGTCTTTTAGTGCTGCCTACTATGGAGGATAAGTTTAATTATGATTACAATATGCCTACTATATTTGATGATGAGAATAATAATGATAGCTACTTTGTTGAATTTGCTCCCACTACAACTAATAAAATTGATTATGCCTATGTGGAGAGTAATAATTTTATGCATGAGACTCATGATAAGAATGCTTTATGTGATAGTTATATTGTTGAGTTTGCTCATGATGCTACTGAAAGTTATTATGAGAGAGGAAAATATGGTTGTAGAAATTTTCATGTTACTAAAATGCCTCTCTATGTGCTGAAATTTTTGAAGCTATACTTGTTTTATCTTCCTATGCTTGTTACTTTGCTCCTCATGAACTTGTTTATTTACAAGATTCCTATGCATAGGAAGCATGTTAAACTTAAATGTGTTTTGAATTTGCCTCTTGATGCTCTCTTTTACTTCAAATACTATTTCTTGCGAGTGCATCATTAAAACTGCTGAGCCCATCTTAATGGCTAAAAAGAAAGAACTTCTTGGGAGATAACCCATGTGTTATTTTGCTACAGTACTTTGTTTTATATTTGTGTCTTGGAAGTTGTTTACTACTGTAGCAACCTCTCCTTATCTTAGTTTTGTGTTTTGTTGTGCCAAGTTAAGCCGTTGATAGAAAAGTAAGTACTAGATTTGGATTACTGCGCAGTTCCAGATTTCTTTGCTGTCACGAATCTGAGCCCACTGCCCTGCAAGAAGCTCAGAAAATTATGCCAATTTACGTGCATGATCCTCAGATATGTACGCAACTTTCATTCAATTTGAGCATTTTCATTTGAGCAAGTCTGGTGCCATTTTAAAATTCGTCAATACGAACTGTTCTGTTTTGACAGATTCTGCCTTTTATTTCGCATTGCCTCTTTCGCTATGTTGGATGAATTTCTTTGATCCACTAATGTCCAGTAGCATTATGCAATGTCCAGAAGTGTTAAGAATGATTGTGTCACCTCTGAATATGTCAATTTATATTGTGCACTAACCCTCTAATGAGTTGTTTCGAGTTTGGTGTGGAGGAAGTTTTCAAGGGTCAAGAGAGGAGGATGATATACTACGATCAAGAAGAGTGAAAGCTCTAAGCTTGGGGATGCCCCGGTGGTTCACCCCTGCATATATCAAGAAGACTCAAGCTGTCTAAGCTTGGGGATGCCCAAGGCATCCCCTTCTTCATCGACAAATTATCAGGTTCCTCCCCCGAAACTATATTTTTATTCGACCACATCTTATGTGCTTTTTCTTGGAGCGTCTCGTTTGTTTGTTTCTATTTTTGTTTGTGTTTGAATAAATTGGATTACATCATGCTTGTGTGGGAGAGAGACACGCTCCGCTGGTTCATATGAACACATGTGTTCTTAGCTCATAATATTCATGGCGAAGTTTCCTCTTCGTTAAATTGTTATATGGTTGGAATTGGAAAATGATACATGTAGTAATTGCTATAATGTCTTGGGTAATGTGATACTTGGCAATTGTTGTGCTCATGTTTAAGCTCTTGCATCATATGCTTTGCACCCATTAATGAAGAAATACATAGAGCATGCTAAAATTTGGTTTGCATATTTGGTTTCTCTAAGGTCTAGATAATTTCTAGTATTGAGTTTGAACAACAAGGAAGACGGTGTAGAGTCTTATAATGTTTACAATATGTCTTTTATGTGAGTTTTGATGCACCACTTCATCCTTGTGTTTGTTTCAAATAACCTTGCTAGCCTAAAACCTTGTATCGAGAGGGAATACTTCTCATGCATCCAAAATACTTGAGCCAACCACTATGCCATTTGTGTCCACCATACCTACCTATACTACATGGTATTTTCCCGCCATTCCAAAGTAAATTGCTTGAGTGCTACCTTTAAAATTCCATCATTCACCTTTGCAATATATAGCTCATGGGACAAATAGCTTAAAAACTATTGTAGTATTGAATATGTAATTATGCACTTTATCTCTTATTAAGTTGCTTGTTGTGCGATAACCATGTTTATCGGGGAACGCCATCAACTCATTGTTGAATTTCATGTGAGTTGCTATGCATGTTCGTCTTGTCTGAAGTAAGGGCGATCTACACTGAGTTGAATGGTTTGAGCATGCATATTGTGAGAGAAGAACATTGGGCCGCTAACTAAAGCCATGATTCATGGTGGAAGTTTCAGTTTTGGACAAATATCCTCAAATCTCTAATGAGAAAAGAATTAATTGTTGTCAAATGCTTAAAGCATTAAAAGAGGAGTCCATTATCTGTTGTCTATGTTGTCCCGGTATGGATGTCTAAGTTGAGAATAATCAAAAGCGAGAAATCCAAATGCGAGCTTTCTCCTTAGACCTTTGTACGGAGCGGCATAGAGGTACCCCTTTGTGAAACTTGGTTAAAGCATATGTATTGCGGTGATAATCCGGGTAGTCCAAGCTAATTAGGACAAGGTGCGGGCACTATTAGTACACTATGCATGAGGCTTGCAACTTATAAGATATAATTTACATGATGCATATGCTTTATTACTACCGTTGACAAAATTGTTTCATGTTTTCAAAATCAAAGCTCTAGCACAAATATAGCAATCGATGCTTTCCTCTTTGAAGGACCATTCTTTTACTTTTATTGTTGAGTCAGTTCACCTATTTCTCTCCACCTCAAGAAGCAAACACTTGTGTGAACTGTGCATTGATTCCTACATACTTGCTTATTGCACTTATTATATTACTCTATGTTGACAATATCCATGAGATATACATGTTACAAGTTGAAAGCAACCGCTGAAACTTAATCTTCTTTTGTGTTGTTTCAATACCTTTACTTTGAATTATTGCTTTATGAGTTAACTCTTATGCAAGACTTATTGATGCTTGTCTTGAAGTGCTATTCATGAAAAGTCTTTGCTTTATGATTCACTTGTTTACTCATGTCATATACATTGTTTTGATCGCCGCATCCACTACATATGCCCTACAAATAGTATGATCAAGTTTATGATGGCATGTCACTCCGTAAATTATCTTTGTTATCGTTTTACCTGCTCGGGACGAGCAGAACTAAGCTTGGGGATGCTGATACGTCTCCAACGTATCGATAATTTCTTGTGTTCCATGCCACATTATTGATGTTATCTACATGTTTTATGCACACTTTATGTCATATTCGTGCATTTTCTGGAACTAACCTATTAACAAGATGCCGAAGTGCCAGTTCTCGTTTTCTCGCTGTTTTTGGTTCCAGAAATCCTAGTAACGAAATATTCTCGAATCGGACGAAATCAACGCCAAAGTTCCTATTTTCACCCGAAGCATCCGGAACACACGAGAACCGCCGAGAAGGGAGGCAGGGCCACCAAACCCTAGCCCGGCGCGGCCAAGGGGGGGGGGCGCGCCCCCCTAGGGTGTGGACCCCCCTTCGACCTTCCTGCGCCGCCTCTCCGCCTATAAAAAGCCCCTGGATCAGAAAACCCGATACCAATTAACGAAACCCACAGAAAGACTCCAGGGGCGCCGCCACCGTCGTGAAACTCCAATTCGGGGGACAGAACTCTGTTCCGGCACCCTGCCGGGACGGGGAAGTGCCCCCGGAAGGCTTCTCCATCGACACCGCTGCCATCTCCACCGCCATCTTCATCACCGCTGCTGCTCCCATGAGGAGGGAGTAGTTCTCCATCGAGGCTCTGGGCTGTACCGGTAGCTATGTGGTTAATCTCTCTACTATGTACTTCAATACAATGATCTCATGAGCTGCTTTACATGATTGAGATTCATATGAGTTTGTATCACTACTATCTATGTGCTACTCTAGCAAAGTTATTAAAGTAGTTCTATTCCTCCCGCACGTGTGTAAAGGTGACAAGTGTGTGCACCGTGTTAGTACTTGGTTTATGCTATGATCATGATCTCTTGTAGATTGAGAAGTTAACTATTGCTATGATAATATTGATGTGATCTATTCCTCCTACATATGCATGAAGGTGACAAGTGTGCATGCTATGCTAGTACTTGGTTTAGTCTCGTTGATCTATCTTACACTAAAGGTTACTAAAATATGAGCATTATTGTGGAGCTTGTTAACTCCGGCATTGAGGGTTCGTGTAATCCTACGCAATGTGTTCATCATCCAACAAAAGTGTAGAGTATGCATTTATCTATTCTGTTATGTGATCAATGTTGAGAGTGTCCACTAGTGAAAGTGTAATCCCTAGGCCTTGTTCCTAAATACTCGCTGATCACTGCTTGTTTACCTGTTTCTACTGCGTTACTACTGCTGCGTTACTACTCGCTTGTTTACTCGTCCTACGGGCAAAGCACTTTTCTCGGTGTCGTTGCCGTTGCTACTACTTATTCATACCACCTGTATTTCACTATCTCTTCGCCGAACTAGTGCACCTATTAGGTGTGTTGGGGACACAAGAGACTTCTTGCTTTGTGGTTGCAGGGTTGCATGAGAGGGATATCTTTGACCTCTTCCTCCCCGAGTTCGATAAACCTTGGGTGATCCACTTAAGGGAAACTTGCTGCTGTTCTACAAACCTCTGCTCTTGGAGGCCCAACACTGTCTACAAGAATAGAAGCTCCCGTAGACATCACTTAGTATTCTCAGACTCCGATCCCAAATCTGGCAAAGTGAAATGTGCCATGAGGTCGCTGAAAAGTGTGTCTTTGTACCTATCGGCAACCTGATTTTCTGTCACATTCTTGGTCTTGTTCCATTCTCTGACAGTGATCGGGATACGATCTCTAACCACAACTCCGCACTGATTTTTGAATGTCACTCCGACACTCGCGGGTACCACCGGTTGGCCTTCCGGTGATATAGCTTCAATTGTGAAGTGGTCTTTTTTGCTCAACTTCTTTGCCGGGCCTCGTTTCTCTATCTTATCTTTGGAGGCCTAAGAGAATACATATAGAATTGCATTAATGCCTCTATACTAATGCCTCAATACATATGTACATATAGAATTCCATTAATACCTCGTCATGACCGGAGCCTTCGGCTTCTCCGTCACCGGAGCCGTCGGCTTCTCCGTCACCGGCTCCGTCGGCTTCTCCATCACCGGAGCCGTCGGCTTCTCCATGACCGGAGCCGTCGGCTTCTCCATCACCGGAGCCGCGGGCTTCTCCATCACCGGAGTCGGCTCGGTCGGCTTCTGTACCATCGCGGATTATGTCCGCGAATATGTCTTCCTGTTCCAAGTCCCGTTCGAATTGATCCATTGTTTCTGCAAAAGAATTAAATCGATAAGTAAATGTTCAAACACAAACCAAACCCTAACCCTAATCAAACACAAACCAAACCCTAACCCTAATCGGCGACACGTGTTTGCGAGAGGGAGAGGGGTGTCGGCGACGCGTGTTTGCGAGAGGGAGAGGGTGTCGGCGGCGCGTGTTTGTGAGAGGGAGAGGGGTGTCGGCGCGTGTTTGCGAGAGGGAGAGGGCGCGTGTTTGCGAGAGGGAGAGTGCGCGTGTTTGCGAGAGGGAGAGGGTGTCGGCGGCGCGTGTTTGCGAGAGGGAGAGGGGTGTCGGCGCGTGTTTGCGAGCGGGAGAGGGCGCGTGTTTGCGAGAGGGGGAGGGTGTCGGCGACGGGTTTTTGCGAGGGGGAGGGAGTCGACGTCGCTTGTTTGCGAGAGGGGTCTCGGCGGGTGTTTGCGAGAGGGGTGTGTTTGCGAGAGGGGTGTCGGCGGTTACAACAAAATTTAAACTACAAATTTGAACTAACTAATTACATTTAACAAAAATAAACTAACTAATTACAACAAAATACTTACAAAATTTTAAACTACAAATTTGAACTAACTAATTACAACAAAAATAAACTAACTAATTACAACAAAATACTTACAAAAATAAACTAACTAATTACATACTAATTACAAAAATAAACTAACTAACTAATTACAACAAAATGTCTATATACAACAAAATTTAAACTAACATACAAAATTATCTAACTAATTATCTAACTAAGAAAAAAAAATTAAAAAAAAAGGGCCGGCCGGGGCGCGCGCGCGGCGCCGCGCAGACGTACGGCTACCTGCGGAGGGCGCGGCGCGCGGCGCGCGCGGCCGGCACGGGCACGTGGCGGCGGCGGGGCGCGCGGCGGAGGAGATCGGCCGGCGCGCGCGCGGCACGGCGGCGCGCGTGCAGAGGAAATGCGCCGCGGCAGCTCGAGGAGGCCGGGCGGCGGCGACGGCGCGCAGAGGAGATCGACGGCGGCGCGAGCGAGAGGGAGGCGCGCGACGGCGGCGCGAAGACGGCGGCGGCGGTGGATTTGGGCAGCCTGGCGGCGCGATTTTTGCTAAGGAATGGCCTCCGGGTGTCGCGGGTGGGGGCTCCGCCCGCGGGGTTAGGTATTTATACCTAACCCCTTTTGTCACGGGTGGTGGCACGACCCGTGATAAAAGGCCCTCCTTTTATCGCGGGCCGTGGCTCAACCCGCGACAAAAGGGGGTGGGAGGGGGAGGCGGCCGATCCGCGTGAAGCGCATCCAACGGCTCCGGCCGTTTGAATCCAACGGCCTGGAGCCGTTGGACGCGGATCAGGCCTGCAGCACCGTTTTTGTTTTTCTGTTTTTTTCTGTTTTTTGTTTTTCTGTTTTTTTAATAAAAACTATTATTTCAATAACTTTTAAATGGTAACTCAAAAAGAAAAGTTTTATATATGAAAATTGATCAGAAAAATCCAATGAACATGAATATGACATCCATATAACTATTTGCATCTCGCATCATATAAAACGGATAGTCGTGTATGTTTCACCCTCGTGCACCGCCGCCGTGCCACTCGTGTCGCGTCCCCGTGCCACGTGTCGCCACCGCTTCCACGTGCCTCGCCCCGCCGACGCCGGCGTGCGACGTGTAGCCACCGCTGACACGTGCCTCGCCCCGCCGACGCCGGCGTGCGACGTGTAGCCACCGCTGACACGTGCCATGCCCCACGTGCGCTATATAGAGCGACGAGTGCGGGCGCAACCACACGTCGCCACCGCCTCCGCTCATTCATCTCCGGGATGCCTCCATGTCGTCGAGGGGCGTCCGGTTTCCGTGGCGTTCGAGTGCGTCCGAGCGGTAGGTTCACCGCCGAGATACGCGCCGGTGGCTTCCGCCTCACCCTCGGCACGTACAACACGCCGGAAGAGGCGGCGCGCGCTACGACGCGGCGGCGTGGCGCTTTCGGCGGCCGGGGCACGACATGAACTTCCCGGATGTTGAATCGCTAGAGGAGGCGGAGTTCCTCGCGCCACCGCCGTGCCTCGTCACCGACGAGGACCGTCGCCGGCATCGCCGAGTGCGGCGCAGGATCGCCATCGCCGAGCGCGACGAGCGCTTGATGCGCCGGTGGAGGGCGCGGTCCCCGCACGCGTTCTTTGCTAACCTTAGGGCACAACGAAGGTCCAACAGGCGCCACCGTCGGGCCGTCGCCGCCTTCGAGCTCGAGAACTCGAATACAACTTGGACCGAAAACGACCCTCGGTGGGATGACCTTTGGACGGAGACAACCTCCGACGACGAGTAGAGACTAGACTAGTAATTTATCTATTTTATTGTAATTTCAATAAAGTCCTTGTCGGTTCTATTAGTTTAAATTTAGTTTATAAAGTTGTTGTCTCCACAACAGATGGGTCATTAATGAGATGTCTTTGCAACCAACTGCCGAAGGTATTCATGTGTTGACATGTAATCAAGGACTCGGGCTGCCCCGGTTTTATTTCTCGTAAAGCATTCTTATGTTTCTCGATGTACGGAGCCACCAAGATGGAATTGTATAGAACTGTGTAGTGTGCTTGATTGAAAGAAATCTTGTCCCCGCACACCATTGATTTCCTTCCTAGTGTGCCTTTTCCAGTCAGCCTCCCCTCATACCGAGATTCGAGAACACCAATCGGCTTAAGGTCGGAAGAAAGTCAACACAAAACTCAATGACCTCCTCGGTTCCGTAGCCCTTTGAGATACTTCCTTCCGGCCTAGCTCGGTTATGAACATATTTCTTTAAGACTCCCATGAACCTCTCGAATGGGAACATATTGTGTAGAAATACAGGACCGAGAATTCTAATCTCTTCAACTAGGTGAACGAGGAGGTGCGTCATAATATTGAAGAAGGATGGTGGGAACAACAACTCGAAGCTGACAAGACATTGGACCACATCTTCCCGTAATCCCGACAAAGTTTCGGATCCATTACCTTCTGATAAATTGCGTTGAGGAATGCACATATCTTCACAATGGCTAGTCGAACATTTTCTGGTAGAAGTCCCCTCAATGCAACCGGAAGCAATTGTGTCATAAGCACGTGACGGTCATGGGACTTTAGGTTTTGGAATTTTTTCTCCTTCATATTTACTATCCCCTTTATATTCGACGAGAAACCAGACGGAACCTTGATACCGAATAGGGCTTCAAAAAAGATCTCCTTCTCTTGTTATGTAAGAGCGTAGCCGGCAGGCCCTACAAACCGCCCCGGATGTTTGCCGTTTCGTCCTTTATGAAGTTCCTGGTCCTCCCGTGCTTCGGTGTATCTTTTGTCTTTCCATACACGCCCGTAAAACCTAGAATATTCACACAAAGATTCTTGGTCGGGTGCATCACGTCGATTGCGGAGCGGACTTCCGAGACTTTCCAAGTATTCTAGCTCCCAAAAAATAGATTTCTTCTTCCACATGGGCGCGTGTCCGTCGGCGTCTTTCGGAACAGTCGACTGCCTGGACCCTTTCCAAAGATAACATTTAAATCCTTGACCATGTCAAATATATCAACACCACTACGGGGATAGGCTTCGGACGGCGGTCTGCGCTCGCCATCGAAATGCTTTCCTTTTTTCCTTAAGGGATGCTTGCGCGGAAGGTAACGACGATTGAACGGGTACACAACTTTTTTGCTTTTTCCCAAATATTTACTTTCAGCCTCATCTAAACAAGTGTGTGCATGCATTGTATCCTTTGTTCGTCCTGTCCCGAAATGTTACCGAGAGCAGGCCAATCATTGATGGTTACGAATAGCAACCCTCGTAGGTCAAATTCTTGCTCGGTGTGCTCATCCCACACACGTACACCTGGTTTGGCCCACAACTCCAAAAGTTCATCGACTAATGGCCTTAGGTACACATCAATGTCGTTGCCCGGTTGCTTTGGGCCTTGGATAAGCACTCGACATCATAATGAACTTCCGCTTCATGCACAACCAAGGAGGAAGGTTGTAGATACATAGAGTCACGGGCCGAGTGCTGTGATCGCAGCTCTGCTCCCCAAAAGGATTCATGCAATCCGTACTTAGACCAAAGTATAAGTTCCTTGCCTCAGCCTGCAAAATCCGGGAACTCTCTCCCGATGTTTCTCCACCGCCGACCATCAGCAGGGTGCCTCAACATCGCGTCTTTCTTACGTTCTTCCATGTGCCATCGCAACAACTGGGCATGCTCTTTGTTTCCGAACAAACGTTTCAACCGTGGTATTATTGGAGCATACCACATCACCTTCGCAGGAACCCTCTTCCTCGGGTGGCTCGCCCTCAACATCACCAGGGTCATCTTTTCCGATCTTATACCACAATGCACCACATATCGGACATTTATTCAAATTCTCGTACTTCTCACCGCGGTAGAGGATACAAGTCATTAATGCATGCATGTATCTTCCGCACATCTAATCCTAGAGGGCAGATAAGCTTCTTTGCTTCATATGTACCGACGGGCAACTCATTATTTCTTGGAAACAGACTTCTTTAATATTATCATCAATTTCTCAAATCCCGAGTCAGCCACACCGACCTCTCGCCTTCCATTTCAGCAATTCCAATATGCTACCCAGCTTTCTATGCCCATCTTCACAACCCGGGTACAACAATTTGTGGTGGTCCTCTAACATCTTGTCGAACCGCAACCTCTCCTTATCCGTGCCACGTCTCTTCTTGCATCGAAATGGCCCGACGAAGATCATCGTCAACAGGATCATCCGATGCCTCGTTCTTCACCTCCTTCTTCTTCATTGTCGTCCATTGCGGTATCAAAGCATTCGAGAGAACATAGATCGGTACTGGTCATCATTATCTTCTTCCTCATCGCCGTCTTCCATCATAACCCCTTCTTCTCCGTGCTTGGTCCAAACATTATAGCTGGACATGAATCCAAACCGAAGCAGGTGGCTCTTAATGTCTCTTGAGCAAGAGTAATCCTTCTCGTTCTTACATTTTAGACATGGACAAGACATAAAACCTTGCTTCGACTTGTTGGCCTCGGCCACAAGCAGGAAAGAATTCACGCCCTCTCCGAAAGCGGGAGCACATCGGTTACCGTACATCCATGGATGACTCATCTCGCATCATAAGTACAATTATATATGTATCGGATGCAATCACCTTGCTAAAATTAGTATTGTACGGACTATGCATATATATATAGTCGAGAAAATAGTTGCTAACCTTTTAGGATCAAAAAGAGGAGAAATCTTATCAAATAAAACCAAGTGGCATCCCTCTCACAAGCATTCCATCAAACACCTCTTGTGCACATGTAGAAAAAATGAGCTAGCATACACCTCCACCTTCACCACCAAGGAAAATATGAGGTGGGGGGGGGGGGGGTGGCTGCTTCTATATATAGGCATGGCCCTATTGTCGCGGGCCGTATTAGACCCGTGACAAAAGGGGTGCCGTCAGGAGGCGCCAGCCCTCAGACCCCTTTTGTCGCGGGTCGTGACACGGCCCGCGACAAAAGGCCGCGACAAAAGACCCTGACGGCTCCACATGGTTTCGGGGCGACGTGGCCAGGCCATTTGTCGCGGGTGCAGGCGCGCCCGCGACAAAAGGCTCCCACGGAAGCCCTGTTTTCCACTAGTGCGATGTGCCGATCGCAGCCTGTCGGTGTGCCACTGCCCGTGGTGTATGCCCGCCACGAGGCCACCATTATTAAGGCGTGCAGCGCGGGGGTGCGCGACTTTGAGCTCCTCTACTACCGAGGCTGCCACACCTTCTGTGTCTGCCTCATCCACGCTGTCACCGATTGGCTCTGCCAGACTACGCTCCCTGATCATGTGACCTCTCCATACTGTGGCTCAGTTCCCATTTAATTAATTAGCCCAAGAAAAGACAAAATAGTACAGCGTCCACCTCCACGGTAGAAATCCAAAATCAGTAAAAGGTCACACAAGTAAATGTTCAGAACACCCTCACAGCTGTTAGAGCATGAGTGAGGTTAGGCCAGCAGACCAAACACAGACACACAGTCACACAGACGGAACAAACGCGAAACTGAAATCTCGTCTATAAAGAATTCCGTCCACTTTTTCTTTCGCATGCAAGCCCGAGACAACATTGCGAGCCCTTTCCTTAGCATCTCCACCATTTCCACGTGCTCATACACTTGCTATCTGCTCAATTATGCCATTACGCCGACCTGCACCTTCCTAGCCCTAGAGAGCAAAACTCTGACCCAAACCTTCCCCAAAGCCGGCCCCTTAGGTTTAGCCACCCATGGCATCGACGACGCCCATGAAACGGGGCATATACTGCTGCAATCGCTGCGGCCTCCCCAAGAAGGGCCACGTCTTCAGCCTCGTCGGCGAATTGTTGGCTCCTGATGCCTATGGTGGCACCACCAGTGGTCGACCCTGCTCCTGTTGCCGACTACATCAGCTGCTTTTGGTCCCGATCTTCGATGGATGGTTATAGTCCCTAGTTCTTGATTGCCTTCACGAGCTTAGTTTTAGCTGCTTGCGGCTTCTCGGCAACGCGCCCCTTCCGGCCCTAGAGATGGTGCCGTCTCGCCCACCGTACGCCCTCCCTCCACGTTGCCGCCTTTGGCCTATGTCATTTCCCACAGGATCTTGCCAGCGTTAACTTCCCAAATCTCATCGATCTCACTCTACCGAATCACAAACTATGTGAGCATCCTCCAGGCAATGTTTGAGGCATGCCCTAGTCTTCAGAGCTTGTTTATGGACAGAAACTAGTACTTCCGTTGCATCCAGATCATGTCTTAAGAGCCTTGTGAGTGTCACTCTATTGGTTGACCCATGCAATTATGTGATGAATGAACTCATCATCGTCTACACTCCAAGCCTAGAAAAACTGATCCACCAAGAGAAAGGTAACGGTCCAAGAATCATACATACGAGTCATTGTTGCAGCAAAACTTAAGATTTTAGATTGCCTTCACACACGCATGATGTCCACCGTGTAGACGGATAACATTCCATGTCACAACTTAATACCCACCGTTCTATATATCTGCATGCAACCTTATTTATTTACCTTCTTCTATATTCTGTTCATTTGATCCAGACATTGGTTCACAACCGTTTTATGTTCCGTTTTGAAATGTAAAGATCTTATACATAATTATCGAAGCTCTCAAGTTAAACAATGGCATTAGCGTCCTCAAATGCTTTCCCTATTTACAACACTCACATCTGGGTGAGTTGGTAGTCGTCCCACCCCGTCCCAAGACGTGTGTCTACGTGTGGGATGGTGGTAAGCAAATGATGAAGGGTTAAGTAGGAGGGGTCAGTAGAGCGATGGTGGTGGCCCTCCTTTTCTTCTCCCCGTGTTAGGGTGGGGTATCAGAGGCTGAGGGGTGGGGTTGGAGTCTATGTCAAGAGCCATCTTGTGATAGGGCCGCAAAAGTGTCAAACACACAACTTTTCATTAGGCTTGGTTTATTTACTTAGAAGCTCAGAAGCATGGATACGGCAGAAACTGCCGATCTGCCGTCCTGATAAGGTGGGATACGGGGATATGGCGGTATACGCGAATTTTGGTGTATCCCCGAAATTCAAATTAAAAAATTGAAAAAAATAAAGGGATACGGCGGGATACGTATGGGGCACGTTTGGGATACGGCCTGGCCCAACAACACAACCTCGGCCCGACACCAAACCAGTTATTAGGGCACGAGCCACTCTGCCTCCCTTGTCGACGCTGCCTCCTGGATTGAAGCTGCCACCACCTGTACTCGACGCCACCATCGCCGGGATTCGATCGGTGACCGCCTCCTACAGCACTGCAGGTAAACCAGCAGCCTCGGCAGATCCTCATCTGCGTATTAGTCCTTCACTTCCTCAGCCTCTCCTCATTCCTCCACATCGACCCTAGGTAGCATGGCATCTGGGAGTGGTGGAGCCGGTAGCCAATCATCCGTGGGTGACAACAAAGGGCGTCATAGGGCTGTAGATCCTAGGTATCATATGTGCTTATGTGGAGTTGTTTGGTGGTGCTGCTGCTTCCGCTGGTAGCAGTGGAGGAAATGCACAGTTTCGTTGCAATTTCTGTGGCCATCTGAGCCTTGTTAGCTCCTATTTATCATGTTCTTGCTGGGCTATTTGACAATGGGAACGAGAATCAATCAAGCACTTCATAAAAGAGACACCAAATGGGGCAGTATTCTCTTTTCTGATCTCTTTCTCATTAATTTTCTATCATAACTTTATATTACATGGCATATATTTCTTTTATTTTATATATACTCGCCGTATCCCCGAAAGGCTGTTTTTGGAAAATGCCGTATCCCGTATCCCCGTATGCGTATCCCCGTCTTTCCGTCCCCGTGTCCGTGCTTATTAGCTTAGAAGTATTTCTTTTGGTTGCAGGATGTGAGATGAGCCTGCGATGACCCTGTAAGAGCTGGTGCCGCGACACTTCTGCTCGATCTCCGACGTGAATACGCCCTGTTACACCATCACCTACGACACGACCGTGTGAGGCATGTGGCATGGGGCATCATAACGAGGAGCAGTTCTTTTGCGATCTCTGCGACCTCGATTGCCGACTTAATTCCGCCTCCCAAGCCCATCATCAATGCGTCCTTCCATGCCCGAGCTCGATCTTGCCATTTCCGTTTGTTCTCCTTTTCCTTGCTGATTAATTTTCATCGCATTCTACTTGGATGGGGTTGTTGGCTTGTTGCTAGGTTTTCGGATGAAGCTGAGGAAGATTGTCGATTTTTCATTAGGCCTGCACAAGTTTTTATTCACTTACAAGTATTTGTTTTGGTTGCAAGATGGGAGATGAGCAAGCGACGACCATGTAGAATTTGGTTGGTGCTGCGACACTTTTGCTCGACCTTCGACGTTATGCCCCATTGTGGTGTTGCCGACTGTGGCAGTGTTTGCGGCAAGAGACAGCCCATGTGAGGCATGCAGCGTGTGGCATTGGGACGAGGATGGCCACCACACTTTATGCCTCCACCCCATTCTTGCCGTTATTCTGCTCCCAAGCCCATCATGAGTGTGTTCGTCCCTGCCCAAGCTTGATCTCACCATTTCTTTTTGGTCTCATTTTCCTTGCCGATAATTTTCATCTCATTCATCTAATTGGATGGTGTTATTTCCAGGTTCCCGGACGAAGAAGATGAAGTTTTTCGATTCGGGTATTTTGTGGGGCACTGACGATGACGATGCCAAGCCAGCAAAATGTGGGATTTCTCAAGGTAATTTTGCAATTCTGGGGAGACCATAGAAAAAGTGCATCCATATCTTTGAAGTTCTCCCTACATGGGTTGGCTGGTCGATAATCTATTGGATTTGGTTTTAGTGTGAATTGGTGATGAGGAATCACCACTCCCATATTTGGGATACCACATTGCTACCTGTTGATCATCTTATGATGAAGTGCAAATTGCTTATATAAAATATGACTGATTACGAGTAGGATGCACATTTGCTTGTATTGTGTGTTGATTCTATAATTGTTTTGGTTCATGGCTGACCGGCCGATACAAATATCAGTAAACTGGAATTTCTAGGTAATTAACAATGCACTTAGCTATGATGGCCGAAAATGCGCTTGGGAGCTATCACCACTAAAATTACGCGGAAAGCTATCGGTTACCTGAAGTGCGCGGGAAAGCATTATTGAAGATAAATTAGCTTCATGTTGATAAAACACTCTTTTATCGTAGTAATAGGATTTTTTTATATTCTAATAGATCGGTCAAGGTTCGACGGATTCACCAATGCCAATTGATTTGTGGGATATGTTACATGCATATCATCTTCGTTACCTGCATTTTAGGTGCCTCATTAACACCGAACACCTAAGCTTGTATGTGTGTGTGTGTATATATATATATATATATATCTATATCTATACCTACTAATAAAGGAAGTAAGGTTTCTCCCCACTTTTTTCGTCCGTTTTAAAATTGCCCTTAAGTTTGAGTGCAAATTACAAACAATGCCACCGGTAAGTCAACGAAACGGTTTGTTGTAGCAGCGTATCGAGAGGAGAACACCTCGCGCTCCCGTCGCTGGCGCCCTTGACGGGCTGCTCCGGTCCATCGTGAACAAGAAAAGGCAGCCTGGGTTGCCCACTACAAACGAGGAAGCGCCCTTGGGCTTTAATTTGGCTGCTAAACTTGGGCTTTAAAAATAACGAGGGTGGTTCCCGGCCTAAGAACGTAGTAACAGAAGTGGTGTATTGATGTTTTCGGCTGAATAGTCCCACATCGATTTTTTATAGCAGCTTCATCTTGTTTATATACGCTCGGAAATTCCAATCATCAGCGAGCAATTGCATGAGCTGATGGACCGAAGAGAGAGCACAGCCCAGCGCTGGAGCTGAGGGACCTGGGAGGTCCAGGACGGTGGAGAAGATCGAGATCGTGGGATCTGAATTCAGAGGAGGAAGAGAAGGGATCCGGGAAGCACTGATATGCTGGGAATCGGGGGGATGTGCGGATCCGACTGGTGCCTTGGCGCTTGTACTACCCGCCCAGGTAAGATCCCGTCCGAGCTGCGCCGGCGGCGAGCTGAATAAAGGATGCTGGCGGCAGAGCATTGCGAAGGAGTGCAAGAGGCAAGGACGCCCCATGGAAGGACGGGTGGTCTTGGTTAGGCTCGAGTCTACAGCAGCGAATGGCTACAACACTGTATAAAGTGACCAATGCGGTCATTTTAACATCTGTATGCTATCTCAGTTTATTATCTGCAAATTTTACTGGTAAGATAGCTCCACAATCGGGGAGAAGGTCTCAGTATCTTATTTCCGTCTGTATGTTTGGAAACGTGCAGTTGCATACAGTTTGCTGCAATACCATTCTTTGTCATGTGGACATTCTCTGGAAAATTAATTAAGCAACTCCGAAAGAATAATTCAGATGGATGCCATCCTAATTGCCTATTACATGCTCGCCTTGAGTACTTGGTTTCATGTCGGTTATGATGTGTGCATGAAAAAATCAAAAAAAATAATTATCGATGGGGTTTGCCTGGTACTAAGAGAATTTTGATGCCATCCTAATTATCAATGGAAAATTAATTAAGCAACTCCGAAAGAATAATTCAGATGGATGCCATCCTAATTGCCTATTACATGCTCGCCTTGAGTACTTGGTTTCATGTCGGTTATGATGTGTGCATGAAAAAATCAAAAAAAATAATTATCGATGGGGTTTGCCTGGTACTAAGAGAATTTTGATCGAGACGGGTCATTAAGTGTAGTAAAAAGCACATGAAGAATATGACATCCAGAGTGCACCATCAACAGATTATGGAAATCTATAATGTGTGCACTAATTATAGGCGTCCAAGGAAAAAAGAAGGCAACAAAGAGAAAATAGTCTTGGATCTTGGATTTTTTTTATTTCATGGATTTTCTATCGCCGGCTTCTTTTGTTCCAAATAATTAACTCTAGGTTTCTTTCTCTTTTCCTTTTATACCTTCTGTTTCAAATCAACATATCATGTATCTGGATCATTCAGAGGTTCGAATTTTAATATAAAACAATCAAAACTACCATAGGACGGTCCTGGTTTAATGGCACGCCATAATAACAAATATAAATGCGGCGGGCAGAGGTGGCCACGGCGTCTGAATGCAATACATTTTTTTAATCTCCCGTTGCAACGCATGGGCATTTATGTGCTAGTATATATATATATATATACACACACACATAAAAATGCTCTTTACGTTATTGAGCCATAAAAATGCTTCCACCTTTCCATAAGGATCCATATGCTAAACTTATGTCCACTTATGATCCATATTGAATTCTCAGTTCACGCTTGAAGAATTGCTTAGCAAACCATTCATAGTTAGTTTGAGTTTTAGGTGGCTTGTTATATGCGACTTGTATGTGGTAACAATGTAAAACTATGCTCAAAAGATGACATTCCTTTGCTATCTAAGTTTCATTTGATTGTGTCAGCCACACATTGTTTTCATTAGTCATATAACTATTTTGAACTTGTGAAAGATAAAGGTGAGATCTTCACTTTATTTTCCTCTACCTCCCAAGATGCCATCTTCTCATTCGTATTAATTTTTTACTGCGGAATTCCTGCTTGGCTACAATCTTTTTGAGAGATTTATATCCCTTTTAGGAGAGACTTGCCATCAGGTGGCACAGGGTCAGCAAAAGATATGACATCTCCCTCATGTTATTGCAGGTTTGCCTTCTCTGCAGCTGGTTTTGCAGGTTCATCGGCAAGACCCTTCTTGCTAGGCTGCAGTCTTAGCCCCTCAAAGGAGCAATGATGGATTGTCTTCCGCGGAACTGGTTTTTTAGGTTCATCGTCACCTTTCTCCCTAGATAGCCCTTGGCCTAGGCGCCACCAGTTCTAGGATACTCCTTGAGTCTTCTAACTCGATTGTTGATTGGTGTTCTGCACTGCTGGCTTTGAAGAGATCTCATCAACCTGCATCAACTCTAGGATTACTGATGGCGGCACTAGTCTTGCAGATTGCTCTACCTTGTTTACTTGAAGGATTATTTTTTGCACCACCCATGCTGGATAGCAGACTTGCCGCCGTCTGCATCTCTGGTTTTGGCCAATGGACTCACAACTTCTTTTCTTGCCATCAAAGGCATCCATCTATCACTAGCCCACTCGAATGAGCATCGCGAGTTTCCCTCGCCAAACCTACCAATTTTCCTTTCTCCTATTTTTTTTTGAACAAAATGTGAGAAAGAACTCCATTCTATTCTGCTAACAAACTGAATACAGGAGAAGCATAGAGGAAATATACTCTCACATGGCCGACAGTTCTCAGCTCTACCATGGTCTGCTCCCGGTCTCCCACCACCCGTCATGCAGTTGTGCATCGACAATTGTCCTGGAGATGGGTTCTTGACCAAATTTGAAGGCCATGGGCAAATCACCAGTCTTCCAGCAAGGTGTATGTCTAGCCGGCCAGTTCAGCGATGCTTTTAAGTTTGAGCCATTCACACAAAAGAAAATTAGGCAAGTTCAATAATTTCTAACTCATACCACATAATCAACTCATTTGTTTAATTCGTAAAGAACGGACTCCAATATTGGATATGTACATTAAACTAACCTTGAAATGTCATGTCCTTTCGTTATGAATATCTTGGTACTTCACCTAGATGAAATCGTTACTCCGCTTCTTCTTCACTGTCATGCATCTGAAGCAACAGTCTTTGTATAGGGCTTCAACATTACAACAGACTATGAACAGCTCGTCCACATTAATTGCACTTCATAACACTCATAAGAAAACCAGAACCAGACCCTCCTTATTGATGGAGCTTCACCATGGCCTGAGCATCGGCTGCATTATACAGAGTTTGTTCTCCATAATCTCAGTCTTCAGTGTTGTTTTTGCTGGTCTAATCCTTGATGAAATTTTGTGGAGCATTGGTTTGTGACAGTCGGATCATTGCCACTGTTGGGGAAATCGTTAACTGGTAACTTATCAGTCAGCTGGCGAGTTGGGGATTAATAGACTAATCGGCCAGTTAATCAATTTATCGGCCGATTAATCAGTTTATCGGTTACTCGGTGGCCCTCCGAGTAGGGATTAATCGGCCAGTTAACTGGTTAATCGGCCGATTTTTGTAACAGTGACCATTGCTTGGATTTCATGGACGGGGTGGAACATGGTTTACGACAATCTGATCATTTACTTGCATTACATGAAGAGAGCTTCTGCACGACATTATCATCGATGACTTTGTGAAACATGTTTTGCGATGGTCTGATCATTGCTTGGATTACATGCAGGAAGCTTCTGGACGGCGCTATCATCGGTAATAATAATGGTGGTATGGATTTCGACGACCTGGCCATTATGACAGTATCGGGGGTAGATGGATTTTGACGATATGGTCTTAACTAATTACATTGTGCCTCCTTTTCTGTTACTCATCTTTGCTAGGTGCCTTGTCATACACCGTCATGGAAGACGGTGTGTTAAAAGTTACCCTAACTATATCCGGCTTGAATATCCTTGTAGTTGTGTGATGCCAATAGGCTTAAGAGTGTATCCCTTTATCTGCTGGTGGCATAAGTATGGCTGCCAGTTGCTGTGCTCTCACTTTCGTGGAATTTTTCAAAGTGCTGGAAAGTCAGTGCAACATCCCATAGAAAAACTTCAAAAAAAATACAAATATTTCCTTGAATGATTATACGGTGTGTACACAATTAAAATCTTGACATTAGTCCTACTATGAACCAAAGGAAATTTTGGAGGAACTCGAAAAAATGAAGATATTGAAGCAGAGGGGGAGGATAAAGTTGAAGAGGAACATGTTTTGAGAACATCATCATCAAAGTGGTATAAAAAGGCCTAATCAAATACTTGTAAATAAATCGAAAGGGAAGATCAAATAGTTGGAAAACACTGTCTGGAAAAGTTCTATACAAATAAGTTAGAGTTTGAGATCTCAATATTGTTGTTGGTGGACCGGCCATAGTAGAAGATGATTCAGAAGAGGCACCATCTGTTTTGTTGAGTATATGTACAGAAACATGATCGTACATAGATGATTCATGGAAGACTTCTGCAATTTTTTTTGCATACTATCTTGGCACTGCAAACGAAAATGATCTTTTCTTTACTAATAATTTCTTCGGGCCACAAGTGCAGGAGCATTTATAAGATATTAGGATGGAGAGGCCCAATGTAGAAGATATGAATAAGAAAGGTCTGTCACTGGAGTATATTTTCAGAAGCTTATTATACTCTCTTGAGAAAAGTGTCTTTGTCCCCCTCCCTTCTGATAAACTAGGCACTGGAACTTGTACTTGTGTTCCTGTGAGGAGCGGGAATTAGTTTTTGATAAATTAAAATACTAATAGAGACCAGTTTCGTCATCGAGAATGTTACATACACTGTTCATTACTTTCTATATATAAAGCCTGAGTTTTTGTTTGTAGGGTAGGGGATCTACAGGCCGAGAAGAAATGTAGGTCTGACGCCTTATTTGGTATGCCATATTCCTTTATATATGAATATACTCGGTGATGCTGATTATTTAGAGAAGATGAAAAATGATGATGCTTCAAGAATGCTTATTGGTTTCCCGACAAGTGTGGAAACACTCGCTCCATTTATCAATAGCATCGACAACCACTCTCGTAAGTAGTCACTCTCTATTCTTATGAATGGAAAATGTGTCAGATACATTTGTACATTCTCCTTATGAACTTAAAATTTGTTAGTTACATTTGTGTTATGAATGTGTCATTTGTACATTGTCCCTATGAACTTAAAATGTGTTAGATACATTTGTGGTATGAATGTAAAATGTGTCATGTACATTTTCCCTATGAACTTAAAAATGTGCTAGATACATTTGTGCTAGATACATATGTGCTACATAGTCCCGAGCCTCACAATAGCTTTGTCGATTCCCTTTTCGCAAAAAAAGCTTTGTATATTCCCATGTGGAGTGCATGGAGCTGATCTTTAGCTTTCCCCGACGTTTCTCCCAGCAGTTGGGACAGGGTAGCGGTAGAGTGAACTGCATCAGCACCCTCGAAGACGACATGCTCCTCCTTGTTCACACATGCCTTGGATGCTTCCGCACATAGCCATCCTCTCCTTCCGGTGGCGCACGCATGGGCTAGCCTCCCCTACATCCCATTCCCCTCGTTAGCAGTGGCGCACACTAGACCACTCGGGCCAACGCAAAAGTACAGTTTTGGCGACCGATTTGCGTCTACCCACTGGAGATGCCCTTAACATCTCTACAATTTCCCCATGCTAATCTCCAATAAATTCCAACATTCCATCGAGCTGCACCCTCCTAGCCTAGAGAGAAACCTTGACCCAATGCTTCCCCAAAGCCGTCCCTTAGGTTTAGCTACCCATGGCAGGCCATGTGGTGGCGCCCATGAAATGGGGCGTATACTGTTGCAGCCGTTGTGGCCTCCCCACAAAGGGTCATGTCTGCAGCTTCACCGATGAATTGCTGGTGCGGGTGGTGATGCATGTGGTGGCGCCACCAATGGTCGACCCTATTCATGTTGCCGACTACATCAGCGCCCTCCCTGGCGACATCCTCGGAACCATCACCTCCTTGCTCCCCACTGAAGACATTGTCCGCACACAATCTCGCCATGGTGGATCCACCCATGGCACTCCTCCGCCCCGCTCCGACGTCAATGATAGAGACCTGAACCAATGGGTCTCTCGGTGACAACCTAGTCCCGATCATCTTAGAGTTACTCTCCTTCCCAGGCCGGTGCTACACCCATCAACTTTGTCTCAACACGCTAAGCCGCCACTCTCGGGATGCAGACCGCTACCCTATGTTCGGTGGCTAGTTCTAGTCCCCGATGCCCGATTTCCTTAATGACCCTAGTTTCACCTACATGCGGGTGCTCGGCCACGTGCCCCTTCAAGTCATATACAAATAAGTTAGAGTTTGAGATCTCAATATTGCTGTTGGTGGACCGGCCATAGTAGAACATGATTCGAAGAGGCACCATCTGTTTTGTTGAGTATATGTATAGAAACATGATCGTACATAGATGATTCATGGAAGACTTCACGCAAAATGTTTTGCATACTATCTTGGCACTCGCAAATGAAAATGATCTTTTCTTTACTAATAATTTCTTCGGGCCACAAGTGCATGAGCATTTATAAGATATTAGGATGGAGAGACCCAATGTAGAAGATATGAATAAGAAAGGTCTGTCACTTCGGAGTATATTTTCGAAGCTTATTATACTCTCTTGAGAAAAGTGTCTTTGTCCCCCTCCCTTCTGATAAACTAGGCACTGGAACTTGTACTTGTGTTCCTGTGAGGAGCGGGAATTAGTTTGTGATAAATTAAAATACTAATAGAGACCAGTTTCGTCATCGAGAATGTTACATACACTGTTCATTACTTTCTATATATAAAGCCTGAGTTTTTGTTTGTAGGGTAGGGGATCTACAGGCCGAGAAGAAATGTAGGTCTGACGCCTTATTTGGTATGCCATATTCCTTTATATATGAATATACTGGTGATGCTGATTATTTAGAGAAGATGAAAAATGATGATGCTTCAAGAATGCTTATTGGTTTCCCTGACAAGTGTGGAAACACTTGCTCCATTTATCAATAGCATCGACAACCACTCTCGTAAGTAGTCACTCTCTATTCTTATGAATGGAAAATGTGTCGATACATTTGTACATTCTCCTTATGAACTTAAAATTTGTTAGTTACATTTGTGTTATGAATGTGTCATTTGTACATTGTCCCTATGAACTTAAAATGTGTTAGATACATTTGTGGTATGAATGTAAAATGTGTCATGTACATTTTCCCTATGAACTTAAAAATGTGCTAGATACATTTGTGCTAGATACATATGTGCTACATAGTCCCGAGCCTCACAATAGCTTTGTCGATTCCCTTTTCGCAAAAAAAGCTTTGTATATTCCCATGTGGAGTGCATGGAGCTTTTAGCTTTCCCCGACGTTTCTCCCAGCAGTTGGGACAGGGTAGCGGTAGAGTGAACTGCATCAGCACCCTCGAAGACGACATGCTCCTCCTTGTTCACACATGCCTTGGATGCTTCCGCACATAGCCATCCTCTCCTTCCGGTGGCGCACGCATGGGCTAGCCTCCCCTACATCCCATTCCCCTCGTTAGCAGTGGCGCACACTAGACCACACGGGCCAACGCAAAAGTACAGTTTTGGCGACCGATTTGCGTCTACCCACTGGAGATGCCCTTAACATCTCTACAATTTCCCCATGGTAATCTCCAATAAATTCCAACATTCCATCGAGCTGCACCCTCCTAGCCTAGAGAGAAACCTTGACCCAATGCTTCCCCAAAGCCGTCCCTTAGGTTTAGCTACCCATGGCAGGCCATGTGGTGGCGCCCATGAAATGGGGCGATATCGTTGCAGCCGTTGTGGCCTCCCCACGAAGGGTCATGTCTGCAGCTTCACCGATGAATTGCTGGTGCGGGTGGTGATGCATGTGGTGGCGTCACCAATGGTCGACCCTATTCATGTTGCCGACTACATCAGCGCCCTCCCTGGCGACATCCTCGGAACCATCACCTCCTTGCTCCCCACTGAAGACATTGTCCGCACACAATCTCGCCATGGTGGATCCACCCATGGCACTCCTCCGCCCCGCTCCGACGTCAATGATAGAGACCTGAACCAATGGGTCTCTGGTGACAACCTAGTCCCGATCATCTTAGAGTTACTCTCCTTCCCAGGCCGGTGCTACACCCATCAACTTTGTCTCAACACGCTAAGCCGCCACTCTCGGGATGCAGACCGCTACCCTATGTTCGGCGGCTAGTTCTAGTCCCCGATGCCCGATTTCCTTAATGACCCTAGTTTCACCTACATGCGGGTGCTCGGCCACGTGCCCCTTCAAGTCATATACAAATAAGTTAGAGTTTGAGATCTCAATATTGCTGTTGGTGGACCGGCCATAGTAGAAGATGATTCAGAAGAGGCACCATCTGTTTTGTTGAGTATATGTATAGAAACATGATCGTACATAGATGATTCATGGAAGACTTCTGCAAAATGTTTTGCATACTATCTTGGCACTGCAAATGAAAATGATCTTTTCTTTACTAATAATTTCTTCGGGCCACAAGTGCATGAGCATTTATAAGATATTAGGATGGAGAGACCCAATGTAGAAGATATGAATAAGAAAGGTCTGTCACTGGAGTATATTTTCAGAAGCTTATTATACTCTCTTGAGAAAAGTGTCTTTGTCCCCCTCCCTTCTGATAAACTAGGCACTGGAACTTGTACTTGTGTTCCTGTGAGGAGCGGGAATTAGTTTGTGATAAATTAAAATACTAATAGAGACCAGTTTCGTCGAGAATGTTACATACACTGTTCATTACTTTCTATATATAAAGCCTGAGTTTTTGTTTGTAGGGTAGGGGATCTACAGGCCGAGAAGAAATGTAGGTCTGACGCCTTATTTGGTATGCCATATTCCTTTATATATGAATATACTGGTGATGCTGATTATTTAGAGAAGATGAAAAATGATGATGCTTCAAGAATGCTTATTGGTTTCCCTGACAAGTGTGGAAACACTGCTCCATTTATCAATAGCATCGACAACCACTCTCGTAAGTAGTCACTCTCTATTCTTATGAATGGAAAATGTGTCAGATACATTTGTACATTCTCCTTATGAACTTAAAATTTGTTAGTTACATTTGTGTTATGAATGTGTCATTTGTACATTGTCCCTATGAACTTAAAATGTGTTAGATACATTTGTGGTATGAATGTAAAATGTGTCATGTACATTTTCCCTATGAACTTAAAAATGTGCTAGATACATTTGTGCTAGATACATATGTGCTACATAGTCCCGAGCCTCACAATAGCTTTGTCGATTCCCTTTTCGCAAAAAAAGCTTTGTATATTCCCATGTGGAGTGCATGGAGCTGATCTTTAGCTTTCCCCGACGTTTCTCCCAGCGAGTTGGGACAGGGTAGCGGTAGAGTGAACCGCATCAGCACCCTCGAAGACGACATGCTCCTCCTTGTTCACACATGCCTTGGATGCTTCCGCACATAGCCATCCTCTCCTTCCGGTGGCGCACGCATGGGCTAGCCTCCCCTACATCCCATTCCCCTCGTTAGCAGTGGCGCACACTAGACCACTCGGGCCAACGCAAAAGTACAGTTTTGGCGACCGATTTGCGTCTACCCACTGGAGATGCCCTTAACATCTCTACAATTTCCCCATGCTAATCTCCAATAAATTCCAACATTCCATCGAGCTGCACCCTCCTAGCCTAGAGAGAAACCTTGACCCAATGCTTCCCCAAAGCCGTCCCTTAGGTTTAGCTACCCATGGCAGGCCATGTGGTGACGCCCATGAAATGGGGCGTACACTGTTGCAGCCGTTGTGGCCTCCCCACGAAGGGTCATGTCTGCAGCTTCACCGACGAATTGCTGGTGCGGGTGGTGATGCATGTGGTGGCGCCACCAATGGTCGACCCTATTCATGTTGCCGACTACATCAGCGCCCTCCCTGGCGACATCCTCGGAACCATCACCTCCTTGCTCCCCACTGAAGACATTGTCCGCACACAATCTCGCCATGGTGGATCCACTCATGGCACTCCTCCGCCCCGCTCCGACGTCAATGATAGAGACCTGAACCAATGGGTCTCTGGTGACAACCTAGTCCCGATCATCTTAGAGTTACTCTCCTTCCCAGGCCGGTGCTACACCCATCAACTTTGTCTCAACACGCTAAGCCGCCACTCTCGGGATGCAGACCGCTACCCTATGTTCGGCGGCTAGTTCTAGTCCCCGATGCCCGATTTCCTTAATGACCCTAGTTTCACCTACATGCGGGTGCTCGGCCACGTGCCCCTTCAAGTCATATACAAATAAGTTAGAGTTTGAGATCTCAATATTGCTGTTGATGGACCGGCCATAGTAGAAGATGATTCAGAAGAGGCACCATCTGTTTTGTTGAGTATATGTATAGAAACATGATCGTACATAGATGATTCATGGAAGACTTCTGCAAAATGTTTTGCATACTATCTTGGCACTGCAAATGAAAATGATCTTTTCTTTACTAATAATTTCTTCGGGCCACAAGTGCATGAGCATTTATAAGATATTAGGATGGAGAGACCCAATGTAGAAGATATGAATAAGAAAGGTATATCACTGGAGTATATTTGTAGAAGCTTATTATACTCTCTTGAGAAAAGTGTCTTTGTCCCCCTCCCTTGTGATAAACTAGGCACTGGAACTGGTACTTGTGTTCCTGTGAGGAGCGGGAATCAGTTTGTGATAAATTAAAATACTACTAGAGACCAGCTTCGTCGTCAAGAATGTTACATACACTGTTCATTACTTTTTGTATATAAAGCCTGAGTTTTTCTCTGTAGGGTAGGGGATCTACAGGCCGAGAAGAAATGTAGGTCTGACGCCTTATTTGGTATGCCATATTTCTTTATATCTGAATATACTGGTGATGCTGATTATTTAGAGAAGATGAAAAATGATGATGCTTCAAGAATGCTTATTGGTTTCGCTGATAAGTGTGGAAACATTGCTCCATTTATCAATGGCATTGACAACCACTCTCGTAAGTAGTCACCCTCTATTCTTATGAATTTAAAATGTGTCAGATACATTTGTACATTCTCCTTATGAACTTAAAATGTGTTAGTTACATTTGTATTATGAATGTGTAATTTGTACATTGTCCCTATGAACTTAAAATGTGTTAGATACATTTGTGGTATGAATGTAAAATGTGTCATTTGTACATTTTCCCTATGAACTTAAAATGTGCTAGATACATTTGTGCTACATACATGTGTGCTACATACTCCCGAGCCTCACACTAGCTTTGTCGATTCCCTTTTCGCAAAAAAAGCCTTGTCGATTCCCATGTGGCGTGCATGGAGCTGATCTCGGGCTTTCCCCGACGTTCCTCCCATCAGTTGGGACAAGGTAGCGGTGGAGTGAACTACATCAGCACCCTCGAAGACTACATGCTCCTCCTTGTTCACACGTGCCTTGGATGCTTCCATACATAGCCATCCTCTCCTGCAGGTGGCGCACGCATGGGCCAGCCTCCCCTACATCCCATTCCCCTCGTTAGCAGTGGCGCACGCTTGACCACTCGGGCCAACGCAAAAGTACGGTTTTGGCGACCGATTTGTGTCTACCCGATGGAGATGCCCTTAGCATCTCTACAATTTCCCCATGCTAATCTCCGATAAATTCCGACATTCCATCGACCTGCATCCTCCTAGCCTAGAGAGAAACCTTGACCCAATGCTTCCCCAAAGCCGTCCCTTAGGTTTAGCTACCCATGGCAGGCCATGTGGTGGCGCCCATGAAACGGGGCATATAATGGTGCAGCCGCTGTGGCCTCCCCATGAAGGGTCATGTCTGCAGCTTCACCGATGAATTTCCGGTGCGGGCGGTGATGCATGTGGTGGCGCCACCAATGGTCGAGCCTATTCATGTTGCCGACTACATCAGAGCCCTCCCTGGCGACATCCTCGGAACAATCATCTCCTTGCTCCCCAATGACGACATTGTCTGCACACAATCTCCCCATGGTGGATCCACCCATGGCACTCCTCCGCCCCGCTCCGACGTCAATGATAGAGACCTGAACCAATGCTAGGCTGCAGTCTTAGCCCCTCAAAGGAGCAATGATGGATTGTCTTCCGCAGAACTGGTTTTTTAGGTTCATCATCACCTTTCTCCCTAGATTGCCCTTGGCCTAGGCGCCACCAGTTCTAGGATACTCCTTGAGTCTTCTAACTCGATTGCTGATTGGTGTTCTGCACTGCTAGCTTTGAAGAGATCTCATCAACCTCCATCGACTCCAGGATTACTGATGGCGGCACTAGTTTTGCAGATTGCTCTACCTTGTTTACTTGAAGGATTATTTTTTTCACCACCCATGCTGGATAGCAGACTTACCGCCATCTGCATCTCTGGTTTTGGCCAATGGACTCACAACTTCTTTTCTTGCCATCAAAGGCATCCATCTATGACTAGCCCACTCGAATGAGCATCGCCGAGTTTCCCTCGCCAAACCTACCAATTTTCATATCTCCTAATTTTTTTGAACAAAATGTGAGAAAGAACTCCATTCTATTATGCTAACAAACTGAATACAGGAGAAGCATAGAGGAAATATACTCTCACACGACCGATAGTTCTTAGCTCTACCATGGTCTGCTCCCAGTCTCTCCCACCACCCATCATGCAGTTGTGCATCGACAATTGTCCTGGAGATGGGTTCTTGACCAAATTTGAAGGCCATGGGCAAATCACCGGTCTTCCAACAAGGTGTATGTCTAGCCGGTCAGTTCAACGATGCTTTTAAGTTTGAGCCATTCACACAAAATTAAATTAGGCAAGTTCAATAATTTCTAACTCATACCACATCATCAACTCATTTGTTTAATTCCTAAATAAAGGACTCCAATATTGGATAGGTACGTTAAACTAACCTTGAAATGTCATGTCCTTTCGTTATGAATATCTTGGTACTTCACCTTGATGAAATCGTCACTCCGCTTCTTCTTCGCTGTCATGCATCTGTTCATGCATCTGAAGCAACAGTCTTAGTATAGGGCTTCGACATTACAACTGACTATGAATAGCTCGTCCACATTAATTGCGCTTCATAACACTCATAAGCAAACCAGAACCAGACCCTCCTTATTGATGGAGCTTCACCATGGCCTGAGCATCGGCTGGATTATACAGAGGTTTGTTCTCCATAATCTCAGTCTTTAGTGTTGTTTTTGCTGGTCTAATCCTTGATGAAATTTTGTGGAGCATTGGTTTGTGACAGTCGGATCATTGCTTGGATTTCATGGACGGGGTGGAACATGGTTTACGACAATCTGATCATTACTTGCATTACATGAAGATAGCTTCTACACGACATTATCATCGATGACTTTGTGAAACATGTTTTGCGACGGTCTGATCATTGCTTGGATTACATGCAGGAAGCTTCTGGACGGCGTTATCATCGGTAATAATAATGGTGGTATGGATTTCGACGACCTGGCCATTATGACAGTATCGGGGGTAGATGGATTTTGACGATATGGTCTTAACTAATTACATTGCGCCTCCTTTTCTGTTACTCATCTGTGCTAGGTGCCTTGTCATACACCGTCATGGAAGACAGTGTGTTAAAAGTTACCCTAACTATATCCTCTCCTGGCTTGAATATCCTTGTAGTTGTGTGATGCCAATAGGCGTAAGAGTGTATCCCTTTATCTACTGGTGGCATAAGTATGGCTGCCAGTTGTTGTGCTCTCACTTTCGTGGAACTTCTCAAAGTGCTGGAAAGTCAGTGCAACATCCCATAGGAAAAGAATACTTCTCTATCCTAAACATCTTTATGCATTGTAATCACGGTCGCCGTTTGCTTTGCCCAACCACCATGCTATTTGACTACCATATTCATACATATGTTCTACATAAGGAACATGGCTCTCTCCAACTCTTGATGATCCTGGCCAAAACATCAATACTTCCAATATTCCTATTTTCCCATGATCTTGGCCAAAAACATGAATATTTTTAATGTTCATATTTTCCACAAAAATAACATTGAAAAAGACACAAGTATTTGCTTGCAATGATCATTCGTTGTCTACCTAATTAAGCTCTTGACAGTTGGTCTTAACATAACAATTTTACTACATACCTGCATAGATGCTAAGAGGCGAAGGAAGCGTTCGCTTGTTATGTATAAGAAGAGGAGAAAAATGCTTCCATTTGTCCCAACTGAAAATAGAGTTCAGAGGCTCACATACATGTCATCTACAGCCACTACTTTGACATCTTCAAGGATGGAGTTCAGTAATGAGTTGACTTAGGTGCCTAGTATTGCCCCTAAGTCTTCCAATCAAGCAAAATTGCAGGAAGGTGGTATGCAGGTTAGAAATTTTATTACTTAAAATATTTTATTATATTTTTTGATCTCTTGGTGCCTAACCATGCATTCCTCGACTTTTAAGGTTCTTTCAGAAGTGGAGAAAAAATCATAGAGCTTTGCAGAACGATGCAAAAAATAGGACAATGCCCTCCACTACTTGTGGTTTTTGTTTTATTATGCTTCTAACATTTTCATGTTTTTCAGTATAGATGGATTAAACTAATGCATATTTATTTTCAGCTTCATTGTGCATGTTGATGCATATATTAAGGATATCTTCAGCAATTTGTGGTATACATAGACAAGTCTATCCGACGAAGTGCCTTTGTCACAGGCCTTGTCTCATAGATGGAAGCAAGAAGGCACAGAGTTAGCAATGAAGAAAAAACTCAGTCAATGAGAGAAGAGAATCTGAAACCAACTACGAAAATGGGTCCAATAATAAAAACGAAAACTTATGCGTGAGACACCTACAAAAGGTTGATTATCAAGCTATGCGGTGATTACTATGCTAACCATTTCCTGGAGGACTCAAAAAAGAGGGAGATGAGAATGATAAACAAAAGGAAATTGAGGAGGAACAAGAAGAAAATGAATATGATGAAGCTGAGGGCGGATAAAGCTGCAATGGAACATTTTTTTGAGGACCTCGCCATCAAAACGGTCTAAATAACCCTCATCAAATACTTGTAAAACATCAAATGGGAAGGTCAAATAGTTGGACAAACAATGTATGTATTGAAGTTCGAGATCTGAATACTGCTGCTGGTGTGGCAGTAACAGTAGAAGTTGATGCAGGAGAAGCCATCATCTGTTATGTTGAGTATATGTATGAGAAACATGATGGTACGCATATGATTCATGGAAGAATTCTGCAAAAAGGTGCAAACTGTCCTTGGCAATGCTGCAAATGAAAGGAAGGTTTTTCTTTACCAATGTTCCCTTTGTTCCACAAGTGCAAAAAAGAGCTTTTAGAAAGGAAAACCACTTCTGAACTTGGAAGCATATGCTCCGGGTACCCGAGAGATCATTTCAAAATGTCAACAAAAATCTGAACCACGCCAAGTTTCGCGGGAAATTGACATTTTGTGTGTTCTGTGTGAAAAAGATAGAAGAAATTTCTTTTGAAAAGGTTTTTTAAGCACACAAATTTGTCTTTTTTCCACACAACACAAATCTGTTTTTCACGAACCAACTTTATAAGAACATATAATGTCGAGATGTATGCGACAATTTTATGTTCATATTTTTAGATATTTTAAAATATGTTCAAAAATTATTTCAAAAACCGATAGCATATGCTCCCGGGTGCAAACGCCTCGTCCATTTAGAAGTTATTTGGATGGAGAGGGCTGAGGCAGAGGATATGAAGATGGTTTGCCACTGAAGTATATTTGCAATTACAAAGACTTAAAATGTTGTGAGGAAGGTGCCTATTTTCCCTCCCTTGTGATAAATTGGGCACTGGTACTTGTAGTTGTTGTGAGGAGCAGGAATCAAGTTGTGATTAATTAAAATACTATCAGATACTAGCTTCGTCTTCAAGAATGTTACATACAATACAATGTTCATGGCTTTCTGTATATAAGGCCTAAATTTTCTCCCGAGTGGAGGGTAAAGGGACCTAAGTCTGGAGGAAATGTAGGCCTGAAGCCTTATGTGGTATGCCATTTGCCTTCATATCTGAATATACTGGTGATGTTGAGTATTTGGAGAATAGGGAAATGACGATGCTTTCAGAAACCTTATTGCTTTCCTTTGACAAATGTGGAAATGTTGCTCAGTTTATCTAAGGCATTTACAACCACACTATGTAAGAGCTACTTCCTGGCGCCGTTGCAAGACCCGTCACACGCAAGCAAGGGTCATGTCTGCAGCTTCACCGATGAATTGCCGGTGCGGGCGGCGATGCATGTGGTGGCGCCACCAATGGTCGACCCTATTCATGTTGCCGACTACATCAGCGCCCTCCCTGGCGACATCCTCGGAACCATCACCTCCTTGCTCCCCACTGATGACATTGTCCGCACACAATCTCCCCATGGTGGATCCACCCATGGCACTCCTCCGCCCCGCTCCGACGTCAATGATAGAGACCTAAACCAATAGGTCTCTGGTGACAACCTAGTCCTGATCATCTTAGAGTTATCTCCTTCCCAGGCCAGTGCTACACCCATCAACTTTGTCTCAACACGCTAAGCCGCCACTCTGGGGATGCAGACCGCTACCTTATGTTCGGCGGCTAGTTCTAGTCCCTGATGCCGGATTTCCTTAATGACCCTAGTTTCACCTACATGCGGGTGCTCGGCCACATTCCCCTTCAAGTTATATACAAATAAGTTAGAGTTTGAGATCTCAATATTGATGTTGGTGGACCGGCCATAGTAGAAGATGGTTCAGAAGAGGCACCATCTGTTTTGTTGAGTATATGTATAAAAACATGATTGTACATAGATGATTCATGGAAGACTTCTGCATAAAGTTTTGCATACTATCTTGGCACTGCAAACGAAAATGATCTTTTCTTTACTAATAATTTCTTCGGGCCACAAGTGCAGGAGCATTTATAAGATATTAGGATGGAGAGGCCCAATGTAGAAGATATGAATAAGAAAGGTCTGTCACTGGAGTAAATTTGCAGAAGCTTATTATACTCTCTTGAGAAAAGTGTCTTTGTCCCCCTCCCTTGTGATAAACTAGGCACTGGAACTGGTACTTGTGTTCCTGTGAGGAGCGGGAATCAGTTTGTGATAAATTAAAATAATAATAGAGACCAGCTTCGTCGTCAAGAATGTTACATACACTGTTCATTACTTTCTGTATATAAAGCCTGAGTTTTCTCTGTAGGGTAGGGGATCTACAGGCCGAGAAGAAATGTAGGTCTGATGCCTTATTTGGCATGCCATACTTCTTTATATCTGAATATATTGGTGATGCTGATTATTTAGAGAAGATGAAAATGATGATGCTTCAAGAATGCTTATTGGTTTCCCTGACAAGTGTGGAAACATTGCTCCATTTATCAATGGCATTGACAACCACTCTCGTAAGTAGTCATCCTCTATTCTTATGAATGGAAAATGTGTCAGATACATTTGTACATTCTCCTTATGAACTTAAAATGTGTTAGTTACATTTGTGTTATGAATGTGTAATTTGTACATTGTCCCTATGAACTTAAAATGTGTTAGATACATTTGTGGTATGAATGTAAAATGTGTCATTTGTACATTTTCCCTATGAACTTAAAATGTGCTAGATACATATGTGCTACATACTCTCGAGCCTCACACTAGCTTTGTCGATTCCCTTTTCGCAAAAAAAGCTTTGTCGATTCCCATGTGGCGTGCATGGAGCTGATCTCGGGCTTTCCCCGACGTTCCTCCCAGCAGTTGGGATAGGGTAGCGGTGGAGTGAACTGCATCAGCACCCTTGAAGACGACATGCTCCTCCTTGTTCACACATGCCTTGGATGCTTCCGCACATAGCCATCCTCTCCTGCCGGTGGCGCACTCATGGGCCAGCCTCCCCTACATCCCATTCCCCTCGTTAGCAGTGGCGCACGCTTGACCACTCGGGCCAACGCAAAAGTACGGTTTTGGCGACCGATTTGCGTCTACCCGCTGGAGATGCCCTTAGCATCTCTACAATTTCCCCATGCTAATCTCCGATAAATTCCGACATTCCATTGACTTGCACCCTCCTAGCCTAGAGAGAAACCTCGACCCAATGCTTCCCCAAAGTCGTCCCTTAGGTTTAGCTACACATGGCAGGCCATGTGGTGGCGCCCATGAAATGGGGCATATACTCTTGCAGCCGCTGTGGCCTCCCCACGAAGGGTCATGTCTGCAGCTTCACCGATGAATTGGCGGTGCGGGCAGTGATGCATGTGGTGGCGCCACCAATGGTCGACCCTATTCATGTTGCCGACTACATCAGCGCCCTCCCTGGCGACATCCTCGGAACCATCACCTCCTTGCTCCCCACTGACGACATTGTCCGCACACAATCTCCCCATGGTGGATCCACTCATGGCACTCCTCCGCCCCGCTCCGACGTCAATGATAGAGACCTGAACCAATGGGTCTCTGGTGACAACCTAGTCCCAATCATCTTATAGTTACTCTCCTTCCCAGGCCAGTGCTACACCCATCAACTTTGTCTCAACATGCTAAGCCGCCACTCTGGGGATGCAGACCGCTACCCTATGTTCGGCAGCTAGTTCTAGTCCCTGATGCCCGATTTCCTTAATGACCCTAGTTTCACCTACATGCGGGTTCTCGGCCACGTGCCCCTTCAAGTTCTAGAGTTGATGCTACCCATGTCGTCGTCTCTTATGTTTTCCTTCCTCCACGTTGCCACCTCTGGCCTACATCATTTCCCACATGATCTCACGGGTTAATTTTCCAAATCTCATAAATCTCACTCTCTCGGATCAAAAACTATGGGATCACCGTCCACGCCATGATCGTGGCATGCCCTAGTCTCCAGAGATTGTTCATGGAAAGAAACTACTACTTCTGTTGCAACCACATCATGTCCGAGAGCCTTGTGAGCCTCAGACTGTTGGTTGACCCATGCAATTTTGTGATGGAGGAACTCATCATTGTATATACTCCAGGCCTATAAAAACTGATCCTCCAGGAGAAAGGTAATGGTCCAAGAATCATATGAGTAAATGTTTCACCAAAACATGTGATTCTCGTTTGCCTACACATTGACATGATGTCCACCTGCCTGCAACCTTATTTAATTACCTTATTTCATATTCTATTTCACTTGATTCAGGCAATGGTTGACAACAATTTTATGTTACCTTTTAGAAATTGGAAGATCATGTACATGGTTATCAAAGCTCTGAAGTTAAACCATGTCATTGAGGTCCTCAAATGCTTTCCGTGGTTACAACAACTTCACATCTGGGTGAGTTGGTAGTTAATCTTTCTTTCTAGAGTCTTAGCTCGCCCCCAAGCCCATCACTACTGCGTCCTCATTACACAAACTCGATCCCAAAATTTCCATTTTCTTTTCCTACCTTCTCGACCGTTCCCACATTGCATTCATTTAGCCATCAAAATGCTGCCAACTTTTGATAGGAATCCCTTGTTAGACTCCTACAAACAGTAGGAACTTAAATTGTTGGTATTCAGCCTAGCAGTTATACTTGAAAACACAGAACAAGTTTGCATCTTAAAACTCAAGAGTTAAGACCTAGAGGCATGAGAAAACAATTGTAACATCATTTTCTCAAATAACTGGGTAAACCTGGGGAACAAATTAACTACAACACTAGGCAAAAAATGTGTTATGCACACATCGGCGAATTTGTTGCACCCTTCACTCCTTATAGATATTGTCCTTTCCAACTTAAATGGGGCATGCTGAGAGGCATGGTTTTGAAATCAACTAGATCCCATCATATTGAGATACATCCACTAGATCATTGCATGAAACTCCAGGCTTCCACCCATGTACATGTTCTCAATAAAAAGGATCCAGTCTACTTTTCTCCCGAATTCCTTACTATTTCATCTTGGTCGGAGCAAGTCTCCATTTCCGGCACTTATCACATTGTACAACAGATGTATCCATAGAGTATTTTATTATTTTAGGCGTAGGTAATAGTTTTTTCTCATGGCCATTCTCATAAGGAATAATTTGACATGGTGCACTTTTTTAGGAGTGTTTGTTGTCATCATGTTTAGATCCCTTGGCTAGATAACAGTTGGTACACAGCTAGAGCTGACTGAAGTTCTGATATCCTTAATCTAGATTCCAACGTTCCATTAGAAGCAAAAAATGACAGGCATAACACCTCTATCTAGGCATCAACAATCTATTACACCACCATAAATTGCGAACATATATTTAACAGATTGGCTAACATAATGCTCGAGGAACCTAGGCTAGATACTGTCCGAGATGCCATTATCATTAGTAACATAGCATGATGTAGCAGTGGAAAATAGAGTGTACCAATTGCAATAGCAGATGACCCTATTCTACAAACAACCCTAATATCTAGTGTCCTAATTATACCGAATCATGGTTATATTGTGAAAAATGAATCCTGATCCCCAAGTATTTCCATTACTCTATGAAACAAAGTTCTCCAAAATCAAAACTAATTTGGTATGGATAAAAGATCTTACAATTTCTACCTTTGGCTAGAAACATCAAATATATCGTACATGTAAAATCTCCGAACAAGAATGGCTACATCACACGTTCCTCGGAAGTCCCATTCTTGGAAGCAAACAAACACGATTAATGTTAGAATCATTTCATCCAGACATTTGTCAAGAAACTATCTAATAATTTATTCGTAACTAGAAGACGCATCTAAATAGAAGAGGGGGAGAGCCAAGGTGGCGGGCTTTGTTGAGGGCATGGAGCCTACTGAAGAACTTGGCCTTTCGAGGCCAGCGTCGCACTAATTTGGTTGGCCGCCATGGGAGTGGGAAGTTTTACTCTCCCGTGTCTTCCTCGCCTCATGTGTCTTCCTTTGACTCTATGGTGGGGACATCGTCTTCCCACTCTGCCTCCTCCTCCATCTATGTGTCGGCACTACTAGAAAAAGGCTTATTAGTGGCGCACCACTTTTGCCTATTAGTGGGTGCACCACTGCTAATAGTTAGCAGTGGAGCACCAGTGCTATCTGGATTAGCAGTGGCACACCACCTAGTATGCTACTACTAGTTCCATAATGCGCCACTACTAAAAGTGAGAGGTGTGCCACTAGACAAAAAGTAGGCTCACCACTGCTAAATTTTGAAATTTGGATCCAGATATGGATCTAGATCTGGCACAATTTTTTTTGAATTTTTTGCTTGTTATTTTTTCTCGTTTTTATTTTCCGGATTATTTGTCCCATTCATGTTCATGCTCATAGCCTAGCCGTTGGTGAGGATGTAGCCGTTGGTGAGGATGGAGGAGGAGGAGGAGAAGGAGTGGGGGAGAAGAAGGAGTGGAGGAGGAGGAGGTGGCCGGAGTTGAAGAAGGTGGAAGAGGGGGGAGTGGACGAGGAGGAAGTGGAGGAGGTCGGAGTGGTGGTGGAGGAGGAGGAGGAGGAGGAGGAGGAGTAGAAGGAGGAAGAAGTTGGAGGAGGAGTAGAGGAGGAGGAGGAGGAGGAAGTGGTGGAGTAGTAGAGGAGGAGGAGGAGGATGACGAGGTGGAGGAGGAGGCCAGAGTGGAGGAGGAGGAGGGTGGGGATAAAGGTAAAGTGCAGCCGATAATTTCAAATTTGGAGGGAGGATTTTTTTCCATATTTTTTGAAATTTCTGCCCGAAATCTAAAACCTGAAAAAACTCATGTTTCTGGTTTGATTTTTGGGAATCTAAAATTTGGCTAAACGACCGCGGGTCGTTGAATTCATGACACAATTTTGCGTAGATACATTTTCATATAAAAAATATTTTCATCGGAGGTCGTATGCAACCAGAAATCCCGTTTGACCGATACATGACACAATTTTGCAAAAAAAATCGAAATTCATGTTTAAAAATTCTCACTAAAATTAGATGACATAATATATGAGCATCTCGAAGGATTTTATTTTTTGAAGTTTCTATCTATTTTTTCATTTTTTCCAAAACCTAAAAGGCGATGGTGGGGTTGGGAATTTTGGGCAGAGTGGCGCACCTATATATGGTGTGCCACTGCCACCTCCTGCCCATACCTATACCCTGGCGCACCCAGCATAGGTGCACCACTTCTACCTCAAATAACAGTGGTGCACCACTACTAAGTGCCGGGTGGTGGTCAAACAATGGCCATCCCTAGTGGTGGCGCACCACTCACCCGGTGCGCCATTGGTAACATTGCTAGCAGTGGAGCACCACTTTTTGGTGAAGCAGTGGCGCCCCAGTAAAGTGGTGCGCCACTGCTAGAATTCTACGGCTAGGCCTTTTTCAAGTAGTGCGGTGTCATACAAATTCACATCGTTCCTCTGAATCGGTGATGATGCTGTCTTCACGTTATGCGACGTCTTTTGACTGAGGTGCAGGGAGATCTTCCTCCCACGTCGCATCGATAACCATAGCTAGATGTGGGATGTCAGTAAGAGAATGAGGATGGGTGATGTAGGAGGCGTTAGTCAAGAGATGGTGGTGGTGGCCCTCCTTTTCTTCTCCTCCCGTGTTTGGGTGGTGTGTCACAGGCTCAAGGGTGGGGGTGGGGCCATCTTGTGCATGGACCACCACCAATTGTATATCATAACTAGAAGTATCAAACACACAACTTCTATTCATTAGTCTTGCACAAGCTTATTCACTTAGAAGTATTTCTGTTATTATGCCCTGTTGCGACATCGCCTGTGGCACAAGACAACCTGTTGTGAGGCATGTGGCATGGGGTTTTGTAAGGGGTGTTGTATATAATTCTGAAATTTTGATTGCATGTGTTGATTGATCGATGAACATGTTAATAGGTTATTGGATTGCTTTTGTTCTATGGCTGATCAGTCGATATATACTATCCTGCATATATCTCTAGTGAAATGGAATTTGTAGGTAATGAACAGTGTTGTTAGCTATTATTGCCGAAAAAGTGCTGGTAATCTATTGCCGCGAGAAGTATGTGGGAAACCTACTTCTGGAAATATGCAGAAATGTGTCACTCAAGAAACTTTAAATGTTAATAGAACATTAGTTATACTAATAAGAATGTGTTATTAAAATAGATCATCCAAAAGCTTGTATGGAGTGACCAACTTCCATTGATTCGTGCGATGCACCACATGTTTATCGTCTCGGCGACCTGCCTTGCACTCATTGAATCATAAAAAAACTGCCACCCTTTTGTATAAGGATCCATATGATAAACTTATGTTCACTTAGTAAAAGACAAATTTACATTGGATGATCCAAAATTAACTCTTAGTGCCCGCATTAAGGACTTCGGTAGCTCACAACACATCAATTATTATAATTTGTTAATTAGTTTGCAATTTAGTTGCCCTGTTATATTTGAACTGTATGTTGTAACATTGTAAAACTATGCACAAAAGATGACCTCCTTTCTATCAAAGTTACAGTTGATTGTGTGAAGCACATAACTTCTTTGTATTAGAGTCATATACCCCAGTTAAACTTGTGTGTCATATACCTTTCATCGCACACATGCCATCATGCAATATTATCCCACTTTCCAAAATACCAAAATAGAATCATCTAACTAAGTGACACCTATCTAGAAGATTTTGAAAATAACAGTGATTATCTAAAGTACTACTAAATGACACCGTAGGTGAAAATATTTCAAAAAGGAGTTCGTAAAGAAGAAATAAAACCGAAGATAGAAGGGATGATGCCAGAGAGAAAATTTACCAACAGTCCCCTCGAGGTTGTGCTTATTGACCTTCTTCTTCTGATGGCCTATCATGTCGCATCGGCCACAATAATCAGCTCCCGGCGTGATAAAAGTGTGATGAGCCCACCGACCTTGCCTCGTCACCGACCCTGCCCCATCCCCTTCCACCACCTCACTTGGAAATACTCAAATGCGTCAACAATTCTGGCTATACCAAGCTCACACAAATTGCAGAAACTAATAAATCACTAGCCTATTGGTTGAAATCAACCCGATCACTTATCATCAGGGATAAGCGATTCCACGAGCCAAATTTCTCAAATAAAATCACATGACCCCTAGCTACCACTTTTTATAACACTACAAATCCTTAACAAAGTTGTTCAACAGAATATTGCCGGTACAAAGAAAATGGAAGGAACAACGATACTAGGTTGAAAGATCTACACACAACTAGCATCTACAAGCAGTACTAATATGTGTCACCAGATCCTTCGAAAGCTTAAAATTCAAATTATTTTGGCTACAAACCTCATAGAACTCTTCGGAAAGGACGAAGCTAGTAACCTATAGGCTCTAAACTAATCCAATCACCTAAGCATCAATTATTCAACGAGCTGAATTGGCAGTAGCAAAAAACAAAATCTAACCCAATTAACATAAGAAAGATAATTTGTTGTAATTTAGTTATGGTGAACTCGCCAAGACAAAACAAAGATCTAATATGCAAGGAATTGTAGAAGGTGTCAGTGAGAAGATGGATTACCATGCAACACAACGGGGAAAATAGTATCTCGTGCTGCTCATGCTCCTCCGTCTTGTGGAGCCTCATCTGCACATACACTACCGTACCCTATCCACGTGAGACCCAGTCAAGACGAACACCCTAGGCACTCTAACCCTCAAAAGGCGAGGCAAGGCTGCACTTCGAATTAATTGGAGACGAGAAGTTGAGGCTGTTTCTCCCACTCATTTTCCCCAGAGGAAAGGTGGATCTCGTCGTCTTCGATGGAGGAGGCGCAATTTCCCTTGTCCAAGGCCATCTCAAAGCCGCCCCAAGCGTTGCTTCACGTGGTGCTCCCATGGGCCGTAGTGCTTCGGCGGCAACAAAGTCGCTAACAATCCTTAACAAAACAGAGCAAGTTTGGATAACATGTGATATCTATACATTGTAAAAAAAAGTGTGTGATCTCTATTATTATTTAGATTTCCAAACGATATAAGCTACGCACTATTGCACATCCATACATAATACATGTGCCAGGAGATCTTCCTTTGTTTAGATAAAGCTAACACAATGGAAACTCATGTACAAAGACGCTACGTTATTACCAGGCAGGGGCACTAGTCACCCTACTCTAAAATGGATTTTTTTTTCAACGCAGCACACAGAGCACCTCTACTTGAAATAATACGTACTCAAACTCGCGTCCATGAGGATTTCCATCTTGTTGGGTAGGTGGTACATTACCTCGCCGAGCCCAACCAAGGTAGGCTCACTTGTTCAAACAAGAATATTCATGGAGTATATTAGTAATTTGTTTAGATTAAGGCTATACTTATCACAAAGTGATATCTTCAATTTCTTCTAAAGTCACACATACATGTAGCTAGGATTGCACCATCTATACAACTTTACAGAAGCATGCAGAAAATGAGAATGACATCCACTTGTGGTTTTAATTCTCGCGATTGGTACTTTCCTAGACCCATTATGCTTGTTATAACATTTTTGTGTTTAATATAAAGGAACTAAACTAACACATATTTATTATCAATGTAAGCGTGCAGGCTGATGTTGATATTAAGGATATCTACAACAATTCACGATACACCCTGATAAGTCTATGAAATGAAGTGCCATTGCCACATGCCTTGTCACGAATATCGAAGCAAGCAGCCGCGCAAAGTTAGGAATGAAGAAAAAAATTCAAGTGACGAGATGAGGGAATTTGACCCCAAGTGCAAAAAATGGGCCTAGTAGTGAAAAAAAACATATATGGTCAAGATGTACAAGGCTAGTAAGCAAGCTATGTGTTGATTACAATCCCGCCCAAGTTGATGAGAATGATGAACCAAAGTAAAATGAGGAGGAACAAGAAGATATGAAGATGATGAAGCCGGGACTTGGGCTGGGGGATAAAGCTGAATAGGAACATGTTTTGAGGACTTCACCAGCAAAGTGTCCTAAAAATGCCCCAGTAAATACTTTTAAAGGAAACAAAAAATAAATCGAATGAGAAGGTCAGACAGATGGGAAAACATTCTCTAAAGAAGTTCTACACAGACGTGTTAGTTTTAAATCTCAATATTGTTATTGGTGTGGGCAATGATAGTATAAGATTCTTCAGGAGAAGCCATTATCTCTTTTGTTGGTTAATTGCATGAGATACATGATGGTACACAGATTTTTCATGGAAGAATTATGAAAAATATTTGGCAATGATGCAAATGGAAGGGAGTATTTCTTTACTAATGATTCTTTAGGGACAAAAGTGTAGAAAAGAGCATTTATAACCTATTAGGATGGAGAGGTCCAAGGAAGATGATAGGATTGAGAAAGGTTTGCCGGTGGATTATATTTGCAAAATTTTATATTGTCTTAAGAAAGTTGTATTTTCCCTCCATTGTGATAACTTCGGCACTAGTAGTTCTCGTGAGGAGCTGGAATCAGTTTGTGATGAATTTGAAATATTGTTAGAGATCAGCTTTGTCTTCGAGAATGTTACATATAATTTTCATGACATTATGTATATAAGGGTTGATTTTTTCTCCCGAGTGTAGGGTAATGGTACCTATAATGGCTGGAAGAAATTTAGGTCTTAAGGCTTATTTAGTATGACATTTTCCTGCATATCTGAATATACTTGTGATGTTGGTTATTTAAAGAACATGGTACATGACAGATTAATCCAAATGGAAACATTGCTCGTTTTATTGATCAAGTAACAACCATACCCCATAGGTTGTCACAGACTATCCTTATGAACTTATAATGTGTCAGATACATTCGCACACTATCCTAATGAACGTAAAATATGTTAGATACATTTAGTCATCCATTGTTTTTTCTGTCAATCAATTTTTGTTTTTTTGCAATTCCTGCAGAATTTTGTTAAATTTTTTATCTAGAAATACAGAATATCCTTATATATTTTTAATACCACCAAGGTTCGAAAGTTATGGCAAGAAGAAGCGAAATATCAAATGTGTGAGATACAACATTGACGGTAAGAGCCATGTCCCGTTGGTCGCTTGCGGTAATATGTCTCGTGGTGACACCCTGTGCTATGACTATTGGACATGAGTATGTGTACCCAATGCATCACTTCATCTAACTTATTCCAAAAAAATGACCTGCCCAACATTATCAAGTCTGTGAATGGCTGCATTTTTAACATTGGCTGTGGAATCCAGTAATTTTATACATAGTTCGATTTTCAGAGGTCCACAAATGGCAAAAAAAAGTGATAGGTGCTAGTGTTGTTAGTAGTGAAACAAGTGGCTTCACTTTTACTCTGGAGTTCCTGCTTGATTAGAGTCTTTTTGAGCTATTTGTATCCCTTGTGGGCATACATATCTGCCCATGTCCTTATATGTACGGATAACTACCTATGAGTCCCAATGAGAGGCACATTCATAATTGGGAGAAAAATACTTCTCCGCATCTACTTAACTCTCAGATGCTTGCAATCAGATTATTATAAGATAGGCCATGTCCATCCAGATATGATAAGCAAGGTCCTTCTTGCTAGAATGCAGTCTTAACTCCACATACAATTCAATGAGAAGAATCAGTAGTAGGAAAACACCAATCACATCCAAGTAACAAAACAAATGCATTTTCCAGCAATTTCATTCCGGAAACTCCCCAAGACAAAACAAAGATCATCTGTGTAACATGATTCCATTTACCCTCCATTCTGGAGAAAAAACTCAGCCTTGTTTTTCTTGAAACGGAGGCAAAAGCTTTGTAGATAACATTCTCAAAGATAAAGCTGGTCTCAAAGATGAATCTGGTCTCTGATAGTAATTAATTTATCACCAACTGATTCCTGCTCCTCACAACAACTACAAGTACAAGTTTCCACTACTCAGTTCATCACAATGGAGCAAAAAAAGGAACTTTCTCAGGAAGGTATAAGCTTTTGCAAATATACTCCACTGACAAACCTTCTTCACATCCTCTGCCTTGGCCTCTCCATGTTAATAGCTTTTAAATGTTGTTGTTGGCACTTGTGGTCCAAGTGAATAATTAAAAAAGAATACCTCCCTTTCATTTGCAGCATTGCCAAGCACAGTTTGTGAACCTTTTTGCAGAATTCTTGCATAAATCATCTCTGTACCATGATTTTTCTCATACATATACTCAACACAATGAATGATGGCTTCTCCTGAAGAAACTTCTCTCATTACTGCTCCACTAGCTGCAATATTGAGATCTCGAACTTCCAACACATATGTATAGAACTTCATCGAATAAAATTCTCTAGGTATACCATAAACTACTGAAGATAACTTTAATATCTGCATCATCATGCATAGTGAAACTGGAAATAAATTTGTATTAGTTTAATTTCTCTATACTTAAAAAACATAAAATGTTAGAAGCATAATGGGTCCAGGAAAGTACCACTCGCTTTAGACAAAAACCACAAGAAGTGGAGGGCATTACCCTATTCTCTGCATGGTTCTGCAAAGCTCTATAGTTTCTTTATCCATTTTTTAAGGAACCTTGAAAGGCGTGGAATGTATCGTCAGGCACCAAGAGATCCAAAATATAACAAACTATTTTAAGAAAACAATCCTAACTTGCATACCACCTTCCTCCAATGTTGCTTGATTTACCTTGTATTCTAGGTACGTAAGTCAACTCATTACTGAACTCCATGTTTTAAGATGTCAAAGCAGTGGTTGTAGACAACATTTCTGTGAGCCTTGGAACTCTCTCTTTAGTCGAGACAAATGGAAGCATCTTCCTCCTCTTCTTGTGCATAACAAGGGAAAGCCTCCTACGCCTCTTAGCATCTATACATGTATGAACTAAAATTGTTATGTTATGACCAATTGTCAAGAGTTCAATTGGGTAGACAATGGATGATCATTGCAATAAAATATTTCAAAAACCGAGGGCATGTGCTCCCGGGTGCAAATGCCTCATCAGTTTAGAAGCTATTAGGATGGAGAGGGCTGAGGAAGAGGATATGAAGATGGTTTGCCAGTGAAGTATATTTGCAATTGCAAAGGCTTAAAATGTCGTGAGGAATGTGCCTATTTTCCCACCCTTGTCAGAATTTGGGCACTGGTACTTGTAGTTGTTGTGAGGAGCAGAAATCAGGTTGTGATAAATTAAAATACTATCAGATACTAGCTTCGTCTTCAAGAATGTTACATACAATACAATGTTCATGGCTTTCTGTATATAAGGCATAAGTTTTCTTCCGAGTGGAGGGTAAAGGGACCTAAATCTGGAGGAAATGTAGGCCTGAAGCCTTATGTGGTATGCCATTTTCCTTCATATCTGAATATACTGGTGATGTTGAGTATTTGGAGAATAGGGAAAATGACGATGCTTTCAAAAACCTTATTGCTTTCCTTTGACAAATGTGGAAACGTTGCTTAGTTTATCTAATGCATTTACAACCACACTCTGTAAGTAGTCACCGACATCCTTATGAATCTAAAATATGTTAGATACATTTGTACTATATCCTTATGAACGCAAAATGTGTTAGATACACTTGTATATTAGGTGTCAATTTTTCCAAGCAATCAATTTTCTTTCTGCAATTCTTGCGGAATTTGTTTGAAATATTTTTATATTATGTCCTGAAAGATAGCATGTATTCATATTAGTCTAATACTATTAAGCTACTGTAGGGATGGCAAGACGCATAATATCAAATGTGTGAGGTACAACATTAACGGCGAGAGCCATTTCTTGTAAGTCGATTGTCGTGATATCGCTCGTGGAGAGAAGCTATACTACGACTGCAATGGACATGAGTATGCGTACCCAACACATTATTTCATCTGACATGTGTTTTGTCAGAGATCAGCTTTGTCTTCGAGAATGTTACAGATAATTTTCATGACATTATGTATATAAGGGTTGAATTTTTCTCCCGAGTGTAGGGTAATGGTACCTACAATGGCTGGAAGAAATTTAGGTCTTAAGGCTTATTTTGTATGACATTTTCCTGCATATCTGAATATACTTGTGATATTGGTTATTTAAAGAACATGGTACATGACAGATTATTCCAAATGGAAACATTTCTCGTTTTATTGATCAAGTAACAACCATACCCCATAGGTAGTCACAGGCTATCCTTATGAACTTATAATGTGTCAGATACATTCGCACGCGATCCTAATGAACGTAAAATATGTTAGATACATTTAGTCATCCATTGTTTTTTCAAGCAATCAATTTTATTTTTGCAATTCCTGCCGTAATTTTTTTGAATTTTTTTATCTAGAAATACAGCATATCCTTGTATATTTTTAATACCATCAAGGTTCAGAAGTGATGGCAAGAAGAAGCGAAATACCAAATGTGTGAGATACAACATTGACGGTAAGAGCCATGTCCGTTGGTCGCTTGCGGTAATATGGCTCGTGGTGAAACCCTGTGCTATGACTATTGGACATTAGTATGTGTACCCAATGCATCACTTCATCTAACCTATTCCAAAAAGTTTTGACCTGCCCAACATTATCGAGTCTGTGAAAGGCTGCATTTTTAACATTGGTTGTGGAATCCAATAATTTTATACATAGTACGATTTTCAGAGGTCCACAAATGGCAAAAAAGTGATAGGTGCTAGTGTTGTTAGTAGTGAAACAAGTGGCTTCACTTTATTGTCCCTCTACCTCCCAAGATGCCATCTTCTCATTAATATTTTTATTTTTACTCTGGAGTTCCTGCTTGATTAGAGTCTTTTTGAGCTATTTGTATCCCCTGTGGGCATACATATCTGCGCATGTCCTTATATGTACGGATAACTACCTATGAGTCCCAATGAGAGGCACATTCAAAATTGGAAGAAAAATATTTCTCCGCATCTATTTAACTCTCAGATGCTTGCAATCGGATTAGTATAAGATAGTCCATGTCCCTCGAGACATGATAAGCAAGGTCCTTCTTGCTAGAATACAGTCTTAACTCCACATACATTTCAACGAGAAGAATCAGTAGTAGGAAAATACCAATCACATCCAAGTAACAAAACAAATGCTTTTTCCATCAATTTCATTCCGGAAACTCCCCAAGACAAAACAAAAATCATCTGTGTAACATGATTCCATTTACCCTTCATTCTGGAGAAAAACTAAGCCTTTTTTCTTGAAACGGAGGCAAAAGCTTTGTACATAACATTCTAAAAGTTAAAGCTGGTCTCTGATAGTAATTAATTTATCACCAACTGATTCTTGCTCCTCACAACAACTACAAGTACAAGTTTCCACTACTCAGTTCATCACAATGGAGCAAAAAAGGAACCTTTCTCAGGAAGGTATAAGCTTTTGCAAATATACTCCACTGGCAAACCTTCTTCATATGCTCTTCCTTGGCCTCTCCATCCTAATAGATTTTAAATGTTGTTTTTGCACTTGTGGTCCAAGCGAATAATTAAAAAAGAATACATCTCTCTTTCATTTGCAGCATTGCCAAGGACAGTTTCTGAACCGTTTTGCAGAATTCTTGCATGAATCATCTCTGTATTATGATTTTTCTCGTACATATACTCAACACAAAGAATGATAGCTTCTCCTGAATAAACTTCTCTCATTACTGCTCCACTAGCTGCAATATTGAGATCTCGAACTTCAACACATATGTATAGAACTTCATCGAATAGACTTCTCTAGGTATACCATAAACTACTGAAGATGACTTTAATATCTGCATCATCATGCATAGTGAAGCTGAAAATAAATTTGTATTAGTTTAATTTCTCTATACTTAAAAAACATAAAATGTTAGAAGCATAATGGGCCCAGGAAAGTACCACTCGCTTTAAACAAAAACCACAAGAAGTGGAGGGCATTACCCTATTCTCTGCATGGTTCTGCAAAGCTCTATAGTTTCTTTATCCATTTTTAAGGAACCTTGAAAGGCGAGGAATGTATCGCTAGGCACCAAGAGATCCAAAATATAACAAACTATTTTAAGAAAACAATGCTAACTTGCATACCACCTTCCTCCAATTTTGCTTGATTTACCTTGTATTCTAGGTACGTAAGTCAACTCATTACTGAACTCCATGTTTTAAGATGTCAAAGCAGTGGTTGTAGACAACATTTCTGTGAGCCTTGGAACTCTCTCTTTAGTCGAGACAAATGGAAGCATCTTCCTCCTCTTCTTGTGCATAACAAGGGAAAGCCTCCTACGCCTCTTAGCATCTATACATGTATAAACTAATTTTTTTATGTTATGACCAATTGTCAAGAGTTCAATTGGGTAGACAATGGATGATCATTGCAATACAATATTTCAAAAACCGAGGGCATGTGCTCCCGGGTGCGAACGCCTCATCCATTTAGAAGCTATTAGGATGGAGAGGGCTGAGGCAGAGGATATGAAGATGGTTTTCCAGTGAAGTATATTTGCAATTGCAAAGGCTTAAAATGTCATGAGGAAGGTGCCTATTTTCCCTCCCTTGTCTTAAATTGAGCACTGGTACTTGTAGTTGTTGTGAGGAGCAGGAATCAGGTTGTGATAAATTAAAATACTATCAGATACTAGCTTCGTCTTCAAGAATGTTACATACAATATAGTGTTCATGGCTTTCTGTATATAAGGCCTAAGTTTTTCTTCCGAGTGGAGGGTAAAGGGACCTAAATCTGGAGGAAATGTAGGCCTGAAGCCTTATGTGGTATGCCATTTGCCTTCATATCTGAATATACTAATGATGTTGAGTATTTGCAGAATAGGGAAAATGACGATGCTTTCAGAAACCTTATTTCTTTCCTTTGACAAATGTGGAAACGTTGCTCAGTTTATCTAATGCATTTACAACCACACTCTGTAAGTAGTCACTGACATCCTTATGAATCTAAAATGTGTTAGATACATTTGTACAATATCCTTATGAACGTAAAATGTGTTAGATACATTTGTATATTAGGTTTCAATTTTTCCAAGCAATCAATTTTCTTTCTGCAATTCTTGCGGAATTTATTTGAAATATTTTTATATTATGTCCTGAAAGATAGCATGTATTCATATCAGTCTAATACTGTTAAGCTACTGCAGGGAGGGCAATAAGCATAATATCAAATGTGTGAGGTACAACATTGATGGCGAGAGCCATTTCTTGTTAGTCGCTTGTCGTGATATCGCTCGTGGAGAGAAGATATACTACAACTACAATGGACATGAGTATGCGTACCCAACACATTATTTCATCTAACATGTGTTTTGACATGCCCAACACTCAGAAGAGGATAGGGATTTATGGCAGCATTGTTGGGAAATCCAGTAACTTATATACAATTGGATTTTCAGAGACCCAGAATAGTGAAAAATGATATGTGTTGGTGTTGTTAGTGGTGAAAGCCTTCATTCAGTTGTAGAGTGAGAGAGAGAGAGACAAATGGGATCTTCATTTCACTTCCCCTCTACCTTCGAAAGATGCCAAAGACTTGCAATGTAGCGGTTAAGTAAATACATTTCTGCCAAAGAAAATGTGGTTTTGTTTATGGGCCTTTCCACTCTTGTGTACGTGAACAAGAACTTGATTATTTCGCAGAATGGGAGAGTACCCAGGATAGGGTATCAGTGATGAGGAATCGCTACATTCTGATCATCCTACATTACACAACATTACGAGTAGAATGCACATCTGCTAGAAGTGAAAGTTATACAATGTTTTAGTTGTATGTTGATTCTGGGACTGTTTTGGTTGCATGTCTGGCCGGTCTGTAAAAAATTATCTCCAGTGAATTGAAATATTTGCTATTGGGTGGCTATAGGCGGTAGTCGTATGTTATAAAAACGCTTCATACGTTAAGAAAATCGGATGGCTCGTTCCTAAAAAAACTGGTATCTTTACTATTAGGCGCCGATTGGCGGTGGTCGTACGTCATAAAAACGCTTCATAGGGCAAGAAAATCGGATGGCTCGTTCCTCAAAAAACCGGTAGATGCAGATCGAACCGCCCTCGTTCCCCAAAAAAACGGTAGCTCACAACTCCCCCACACAGCCCCGATCCCTCGGTCCGCCGCCTGCTGCGCTCCCCATCCCGCTGCTCGCAGATCACGTACGGCTCCATGCCGGTCGCTAGATCTCTGCGAGTGCTCGTATTCTTGGACTGCTCGTATTCTTGGACCGGGAAATCCCGTACTCGACGGGACTCGTCCGTATGCACCATCATCTAAACACTCCCCCGACGGCCTCCCGATTCGTGACCCCGTACTCGAAGGATGGCCATTACAGGTTAGCATTACATCAGGTTACGATTTTCAGGTTACCATTACATCATTACTTATATTTATTAAAAGAATCATTTGGAATTTAATCAATAAAGAAGTGTGACATCGTGACCAACATGTTAATATGATTGATATGATACTAGTATCAATAACATGCGCGCGAAGTACTTGGAAGCGGGGCGGTAAGGAACTCAGAAGTTAAGCGTGCTAGTGCTGGAGTAGTGGGAAAATGGATGACTGAGCGGGAAGTTTGACCACGAGTAAGTAAATTGACTAGAGATTAAGTGTAGTAACTTGTCAAATAACTGAAATACTAGAAATTCTAACAAAATAGAAAAAAGAGGGAGTGAAAAATAATTAGTAAAAAAAGTGGATAAAAATATATACGAAATAGCCTTTAGTCCCGGTTGGTGTTACAAACCGGGACTAACGGTCCTTCGCCCGGCGCGCGCCTGCAGCCCACGTGGTGGAGCCTTTAGTTCCGATTGACTAGTCTCGGTCGCAAAATCGGGATTAAAGACCCTTATCAATCGGGACTAAAGCCTCTTTTTTACTAGTGTAAAAAGCAATTTAATATAGCGTAATCAAAAATGAATTCTCAATTCCTACTTGAAGGACTTCAATAGCTTAGAACAATAAAAACTTAACAAACTTTTGGTAATTAGTTTGCCTTCTAGCTGCAACTAATTACAAAAGATGACTTTCCTTGCTATTCAAGTCGCAGTTGATTGGTTATTGTACATTATAGTTGTCAAGCACACAACTTCATTTCACTAGAATCATAAAATTATGTTATACTTGTGTGTCATATACCTTTCTCACAGAAAACATGATATCTTGCATTATTATCATACCCTTCCAAGACCAGTTCGAACGGATAAAAAAGAATCATCGAACTATGTGACACCGAATGTAAAATATTGTAACAACAACAATCCAGTAATCTTAAGTACTATTAAATGACACTAGAGATTAAAAAAATCATAAGAAAGAAAGAAAACCAAAAGTAGAAAGGATGAGACTAGAGATAAAAAATTTAACAACACCCTAGTGACGACCCTATAGAATCTGGAGCTTCTGCTCGATATCCGACGTGATGTGTTGGTTGCAGCCTTTCAGCATGCCGCCACACGGTGTATACCCATCACGAGGCCACCATCATTATGGCGTGCGACGAGGGGCCGTGCGACTATGAGGTCCTCTACTGTCGAGTGCCACACCTTCTGCCTTCGCCCCATCCTCGCCACCATCCCCTGGGATTGAGATCCAGTGCCCCCATGGTCACATGGCAGCATGCCCGGAGGCCTCACATCCACCATCCAAAGGTCACCACTACCCAATGGCAAGTTAACCATCATTCGTCCCTCACACAGATGCACCGGGCGAGCACACACGCGCGAGCAAGGGCGTTGTGCTGCGGCCGCTGGTGCCACCGTGGGAAGGGGAGGGGAGCAAGCTCTAGCCCATGTCTTTGAAGAAGCGGTGCCAACAAGACCCACTCCGACCACCTCGTCCCGCTCCACTCCGACCATCTCCTCCACCCGCTCCGAGCACCTTGTCCCGCCCCGCGCCGGCAGTGCCTCCACAGGCCATTACGGCGCCCTCCTCTGCATCCTCTAACGGTCCCCTTCGACGAGCACCTGCCTTCTTTGATACACGCATCGTCTGGCCGAGACAACTAAAGCATTCCTCTGCTTGGACTGTCTGTTTCTTCAAGCTTCAGAGAAATAGCACCATAGCTCAACAGAGCAAAATGAATTGAAACATGTCATATCAAAAGGGCTGAACCAGTCTTAGCACTAAAATTAGGAGTCACTTAGCACTAAAATTTTACATCACTTAATCCTCAAATTATGGAACAACAATATTTCTTACATAGTCCATCTAGTACATAAATTTGCTCAATCTACTTGTACAATTAGGCCACACAAGACTGCAGTTATCCCTGAAATCCAAAATACTATAGTCAAACCTGTCCAAAATACTATCCAGCCATGTCCAAAATACTATCTAACAAGCTTGTGCATTCTAGAACATATCATCGTCATAAACACCATAAGAGGGAGTTGTCAAGAGCTCCGTGAAACTCATGATTGTGTTGTACTCTTCAAGCTCCACATTTGCTCCTTTCTGGATGTCATCCTTCTTCTCCCTAAGTTTGATTTCAAATGGTTTTTCAATGAATTGTTGAAGCTCTCACTAAGTTGTGTACTTCTCATTCCCAAAATGAACACATCTCTCATATAACATTCGGCGAACTTTTCTTCTAAGTTTTCGATACTATCTAACCAACTCGATAACAAGCTAACTCATGTGCAGATTTGGGCATGATTCCAGAATCCTCAGCGGCTTTTATTCAAAAGCTTGTACCTCAGAAATCTTCCTTTGTGATGCCATTGATACGTCTCCGACGTATCGATAATTTCTTATGTTCCATGCCATATTATTGATGATACCTACATGTTTTATGCACACTTTATGTCATATTCGTGCATTTTCTGGAACTAACCTATTAACAAGATGCCGAAGTGCCGATTCTCTGTTTTCTGCTGTTTTTGGTTTCGAAATCCTAGTAACGAAATATTCTCGGAATTGGACGAAATCAAGTCCCATGGTCCTATTTTGCCACGAACCTTCCGGAAGACCGAAAGGGATACGAAGTGGGGCCACGAGGGGCTGCCACCATAGGGCGGCGCGGCCCAGCCCTTGGCCGCGCCGACCTGTGGTGTGGGGCCCCCGTGTGGCCCCCCACGTTGCCCTTCCACCTACTTAAAGCCTCCGTCTCGAAACCCCTGATACGAAGAACCACGATACGGAAAACCTTCCAGAGCCGCCTCCATCGCGAAGCCAAGATCTGGGGGACAGGAGTCTCTGTTCCGGCACCCTGCCGGAGCAGGGAAGTGCCCCCGGAAGGCTTCTCCATCGACACCGCTGCCATCTTCACCGCCATCTTCATCACCGCTGCTGCTCCCATGAGGAGGGAGTAGTTCTCCATCGAGGCTCGGGGCTGTACCGGTAGCTATGTGGTTCATCTCTCTCCTATGTGCTTCAATACAATAATCTCATGAGCTGCCTTACATGATTGAGATTCATATGATGATGCTTGTAATCTAGATGTCATTATGCTAGTCAAGTGAGTTTTACTTATGTGATCTCCGGAGACTCCTTGTCCCACGTGTGTAAAGGTGACGAGTGTGTGCACCGTGTGGGTCTCTTAGGCTATATTTCACGGAATACTTATTCACTGTTATGAATGGCATAGTGAAGTGCTTATTTATATCTCTTTATGATTGCAATGTATTTTGTATCACAATTTATCTATGTGCTACTCTAGCAATGTTATTAAAGTAGTTTTATTCCTCCTGCACGGTGTAATGGTGACAGTGTGTGCATTCGTGTTAGTACTTGGTTTATGCTATGATTATGATCTCTTGTAGATTATGAAGTTAACTATTGCTATGATAGTATTGATGTGTATTATTCCTCCTACATAGCATGAAGGTGATAGTGTGCATGCTATGTTAGTACTTGGTTTAGTCGAATTGATCTTTCATGCACTCTAAGGTTATTTAAATATGAACATTGAATTGTGGAGCTTGTTAACTCCGGCATTGAGGGTTCGTGTAATCCTACGCAATGTGTTCATCATCCAACAAGAGAGTGTAGAGTATGCATTTATCTATTCTGTTATGTGATCAATGTTGAGAGTGTCCACTAGTGAAAGTCTAATCCCTAGGCCTTGTTCCTAAATATCGCTATCGCTGTTTGTTTACTGTTTTCATTGCGTTACTTCTGCTGCGTTACTACTCGCTGCGTTACTACGCTTGTTTATCGTCCGGGCAAAGCACTTTTCTGGTGCCGTTGCTACTACTTATTCATACCACCTGTATTTCACTATCTCTTCGCCGAACTAGTACACCTATTAGGTGTGTTGGGGACACAAGAGACTTCTTGCTTTGTGGTTGCAGGGTTGCATGAGAGGGATATCTTTGACCTCTTCCTCCCCGAGTTCGATAAACCTTGGGTGATCCACTTAAGGGAAACTTGCTGCTGTTCTACAAACCTCTGCTCTTGGAGGCCCAACACTGTCTACAAGAATAGAAGCTCCCGTAGACATCAAGCACTTTTCTGGCGCCGTTGCCGGGGAGGAAAGGTAAAAGGCACTCATACTCCGGTCTCAGGTAAAGTACTTTTCTGGCGCCGTTGTGTGTGTGCTCAAAGCTATTTCCTTTAGATCCTGCAATTGCATCTTTTTGTTTCTTGTTTACACTAGTTTGGCATAATGGACAACAATGAGCTTCTTATTCTATTTCCTGATTTAAAACATGGATTGTTTGATGCGAAAATTAAAAAACCTATGGAATCTTATTTGCATGTTGGTAGTAATATTAGTATGAACGCTTTGAACACCATTGTTGATAATGATATAGAAAGTTCTAAGCTTGGGGAAGCTGGTTTTCATGATCTTTTTAGTCCCCCAAGCATTGAGGAGAAAATTTTCTTTGATGATACTTTGCCTCCTATTTATGATGATTATAATGATAGTGGTCTTTTGGTGCCACCTACTATGGAGAGTAAATTTTGTTGTGATTATACTATGCCTCCTACACTTGATGAGAATAATAATGATAGCTACTTTGTTAAATTTGCTCCCACTATTACTAATAAAATTGATTATGCTTATGTGGAGAGTAATAATTTTATGCATGAGACTCATGATAAGAATGTTTCATTTGATAGTTATATTGTTGAGTTTGCTCATGATGCTACTGAATGTTATTATGAGAGAGGAAAATATGGTTGTAGAAATTTTCATGTTACTAAAATGCCTCTCTATGTGCTGAAATTTTTGAAGCTACACTTGTTTTATCTTCCTATGCTTGTTACTTTGCTCTTCATGAACTTGTTTATTTACAAGACTCCTATGCATAGGAAGCATGTTAGGCTTAAATGTGTTTTGAATTTGCCTCTTGATGCTCTCTTTTGCTTCAAATACTATTTCTTGCGAGTGCATCATTAAAACTGCTGAGCCCATCTTAATGGCTATAAAGAAAGAACTTCTTGGGAGATAACCCATGTGTTATTTTGATACAGTACTTTGTTTTATATTTGTGTCTTGGAAGTTGTTTACTACTGTAGCAACCTCTCCTTATCTTAGTTTTGAGTTTTGTTGTGCCAAGTAAAGTCTTTGATAGTAAAGTAAGTACTAGATTTGGATTACTGCGCAGTTCCAGATTTCTTTGCTGTCACGAATCTGGGTCTACCTCCCTGTAGATAGCTCAGAAAATTAAGCCAATTTACGTGCATGATCCTCAGATATGTACGCAACTTTCATTCGATTTGAGCATTTTCATTTGAGCAAGTCTGGTGGCCTAATAAAATCCATCTTTACGGACTGTTCTGTTTTGACAGATTCTGCCTTTTATTTCGCATTGCCTCTTTTGCTATGTTGGATGAATTTCTTTGATCCATTAATGTCCAGTAGCTTTATGCAATGTCCAGAAGTGTTAAGAATGATTGTGTCACCTCTGAACATGTTAATTTTTATTGTGCACTAACCCTCTAATGAGTTGTTTCGAGTTTGGTGTGGAGGAAGTTTTCAAGGATCAAGAGAGGAGTATGATGCAATATGATCAAGGAGAGTGAAAGCTCTAAGCTTGGGGATGCCCCGGTGGTTCACCCCTGCATATTATAAGAAGACTCAAGCGTCTAAGCTTGGGTATGCCCAAGGCATCCCCTTCTTCATCGACAACATTATCAGGTTCCTCCCCTGAAACTATATTTTTATTCCATCACATCTTATGCACTTTGCTTGGAGCGTCGGTTTGTTTTTGTTTTGTTTGAATAAAATGGATCCTAGAATTCACTTTGTGGGAGAGAGACACGCTCCGCTGTAGCATATGGACAAGTATGTCCTTAGGCTCTACTCATAGTATTCATGGCGAAGTTTCTTCTTCGTTAAATTGTTATATGGTTGGAATTGGAAAATACTACATGTAGTAACTCTAAAATGTCTTGGATAATTTGATACTTGGCAATTGTTGTGCTCATGTTTAAGCTCTTGCATCATATACTTTGCACCCATTAATGAAGAAACACTTAGAGCTTGCTAATTCGGTTTGCATATTTAGTTTCTCTAGAGTCTAGATAACATCTAGTATTGAGTTTTGAACAACAAGGAAGACGGTGTAGAATCTTATAATGTTTACAATATGTCTTTTATGTGAGTTTTGCTGTACCGTTCATCCTTGTGTTTGTTTCAAATAACCTTGCTAGCCTAAACCTTGTATCGAGAGGGAATACTTCTCATGCATCCAAAATCCTTGAGCCAACCACTATGCCAATTGTGTCCACCATATCTACCTACTACATGGTATTTATCCGCCATTCCAAAGTAAATTGCTTGAGTGCTACCTTTAAAATTCCATAATTCACCTTTGCAATATATAGCTCATGGGACAAATAGCTTAAAAACTATTGTGGTATTGAATATGTACTTATGCACTTTATCTCTTATTAAGTTGCTTGTTGTGCGATAACCATGCTTCTGGGACGCCATCAACTATTCTTTGTTGAATATCATGTGAGTTGCTATGCATGTCCGTCTTGTCTGAAGTAAGAGAGATATACCACCTTCATGGTTGGAGCATGCATATTGTTAGAGAAGAACATTGGGCCGCTAACTAAAGCCATGATTCATGGTGGAAGTTTCAGTTTTGGACATATATCCTCAATCTCATATGAGAATAATAATTGTTGCCACATGCTTATGCATTAAAGAGGAGTCCATTATCCGTTGTCCATGTTGTCCCGGTATGGATGTCTAAGTTGAGAATAATCAAAAGCGAGAAATCCAAAATGCGAGCTTTCTCCTTAGACCTTTGTACAGGCGGCATGGAGGTACCCCATTGTGACACTTGGTTAAAACATGTGCATTGCAAAGATCCGGTAGTCCAAGCTAATTAGGACAAGGTGCGGGCACTATTAGTATACTATGCATGAGGCTTGCAACTTGTAAGATATAATTTACATAACTCATATGCTTTATTACTACCGTTGACAAAATTGTTTCATGTTTTCAAAATAAAAGCTCTAGCAAAAATATAGCAATCGATGCTTTCCTCTTTGAAGGACCATTCTTTTTTCTTTTATGTTGAGTCAGTTCACCTATCTCTCTCCACCTCAAGAAGCAAACACTTGTGTGAACTGTGCATTGATTCCTACATACTTGCATATTGCACTTGTTATATTACTCTATGTTGACAATTATCCATGAGATATACATGTTACAAGTTGAAAGCAACCGCTGAAACTTAATCTTCCTTTGTGTTGCTTCAATACCTTTACTTTGATTTATTGCTTTATGAGTTAACTCTTATGCAAGGCTTATTGATGCTTGTCTTGAAGTACTATTCATGAAAAGTCTTTGCTTTATGATTCACTCGTTTACTCATGTCATTACCATTGTTATGATCACTGCATTCATTACATATGTTTACAAATAGTATGATCAAGGTTATGATGGCATGTCACTTCGAAATTATCTTTGTTATCGTTTTACCTCGCTCGGGACGAGCGAGAACTAAGCTTCGGGATGCTTGATACGTCTCCGACGTATCGATAATTTCTTATGTTCCATGCCATATTATTGATGATACCTACATGTTTTATGCACACTTTATGTCATATTCGTGCATTTTCCGGAACTAACCTATTAACAAGATGCCGAAGTGCCGATTGCTCGTTTTCTGCTGTTTTTGGTTTCAGAAATCCTAGTAACGAAATATTCTCGGAATTGGACGAAATCAAGTCCCGGGGTCCTATTTTGCCACGAACCTTCCGGAAGACCGAAAGGGATACGAAGTGGGGCCACGAGGGGCTGCCACCATAGGGCGGCGCGGCCCAGCCCTTGGCCGCGCCGACCTGTGGTGTGGGGCCCCCGTGTGGCCCCCACGTTGCCCTTCCGCCTACCTAAAGCCTCCGTCGCGAAACCCCCGATACGAAGAACCACGATACGGAAAACCTTCCGGAGCCGCCGCCATCGCGAAGCCAAGATCCGGGGGACAGGAGTCTCGTTCCGGCACCTGCCGGAGCAGGGAAGTGCCCCGGAAGGCTTCTCCATCGACACCGCTGCCATCTCCACCGCCATCTTCATCACCGCTGCTGCTCCCATGAGGAGGGAGTAGTTCTCCATCGAGGCTCGGGGCTGTACCGGTAGCTATGTGGTTCATCTCTCTCCTATGTGCTTCAATACAATAATCTCATGAGCTGCCTTACATGATTGAGATTCATATGATGATGCTTGTAATCTAGATGTCATTATGCTAGTCAAGTGAGTTTTACTTATGTGATCTCCGGAGACTCCTTGTCCCACGTGTGTAAAGGTGACAGTGTGTGCACCGTGTGGGTCCCTTAGGCTATATTTCACAGAATACTTATTCACTGTTATGAATGGCATAGTGAAGTGCTTATTTATATCTCTTTATGATTGCAATGTATTTTGTATCACAATTTATCTATGTGCTACTCTAGCAATGTTATTAAAGTAGTTTTATTCCTCCCGCACGGTGTAATGGTGACGAGTGTGTGCATCCGTGTTAGTACTTGGTTTATGCTATGATTATGATCTCTTGTAGATTATGAAGTTAACTATTGCTATGATAGTATTGATGTGTATTATTCCTCCTACATAGCATGAAGGTGACGAGTGTGCATGCTATGTTAGTACTTGGTTTAGTCGAATTGATCTTTCATGCACTCTAAGGTTATTTAAATATGAACATTGAATTGTGGAGCTTGTTAACTCCGGCATTGAGGGTTCGTGTAATCCTACGCAATGTGTTCATCATCCAACAAGAGAGTGTAGAGTATGCATTTATCTATTCTCGTTATGTGATCAATGTTGAGAGTGTCCACTAGTGAAAGTCTAATCCCTAGGCCTTGTTCCTAAATATCGCTATCGCTGCTTGTTTACTCGTTTCTTGCGTTACTTCTGCTGCGTTACTACTGCTGCGTTACTACTGCTTGTTTCTTGTCCTGGGCAAAGCACTTTTCTGGTGCCGTTGCTACTACTTATTCATACCACCTGTATTTCACTATCTCTTCGCCGAACTAGTACACCTATTAGGTGTGTTGGGGACACAAGAGACTTCTTGCTTTGTGGTTGCGAGGGTTGCATGAGAGGGATATCTTTGACCTCTTCCTCCCTAAGTTCGATAAACCTTGGGTGATCCACTTAAGGGAAACTTGCTGCTGTTCTACAAACCTCTGCTCTTGGAGGCCCAACACTGTCTACAAGAATAGAAGCTCCCGTAGACATCAGCCATCAAGTGGCAGGTATGTGGCAACTATAGGTAATGGTTGTGTTCCAGCTAAATAGCTATGACTTCATAATTATTTGTCACTCGATCCAATGTTATAATCATCTGAGATTTGTAATTTGTTCTTGTTTCAGCTCTACTACGATTTGGCACTTGATCCAATGTTAACCCTTTTTTTCGAATACCCTCATCCGAACAAACAAATCTGCATGAAGATATTTGACCATCACACTTGCTTTGTATGCTTGTTTCTCTTCCTCACATCAAAGCATACACAACCCCCATATGAAAGCCAAAATCCCCAAGCTTCATCTAGATTTCTGAACCTCATACGAGCCTGAGGTATCCATTTGTCAATTTCTCCCATTGCACAACATTTGCGAAGGCACAAAAATAATCAAATATTTTCAATTTGAACAACACATCACCCCAATCTGCAAGAATCATGTCAAATAGTACAGTACACACATTATTAATTGCACACGACAAGGTTAATTGTTCATGGCAGAAATTTACAACAACAAGATTTGTCCTAAACTAAATGCAGTGCATATGGCTACATCCAATCAGTACAATATACATCATTAACAACCCAGGTAATCAGCAAAATCGCAACCATGACTACCTGTAGAAGTGGTCCCAGGCCATCAGAGAGAGTCCACTAGTAGAAAATGAGGCTTCCATCCAGCCCCATTAGTCCCCAAATCTTTCGAACCGCGATTAAAGGGGTCTTTAGTCGCGGTTCGGGAGGTGACCCGCGACCAAAAGTCTGGGCCCAGCGGGCTCGGTCGACAGCTGGGGCGCGGGAGGGGCTTTAGTCACGGTTGGCCAGGCCAACCGCGACTAAAGGTGCCCGGAGGCCTTTAGTCGCGGTTGGCCGGGCCAACCGGGACTAAAGGCCCATCCCTATAAAAGGCAGCGCAGCTCACTTCACTTAGCCATTTGGTGCCACTTCTCTTCACAATCTTCACAAGGGGTGGTGGATTTGCTTTTGGTTCCTCTTATGCACACAAGGTGTTCGATGAAATGCCCAAAAGAATGAAAGAAACATGATATGAAGTGTCCGAGCCACACTTGAGCTTTCTCATTTATTTTTCCTCCTCGATCGCGGTTAGCAACTTGAACCTTTCATGTGTCATTGATAAAATATGCATGTGTGTAGTTCATTGTTTAATTTCTATTATTTCTAGCTAGTTTGTTTAACAAATGCATGATGGTTAATTATATACTTTATATAATAATAATGCCGATGAATCGGCAATTGATGTGCGGTAACCTGATGCGTGCAGTTAACACACGTCCGTTGGGAACCCCAAGAGGAAGGTGTGATGCGTACAGTAGAAAGTTTTCCCTCAGAAAGAAACCAAGGTTTATCGAACCAGTAGGAGCCAAGAAGCACGTTGAAGGTTGATGGCGGCGGAGTGTAGTGCGGCGCAACACCAGGGATTCCGGCGCCAACGTGGAACCTGCACAACACAATCAAAGTACTTTTCCCCAACGTAATAGTGAGGTTGTCAATCTCACCGGCTTGCTGTAAACAAAGGATTAAACGTATTGTGTGGAAGATGATGATTGTTTGCGAAGAACAGTAAAGAACAATTGCGATAGATTGTCTTTCGGATGTAAAGAATTGGACCGGGGTCCACAGTTCACTAGTGGTGTCTCTCCCATAAGATAAACAGATGTTGGGTGAACAAATTAGAGTTGGGCAATTGACAAATAAAGAAGGCATAACAATGCACATACATATATCATGATGAGTACTATGAGATTTAATCAGGGCATTACGACAAAGTACATAGACCGCTATCCAGCATGCATCTATGCCTAAAAAGTCCACCTTCAGGTTATCATCCGAACCGCTTCCAGTATTAAGTTGCAAACAACAGACAATTGCATTAAGTATGGTGCGTAATGTAATCAACACAAATATCCTTAGACAAACATCGATGTTTTATCCCTAGTGGCAACAACACATCCACAACCTTAGAACTTTCTGTCACTATCCCAGATTTAATGGAGGCATGAACCCACTATCGAGCATAAATACTCCCTCTTGGAGTCACAAGTATCAACTTGGCCAGAGCCTCTACTAGCAACGGAGAGCATGCAAGAACATAAATAACATATATGATAGATTGATAATCAACTTGACATAGTATTCAATATTCATCGGATCCCAACAAACACAACATGTAGCATTACAAATAGATGATCTTGATCATGATAGGCAGCTCACAAGATCTAACATGATAGCACAATGAGGAGAAGACAACCATCTAGCTACTGCTATGGACCCATAGTCCAGGGGTAGACTACTCACACATCGATCCGGAGGCGATCATGGCGATGAAGAGACCTCCGGGAGATGATTCCCCTCTCCGGCAGGGTGCCGGAGGCGATCTCCTGAATCCCCCAAGATGGGATTGGCGGCGGCGGCGTCTCTGGAAGGTTTTCCGTATCGTGGCTCACGGTACTGGGGGTTTCACGACAAAGGCTTTAAGTAGGTGGAAGGGTAGGTCAAGGGGCGTCACGGGGGACCCACACAACAGGGCCGCGCGGCCAGGGCCCAGGCCGCGCCGCCCTGGCGTGTCGTCGCCCCGTGGCCCCACTTCGTGACTCCTTAGGTCTTCTGGAAGCTTCGTGTAAAAATAGGCCCACGGGCGTTGATTTCGTCCAATTCGAGAATATTTCCTTACTAGGGTTTCTGAAACCAAAAACAGCAGAAAACAGCAACTGGCTCTTCGGTATCTCGTCAATAGGTTAGTGCCGGAAAATGCCTAATAATGACTGATACGTCTCCGACGTATCGATAATTTCTTATGTTCCATGCCACATTATTGATGATATCTACATGTTTTATGCATACTTTATGTCATATTTATGCATTTTCCGGCACTAACCTATTAACGAGATGCCGAAGAGCCGATTGCTTGTTTTCTGCTGTTTTTGGTTTCAGAAATCCTAGTAAGGAAATATTCTCGGAATTGGACGAAATCAACGCCCGGGGTCCTATTTTTCCACGAAGCTTCCGGAAGTCCGAAGGGGAAACGAAGTGGGGCCACGAGGTGGGGACACAGTAGGGCGGCGCGGCCCAAGCCCTGGCCGCGCCGGCCTAGTGTGTGGTCCCACCGGGACCCCTCCGAGGCTGCCCTTCCGCCTACTTAAGGTCTCCGTCGCGAAAACCCTATTACGTTCGACGAAACCGGAGAAAACCTTCCGGAGCCGCCACCATCGCGAAGCCAAGATCCGGGGGACAGGAGTCTCCGTTCCGGCACGCCGCCGGGACGGGGAAGTGCCCCGGAAGGCTCCTCCATCGACACCACCGCCATCTCCATCAACGCTGTTGTCTCCCATGAGGAGGGAGTAGTTCTCCATCGAGGCTCGGGGCTGTACCGGTAGCTATGTGGTTAATCTCTCTCCTATGTGCTTCAATACAATAATCTCATGAGCTGCCTTACATGATTGAGATTCATATGATGATGCTTGTAATCTAGATGTCATTATGCTAGTCAAGTGGATTTTACTTATGTGATCTCCGGAGACTCCTTGTCCCACGTGTGTAAAGGTGACGAGTGTGTGCACCGTGTGGGTGTCTTAGGCTATATTTCACAGAATACTTATTCACCGTTATGAATGGCATAGTGAAGTGCTTATTTATATCTCTTTATGATTGCAATGTGTTTTGTATCACAATATATCTGTGTGCTACTCTAGTGATGTTATTAAAGTAGTTTATTCCTCCTGCACGGTGTAATGGTGACAGTGTGTGCATCGTGTAGTACTTGGCGTAGTCTATGATCATAATCTCTTGTAGGTTATGGAGTTAATTATTGCTATGATAGTATTGATGTGATCTATTCCTCCTTTCGTAGTGTGAAGGTGACAGTGTGCATGCTATGTTAGTACTTGGTTTGGTTATGTTGATCTGTTATGCACTCTAAGGTTATTTAAATATGAACATTGAATATTGTGGAGCTTGTTAACTCCAGGCATTGAGGGTTCGTGTAATCCTACACGGTTAGTGGTGTTCATCATCCAACAAGAGGGTGTAGAGTCTAGCATCTATCTATTTATTCTGTTATGTGATCAATGTTGAGAGTGCCCACTAGTGAAAGTATGATCCCTAGGCCTTGTTCCTAAATATCGCTATCGCTGTTTGTTTACTTGCTTTACTTGCATCTTTACTTCCTGCAATATTACCACCATCAAATACATACCAGTCCTGGACAGCAAAGCAATTTTCTGGTGCCGTTGCTACTGCTCGCATTTATTCATACCACCTATATTTCACTATCTCTTCGCCGAACTAGTGCACCTATTAGGTGTGTTGGGGACACAAGAGACTTCTTGCTTTGTGGTTGCAGGGTTGCTTGAGAGGGATATCTTTGACCTCTTCCTCCCTGAGTTCGATAAACCTTGGGTGATCCACTTAAGGGAAACTTGCTGCTGTTCTACAAACCTCTGCTCTTGGAGGCCCAACACTGTCTACAAGAATAGAAGCTCCCGTAGACATCAAACACTTTTCTGGCGCCGTTGCCGGGGAGGAAAGGTAAAAGACACTCATACTCCGGTCTCAGGTAAAGTACTTTTCTGGCGCCGTTGTGTGTGTGCTCGAAGCTATTTCCTTTAGATCCTGCAATTGCATCTTTTTGTTTCTTGTTTACACTAGTTAGGCATAATGGACAACAATGAGCTTCTTATTCTATTTCCTGATTTAAGACATGGATGGTTTGATGCGAAAATTAAAAAACCTATGGAACATATTAGTATGAACACTTTGAATACCATTGTTGCTAATGATATAGAAAATTCTAAGCTTGGGGAAGCTGGCTTTGATGAGCATGATATTTTTAGTCCCCCAAGCATTGAGGAGAAAATTTACTTTGATGATACTTTGCCTCCTATTTATGATGATTATAATGATATTGGTCTTTTAGTACAGCCTGTTATGGAGGATAAATTTGATTATGATTACAATATGCCTCCTATATTTGATGATGAGAATAATAATGATAGCTACTTTGTTGAATTTGCTCCCACTACAACTAATAAAATTGATTATGCCTATGTGGAGAGTAATAATTTTATGCATGAGACTCATGATAAGAATGCTTTATGTGATAGTTATATTGTTGAGTTTGCTCATGTTGCTACTGAAAGTTATTATGAGTGAGGAAAATATGGTTGTAGAAATTTTCATGTTACTAAAACACCTCTCTATGTGCTAAATTTTTTGAAGCTACACTTGTTCTATCTTCCTATGCTTGTTACTTTTTTCTTCATGAACTTGTTTATTTAAAAAAATCCTATGCATAGGAAGCATGTTAGGCTTAAATTTGTTTTGAATTTGCTTCTTGATGCTCTCTTTTGCTTCAACTACTATTTCTTGCGAGTGCATCATTAAAACTGCTGAGCCCATCTTAATGGCTATAAAGAAAGAACTTCTTGGGAGATAACCCATGTGTTTATTTTGCTACGAGTACTTTTATTTTGTATTTGAGTCTTGGAAGTTGTTACTACTGTAGCAACCTCTCCTTATCTTATTTTATTGCATTGTTGTGCCAAGTAAAGTCTTTGATAGTAAGGTTCATACTAGATTTGGATTACTGCGCAGAAACAGATTTCTTGCTTTTTCCATCAATTTCATTCCGGAAACTCCCCAAGACAAAACAAAAATCATCTGTGTAACATGATTCCATTTACCCTTCATTCTGGAGAAAAACTCAGCCTTTTTTCTTGAAACGGAGGCAAAAGCTTTGTACATAACATTCTAAAAGTTAAAGCTGGTCTCTGATAGTAATTAATTTATCACCAACTGATTCTTGCTCCTCACAACAACTACAAGTACAAGTTTCCACTACTCGAGTTCATCACAATGGAGCAAAAAAGGAACCTTTCTCAGGAAGGTATAAGCTTTTGCAAATATACTCCACTGGCAAACCTTCTTCATATGCTCTTCCTTGGCCTCTCCATCCTAATAGATTTTAAATGTTGTTTTTTGCACTTGTGGTCCAAGCGAATAATTAAAAAAGAATACATCTCTCTTTCATTTGCAGCATTGCCAAGGACAGTTTCTGAACCGTTTTGCAGAATTCTTGCATGAATCATCTCTGTATTATGATTTTTCTCGTACATATACTCAACACAAAGAATGATAGCTTCTCCTGAATAAACTTCTCTCATTACTGCTCCACTAGCTGCAATATTGAGATCTCGAACTTCAACACATATGTATAGAACTTCATCGAATAGACTTCTCTAGGTATACCATAAACTACTGAAGATGACTTTAATATCTGCATCATCATGCATAGTGAAGCTGAAAATAAATTTGTATTAGTTTAATTTCTCTATACTTAAAAAACATAAAATGTTAGAAGCATAATGGGCCCGGGAAAGTACCACTCGCTTTAAACAAAAACCACAAGAAGTGGAGGGCATTACCCTATTCTCTGCATGGTTCTGCAAAGCTCTATAGTTTCTTTATCCATTTTTAAGGAACCTTGAAAGGCGAGGAATGTATCGCCAGGCACCAAGAGATCCAAAATATAACAAACTATTTTAAGAAAACAATGCTAACTTGCATACCACCTTCCTCCAATTTTGCTTGATTTACCTTGTATTCTAGGTACGTAAGTCAACTCATTCTTGAACTCCATGTTTTAAGATGTCAAAGCGATGGTTGTAGACAACATTTCTGTGAGCCTTGGAACTCTCTCTTTAGTCGAGACAAATGGAAGCATCTTCCTCCTCTTCTTGTGCATAACAAGGGAAAGCCTCCTACGCCTCTTAGCATCTATACATGGATAAACTAAATTTATTATGTTATGACCAATTATCAAGAGCAAGTAAGAAAGAATATGAAATAAGATAATTAAATAAGGTTGCATGCAGGTAGACATCTTGTCAATGCGCAGGCAAACGAGGATCACATGTTTTGGTGAAACAATTACTCATATGATTCTTGGACCATTACCTTTCTCCTGGAGGATCAGTTTTTCTAGGCTTGGAGTATAGACGATGATGAGTTCTTCCTTCACATAGTTGCATGGGTCAACCAAAAGTCTGAGGCTCAGAAGGCTCTCGGACATGATGTGGTTGCAACTGAAGTAGTAGTTTCTGTCCATGAACAAGCTCTGGAGACTCTAGGACATTCCACGATCAAGGCCTAGAGGGTGATCTCATAGTTTTTGATCCGAGAGAGTGAGATTGATGAGATTTGGAAAGTTAACCCGCGAGATCCTGTGGGAAATGACGTAGGCCAGAGGTCGGAACGAGGGGGGAGGAAACCATAAGAGAGGACGACGGCATGGGAAGCATCAACTCTAGAACTTGAAGGGGCACGTGGCCGAGCACCCGCATGTAGCTGAAACTAAGATCGTCAAGGAAATCGCGCATGAGGGACTAGGACCGGCTGCCGAACATAGGGTAGCGGTCTGCATTCCCGGAGTGGTGAGTTAGCGTGTTGAGACAGAGCTGATGGGTGTAGCACTCGCCTGGGATGGAGAGTAACTCTAAGATGATGGGGACTAGGTTGTCACCAGAGACCCATTGGTTCAAGTCATTGTCGTTGAGGTCGGAGCGGGGCGGAGGAGCGCCAGGGGTGGATCCACCATGGGGAGATTGTGTCCAAACAATGTCGTCGGTGGGGAGCAAGGAGGTGATGGTTCCGAGGATGTCGCCAGGGAGGGCACTGATGTAGTCGGCAACATGAATAGGGTCGACCATTGGTGGTGCCACCACATGCATCACCGCCCGCACTCTCAAATCATCGGTGAAGCTACAGACTTGACCCTTCGTGGGGAGGCCGCAGGGGCTGCAGCAGTATCTGCCCTTTTTCATGGGCGTCATCACTGCCATGGGTAGCTAAACCTAAGGGGGCCGCTTTGGGGAAGGTTTGGGTCAAGGTTTCTCTCTAGGCTAGGAGGGTGCAGGTGGATGGAATGTCGGAATTGATTGGAGATTAGCATGGACAAATTGTAGAGATGCTAAGGGCATCTCCAGCGGGCAGATGCAAATCGGTCGCCCAAACCGTACATTGTCATTGGCCCGAGTGGTCAAGCGTGCATCACTGCTAACGAGGGGAATGGGACGTAGCGGAGGCTGGCCCATGCCTGCGCCACCGGTGGGAGAGGATGGCTATCTGCGGAAGCATCCAAGGCATGTGTGAACGAGGAGGAGCATGTTGTCTTCGGGGTCGCTAATGCAGTTCACTCCACCGCTATGCGGTCCCAACTGCTGGGAGGAACGTCGGATAAAGCCCGAGATCAGCTCCATGGATGCCACATGGGAATCGACAAAGCTTTTTTTTTTGCGAAAAGGGAATCAACAAAGCTAGCTGGAGGCTCGGGAGTTGAGCGGCATGCTAGTGTGGGACTCATGAGCGATCTCAGCTAGCTAGTGGCCTGTCCTGGGATTGGCCAGCGATGATTGGATGGGTGGAGGGACGGTCATCGGCAGCCGACAAAGCAACATGATGAGGATGGAGGGACATAGAAGAGATGCTGCTTTCCTGTACGAGAAATGGATCTTATTTTGGCTGAATAGACATGCTAGTGTAAAGCGGCAAAATACAAAGTAGCTCCGTTGTAGTCGTAGCTCCTTCTAGAACATGAACATGTCAGATGAAATGATGCGTTGGGTACACATACTTATGTCCATTGTAGTGGTAGTATAGCGTCCCACCACGAGAGATATCACAGCAGGCGACCAAGAGGACGTGGCCCTCGGCGTCAATGTTGTATCACACACATTTGATATTTTGCTTCTTGCCATCTCTATAGGAGTTTAACAGTATAAGATTGATATGAGGACATCATATCCTCATAACAGTGGTGAAGGACGGAAAGGTTTTGAGATAGGGCGAAATTTGAAGTTCATAATATAATACAAAAACTTTTGGGACAAAATCCGGGAGAAGAGCATAAAGGAAAAAAATGATTGCCACGAAGAAGATTGACGCCTAAATATGAGAATGCTGAACATAGTGTACAAATGTATCTGACATATTTTACATTCAAAAGTATAATGTACAAATGTATCTGACACATTTATATTCATACCACAAATGTATCTATCACATTTTAAGTTCATAGGGAAAATGTACAAATGACACATTTTACATTCATACCACAAATTTTTCTAACACATTTTAAGTTCATAGGGACAAAGTACAAATGACACATTTTGCATTCATAACACAAATGTATCTAACACATTTTAAGTTTATAGGGAGAATGTACAAATGTATATGACACATTTTCCATTCATAAGAATAGAGGGTGACTACTTACGAGAGTGGTTGTCAATGCCATTCATAAATGGAGCAATGTTTCCACACTTGTCAGGGAAACCAATAAGCTTTCTTGAAGCATCGTCATTTTCGATCTTCTCCAAATAATCAGCATCACCAGTATATTCAGATATAAAGAATATGACATACCAAGTAAGGCGTCAGGCCGCCATTTCTTCCAGGCTTGTAGATCCCCTACCCTACAGATAAATACTTAGGTCTTATATACAGAAAGTAATGAACAGTGTATGTAACATTCTCGACGAGGAAGCTGGTCTCTGGTAGTATTTTTATTTATCACAAACTGATTCCCGCTCCTCACAGGAAAACAAGTATCATTCAAGTGCCCAGTTTATCACAAGGGAGGGGGACAAAGGCACTTCTCTCAGGAGAGTATAATAAGCTTCTGCAAATATACTCCACAGCGACAAACATTTCTTCTTCATATCTTCTACATTGGGTCTCTCCATCCTAATATCTTATAAATGCTCTTTTATGCACTTGTGGCCCAAAGAAATTATTAGTAAAGAAAAGATCATTTTCGTTTGCAGTGCCAAGATAGTATGCAAATCTTTTTGCAGAAGTCTTCCATGAATCATCTATGTACGATCATGTTTCTATACATATACCCAACAAAACAGTTGGTTGCCTCTTCTGAATCATCTTCTACTATGACCGGTCCACCAAAAGCAATATTGAGATCTCAAGCTCTAACGTATTTGTATTGATCTCTTCGTTGCTATTATAGCCCATATTATCTCAAACTCTTCGTTTCTATTATAGCCGATATTATCTCAAACACTTCGTTGCTATTATAGTCCATATTATCTTAACCAATTTTCTAGCTAGAACTCGCATCAAAACGTGTTGTCTTATTTTTCTAGCTACAAACCTATAACTAGCATCAAAGCTCAGTTTCATGTCTTATTGATTCAATTAGAGGTGGTTAACGTATGGATTGCTTGAATTTTCATGGTGTTATTTCCTCTAAGCTATGAACTCTGCCATACCAAACTTTTGTGTCGTCCTCCACCCCGATGTGACAGTGTCGTCCGGCCTACACCAACAACCACTAGTAGAAAATGAGGCTTTAATCCCGGTTGGCAACAGCCATTAATCCCGGTTGCGCAACCGGGATTAAATATGCGCGACTAAAGCCCCCCCCCTTTAGTCGCGGTTGCTTACGAACCGCGACTAAAGGCCCGTCCACGTGGCCGCCAGCAGTCCGTCGGGGCGGAGGACCTTTAGTCGCGGTTCTCCTGGCCAACCGCGACTAAAGGCCCCCCCCCCCTAAATCTGGTTTCTTTTGTTTTATTTCTTTTATATTTTATTTTGTGTTTTATTTTAATTTTGAAGAAGTTTCACTACACATATTCTACGGTACTATATACATGCATATGAATGTAAAATTTCAAACAAATTTGAAATTAGAACAAAGAAGAATTCAAGAGGAATATACAATATATATTCAAAATCGGATGACCATATACAATTTTGAACAAGTTTCCATACATAATTTACGGCATCCGAAGTTCTACGTCCTCGTAATAGTGTTCTCCTTTAGGATGGAGGACTTCCCCCATGAAAAATCCTGCTAGTTCCTCTTGAATTGGTCGGAAGCGAGCTTCTGGACTAAGCGTCTTCCGGAAGTTATTCCTCTTGACGTTGTTATCCGACGGCTTCCGCTCAGAGGTGTATCTTCGGATGAACTCACAAACATAGTATCCACATAGATTGGTCCCCGGTGGCTGAATATCCCCAGTCAGTGACCTTCTAAAGTCTAGCTCTTTTTGGAATTCACCGACTGTTTCATCTATGAGCCGTCTCCAAACCCTACGAGGCAAAGAAAATTAAATGAACAAGAGAGTTATTAGTTACTTGATATTAGGAAATGAACGAAAGAGGCCGATCGATATAGAGCGCAAATGAATGAAAATAATTACTTTTGCAGCATTCTTCTCATGTTGACCCAAAGCTTTGGATCCATATTCAGAGAGTCGATGATGAGAACTCTGGAGGTGTGAAATTCAATTACGAGCAGAATCCAGTGGAACCTGCGGACACGATACATGCACAGTCATGCATAACTCATCGATTAGACATACCATGCATGGAGTAAACAAAAGAGAATGTGCTCAAGACAGAAACACTCACCCAAAATGGTAAGGAAATATAATTTCACTTTTGAGTTGTTGCTTTGTAAGAAAAAGCCACAGGTCTTGCTCCACGTCGGCGGGGTGTTTTTCTAACACATATCCATTAATGATTTGTGGGTCAATGAACCCAACATCATGGATGTTCTTTATTCTGCATTCCCTAATCTTCATTCTGCATAATAGCATACACAACAATATAGTTAGGACAATATATATATATATATATATATATATATATATATATATATATATATATATATATAGTGCGAGCAATGAACGAGATGAGGTAGAAATAAATCACTTACGTAACGTAGCAACCGATGATAGATTTGTCGAGCTCGCGCAGATTGAACAGCTGGAACAATTCACTCATATGAATTGTTACATAGTAATGTTTGAAGTGATGCTCATGTCTAACTTCCGCATAAATATATTCTTTGCCGGCGTTAGTTTTTATGTAACCCTTGTACCAACGTAGCAGATTTTTCATTTGTGGAGGTAGATCCTCTTCCTGCGCAGGCTCGATGAGAGGCCCATTCGGTACATATGTAATTGCTACCTCACTTATTGGCGCCTCCTCAAGGCCTAACACTGCACGAAGAGTCATACCGATCTGGGCCGCTTGTTCTCTGGCACCCGTTACAGTCATTCCATGTGCTGCCGCAGCTGCTATGATTATGGGGTCCATTAGTTCAGCATCCGGACCGGCGGCTTTCACTATGAGCGGGGGGATCGATTATTTACTTTGTTCCCCGAGCTGGGCAACTCGTTTCCTGCTTTTTTTACTTTTTAATTCTTTCTCGGCCTCCTCCAAGGCTTTCTTCTCCTCCTTCTCCGCCAAGTCTTTCTTCTCCTTCAACATGAGTGCTTGCCTACGAAGTTCACGTGCATAGTCATCAGGCATATTCTTCTCGGCTTGGGACGGTGTGCTCAAAAATGACTTAGCCCACTTCTTTTCCTTGTCAGAAAATACTGGCTTGGGCTCAGGCTCTCTTTTCGCCTTCATATCCGCCTTCCATTTCTCATGCTGAGCAGCCGCGGCCGCGTCGACTTCCTCAGCACTACGTTCCCAAGGCCTTGTGGGGAGAGGCTGATACGTCTCAAACGTATCTATAATTTCTTATGTTCCATGCTAGTTTTATGATAATACTCACATGTTTTATATACACTTTATATCATTTTGATGCATTTTCCGGCACTAACCTATTAACAAGATGCCGAAGCGCCGGTTCCTGTTTTTACGCTGTTTTTGGTTTCGTAAATCCTACACGGAAATATTCTCGGAATTGGACGAAACAAAAGCCCACGGTCTTATTTTCCACGGAGCCTTCCAGAAGTCCGAAGAGGAGACGAAGAGGGGCGACGAGGCGGCCACACCCTAGGGGGGCGCGGCCCCACCCCTGGGCGCGCCGCCCTATGGGGTGGGTCCCTCGAGCGTCCCCCGACTCCGCCCCTTCGCCTATTTAATCTCTCTGTCGCGAAAACCCTAGTACCGAGAGCCACGATACGAGAAAAGTTACCGTGACGCCGCCGCCGCCAATCCCATCTCGGGGGATTCAGGAGATCGCCTCCGGCACCCTGCCGGAGAGGGGAATCATCACCGGAGGGCTCTACATCACCATGCCCGCCTCCGGACTGATGCGTGAGTAGTTCATCCTTGGACTATGGGTCCATAGCAGTAGCTAGATGGTTGTCTTCTCCTCTTGTGCTATCATGCTTAGATCTTGTGAGCTGCCTATCATGATCAAGATCATCTATTTGTAATGCTACATGTTGTTTTTGTTGGGATCCGATGAATATGGAATACTATGTCAAGTTGATTATTGATCTATCATATATGTGTTGTTTATGATCTTGCATGCTCTCCGTTGCTAGTAGAGGCTCTGGCCAAGTTGATACTTGTAACTCCAAGAGGGAGTATTTATGCTCGATAGTGGGTTTATGCCTCCATTGAATCTGGGACAGTGACAGAAAGTTCTAAGGTTATGGATGTGTTGTTGCCACTAGGGATAAAACAACAATGCTTTGTCTAAGGATATTTGTATTGTTTACATTACGCACAGTACTTAATGCAATTGTCTCGTTGTTTGCAACTTAATACTTGGAAGGGGTGCGGATGCTAACCCGAAGGTGGACTTTTTAGGCATAGATGCATGCTGGATAGCGGTCTATGTTCTTTGTCGTAATGCCCTAAGTAAATCTCATATTAGTCATCATGATATGTATGTGCATTGCTATGCCCTCTCTATTTGTCAATTGCCCAACTGTAATTTGTTCACCCAACATGGTATTTCTTATTGGAGAGACACCACTAGTGAACTGTGGACCCCGGTCCATTCTTTTACATCTAAAATACAATCTACTGCAATCATTGTTCTCTGCTGTTCTTTGCAAACAAACATCATTCTCCACACCATACGTTTAATCCTTTGTTTACAGCAAGCCGGTGAGATTGGCAACCTCACTGTTAAGTTGGGGCAAAGTATTTTGATTGTGTTGTGCAGGTTCCACGTTGGCGCCGGAATCCCTGGTGTTGCGCCGCACTACACTCCTCCAAAAACAACCTTCACGTGGCCTTCATCTCCTACTGGTTCGATAACCTTGGTTTCTTTCTGAGGGAAAACTTGCTGCTGTGTGAAACGTCTCCGACGTATCGATAATTTCTTATGTTCCATGCCACATTATTGATGATATCTACATGTTTTATGCATACTTTATGTCATATTTATGCATTTTCCGGCACTAACCTATTAACGAGATGCCGAAGAGCCAGTTGCTGTTTTCTGCTGTTTTTGGTTTCAGAAATCCTAGTAAGGAAATATTCTCGGAATTGGACGAAATCAACGCCCAGGATCCTATTTTGTCACGAAGCTTCCAGAAGACCGAAAGGGAAACGAAGTGAGGCGACGAGGCGGCGACACGCCAGGGCGGCGCGGCCCACCTCCTGGCCGCGCGGCCCTGTTGTGTGGGCCCCTCGCGTCACCTCTTGACCTGCCCTTCCGCCTACATATAGTCTTCGTCACGAAACCCCCAGTCACCGAGAGCCACGATACGGAAAACCTTACGAGACGCCGCCGCCGCCAATCCCATCTCGGGGGATTCGGGAGATCGCCTCCGGCACCCTGCCGGAGAGGGGAATCATCTCCCGGAGGACTCTTCACCGCCATGGTCGCCTCCGGAGTGATGAGTGAGTAGTTCACCCCTGGACTATGGATCCATAGCAGTAGCTAGATGGTCATCTTCTCCTCATGTGCTTCATTGTCGGATCTTGTGAGCTGCCTAACATGATCAAGATCATCTATCTGTAATGCTATATGTTGTGTTTGTTGGGATCCGATGGATAGAGAATACTATGTTATGTTGATTATCAATCTATTACCTATGTGTTGTTTATGATCTTGCATGCTCTCCGTTATTAGTAGAGGCTCTGGCCAAGTTTTTACTCTTAACTCCAAGAGGGAGTATTTATGCTCGATAGTGGGTTCATGCCTCCATTAAATGCTGGGACGAGTGATGAGAAAGTTCTAAGGTTGTGGATGTGTTGTTGCCACTAGGGATAAAACATTGATGCTATGTCCGAGGATGTAGTTATTGATTACATTACGCACCATACTTAATGCAATTGTCTCGTTGTTTGCAACTTAATACTGGAAGGGGTTCGGATGATAACTCTGAAGGTGGACATTTTAGGCATAGATGCATGCTTGGATAGCGGTCTATGTACTTTGTCGTAATGCCCAATTAAATCTCACTATATTCATCATATCATGTATGTGCATGGTCATGCCCTCTCTATTTGTCAATTGCCCAACTGTAATTTGTTCACCCAACATGCTATTTATCTTATGGGAGAGACACCTTTAGTGAACTGTGGACCCCGGTCCATTCCTTTACATTGAATACAATCTACTGCAATACTTGTTTTACTGTTTTCTGCAAACAATCATCATCCACACTATACATCTAATCCTTTGTTACAGCAAGCCGGTGAGATTGACAACCTCACTGTTACGTTGGGGCAAAGTATTTTGGTTGTGTTGTGCAGGTTCCACGTTGGCGCCGGAATCCCTGGTGTTGCGCCGCACTACATCCCGCCGCCATCAACCTTCGACGTGCTTCTTGACTCCTACTGGTTCGATAAACCTTGGTTTCTTACTGAGGGAAACTTGCTCCTGTACGCATCACACCTTCCACTTGGGGTTCCCAACGGGCGTGTGCTTTACGCGTCATCACTGTGCGCATCACACCTTTCTCTTGGGGTTCCCAACGGACGTGTGCATCACGCGCCATCAGAGGCTCAGTGGTGGCTCCGGTACCTTTGTGGTTTTAGGTACATAGGGGTCCGGGTTAATAGTCCAGGACTGCTTCTACTTCTTCACCGGAGGTGGATTGGGGGGCGGCGTACCCGCCCGAGGCGGACTGGGGGGCGGCGTCTGCTTACCCGCCGGAGGTGGATTGGGGGGCGGCGTCGGCTGACGTGAAGGAGGTGCAGGTGAACCACCACCACCACAACCACCACCGCCACCGCCACCACCACCAGAGGGGGGTGGACTTGTTGGCTTTGGCGCCTCGCCTGGAAACTTGATAAACTTCTTTTTCCATTGAATGAACTGGCGCTTGACATCTCCAAGTCTTCTCTCCCCTTCGGGTGTATCAATCTCCAGGTCCTCAAACCCTTGGACTATGTCCTCCACCGTGACACGAGCATAGCCATCTTGAATGGGGTTGTTGTGGTGGAGTGCTCCAGGTAAACATGGTAAAGCACTGCCGATGGCTACCTTCATGGAAATGTTCCCCATTGGATAATGCAGATGACATTCTTTCATCTCCTTTACATCGTCCACGGGGTAGCGAGGAGGCTCCGGTGCAGTAATATCGATCGTCGATGCATTAGCACCAGCCGGCGGGGCCTCCGTGGAAGCCACGCTGCTTCTCCGCTGCTGGCTTCCGACATCCGCTGGATGATCTTCATGCGTCCTAGCTGCCGATCTTTCTTGTACTAGTACATTCAGGGTTTTCTTCATCTCATCGAATTCCGATGCCAACCGCGCCACAACATCTGCATCCCGATCCGCCTTTCTCTTACGGCTTCGTAGACTCGTAGGGGTCATTTTCCTGGGAAAACCCTACTTTCCACGGAATGGCCCCCATGCCTCGTGTACGTCCTCCGTGTTCAGGATTCCCGAGGGCTTTTGTCAGCGCGTCATTCTCTCTGTTGAACTTGATCTTCCCCTCTTGAGCATCCCTCATTGCGTCAATAAGGGCTTGGGTGGGTTTAAACGTTGTCTGTCGGTGAACACACTCCCCTGTCACCGGGTCTAGCGATCCGCCATGCCCGTACCACCAGCTTTTGGCCCTTGGGTCCCATCCCTCTGTACCTAGAGGGATTCCTCGCTGCCTCAAGTCGTCCTCCATCTTCTGCCACTTAGGCTCCGAAAGGCGGTATCCTCCTGGCCCCATAATATGATTGTACGTTTTCTTAGCCGCATTTACCTTATTTTTTCCGATATGGCCTTGAACTGCTCCGATTTCTTTTGCCTCACAAATTCGGGCCAATCATCTTTCAGCTTCTCATACTGTCCATTGAAATCCGGAGTCTTCCCCTTCTTGACATATTTATCCGCTAAATTTTTCTTGTAGGTCCGGAATGCTTCGGCCATCTTCTGAAGAGCGAACTCTTTGACTACCCTCCTCCTCTGACGTCCCCCCTCTACCTCGTTCCCCTGTTCATCGTATTTGTTGTATTCCGGAGGTAGAATGAAATGCTCCATAAGCTTTCTCCAGCATTCATTTTTCGTTCTCTTGCTGACAAAACTGAAACCAACACGTGCCTTCACTAGCTCATGCCATTCCTGGACGGTGATCGGGAAGTTGTCTCTAACAACGACTCCGCATTGGTTGATGAACTTGGTATATGTCGCTTCGGGCTCCAGCGGCCTGCCGGTTGGACTGATAACATCGATGTTAAATGTTACTCCTTGTTTCAGCGTCTTGGTTTTGCCACACTTTGTCTTCACCGATTTTTTTGACGATCCAGCCGAGGGCTAAAATAAGAAAGAGAGTCGCGTTAATACACATATTTATTCAAATCGGTAAATTTGTATCACCAGAGGAGCTCAATGTATATATATACCTCGCCGGAGGAGGTTGCTAATTTCTTATATCCATCGTCGTTTGTCGTCGATGGTTCACCTCCATCGACAGTGCCTGTTCCTTCGTCATCACCTTGTTGACGACCTTCACCGTCGCCGTCAAGGTTCAGATAAGAAGAAACATCCTCTTCTTCATCCTCTTCGGCCGCCACATAACGAATGTCGCCGTTTATGATGCCGAAAATATGTGCCTCAGCTTCCGCATTAGTTTTCCCTTATCGGGTCGGCTCTATCGTCCGCCATATGTGTCACTCCTGAAAACATTAGTAAAAACTAATTAATCCCAGTAAAGAAGGGGGACGGTGGCAGTGGCAAAAGGGGGGCGGTGGCGGTGGTGAAAGGGTGGTGGCGGTGGCGGTGTCGAAAGGGCGGTAGTCGATCGGTGCCCTAGTACCCCTAATTTTCAATGGAAATTACACCCATAGCCACCGGTTAATGAAAAAACGGTTCGTACTTTTGCTTCGTTCATGGCTCGCGATGTCTCTGCTTGCCGCTTGCGCCATACTGGGCTAGGTAGATGCACTACTGGGCTCTGCATCAAATTGCTAGCTGTGTTATTCCATTCATGGGCCATGAGCCACGTTTCTAATTTGCGCATATGGGGAGAGAAGCTAGGCACGACAACGGTCCGTCTAACCACGTGATCCCATCGCTAGAAAATAACACATGTTGAATAGTCCCACCTCGCTAGAATGTATCTAGTCTAGCCGCATTATATACGTCAGGTTTTTTAGCATCAACAAGTCGCCTTGTAAATAACAAAGAGCAGGACCATTCTTAGGTCTAAGATCTAATGAGGAAAGGAATTAACGTCCCCCATGGGCCGATGGACTGATTTATCCTCTCACCAAATCATATATAACACGCACCACAACTCGTTTTAGACAGTAGAAATATATCTTCTTCCTCAATTCACCTAACCTTACTCTCTCGAGCACCCAACGCCACCACAACACACTCCATGCGTACATGGCATGCATGCCTACCTCGCTCTGCAGCTCCAAGATGACCCACGACTCATGATAAGGTCTGCGGGGAGGCGGAGCATGTTGACTGGTTGCCGGGAGTGAGAGACAAGAGAGAGCGACGGAGGTGGTCGAGCACGTGCGGGACAGATGGAGGTGGGCCAGAACGGGACGCCGAGGTGGGTGATGATGTGTGCACTCCCGAGTGGAAGAGGGACTCAACGATATTTGCTATTCCGCAGAAACGCGCTGGCATTGTCCTAGTAATTAACATATGCTCACATCAAGTTTTTTTTTGTTAATTATCAAGTTTTAAGTTTTTTTAATTAACAAGTTTTAAGTTTTTTTTGTTAATTATCAAGTTTTATGTTTTTTTTGTTAATTATCAAGTTTTAAGTTATTTTACCATTTTTGTTAAACTAATTAAGTAGTTAAAATTAAAAAGAACAAAAAAACACAAAAAAAGAAAAAAAATCCGGCCGGCCGGCCCTCTCTCTCTCTCGGGTCATACGGCGGCGCGTGCGGCGCGCGGCGGTCGAAGAACACGGGCCGGCCACCAGGGCGGTGGCGCGCGTGCGGCGGTGGCGCGCGGTCGAAGAACGGGGCGGCAGCGCGTGCGGCGGCGCGTGCGGGGCGGCAGTCGTCGGAAAGAACACGGGCCGGGCGGCGCGGCGAGAAGGACGTCGACGTACGACACGTACACGCTGGCGTCGGCGGCTCGGGCACGGCGGGGCGGGGCCGCGTCGTTGGCGTCGGCGGCTCGGGCGCGGCAACGGTCGGGGGCTCGGGCGCGGCGTCGATCGGCGGCCGGGCAAGGCGTCGCTGCAGAGGTTTCGCGCGGAGAAGATCGAGAATGGGGCGCGGCGGTTCGGGCGCGAGCTTTTATAGCTAGCGACCTTTAGTCGCGGTTGGTGTGCCAACCGCGACTAAAGGGTACCTTTTCGCCCGAATGCCAGCGTTTCCCGCGGAAAGGACCTTTAGTCGCCCCGGTTGACCAGGCCAACCGCGACTAAAGACCTTTTTTCAAAATTCTTTTCATTTCAAAATGTTAAAAATACAAATAATATATCAAAAAATTCAGAAAAATAAAACTAATTCATTTCAAACTGTTAAAAATACAAATAATATATCAAAAAATTCATAAAAATAAAACTAATTCATTTCAAAATCTTAAAAATACAAATAATATATCAAAAAATTCAGAAAAATAAAACTAATTCATTTCAAAATCTTAAAAATACAAATAATATATCAAAAAATTCAGAAAAATAAATTTCTTCCCGCTTCTATCTTCCCGCCCCCTCTTCCCACCAGTTCTTCCCGGCCGCCTCTGTCTTCCCGCCCCCTCTTCCCACCAGTTCTTCCCGGCTGCCTCTGTATTCCCGCCAGTTCTTCCCGCCTCTGTCTTCCCGCCCCCTCTTCCCACCAGTTCTTCCCGGCCACCTCTGTCTTCCCGCCCCCTCTTCCCACCAGTTCTTCCCGGCCGCCTCTGTCTTCCCGCCCCCCTCTTCCCGCCAGTTCTTCCCACCTCTGTCTTTCCGCCATTTCTTCCCGCCTCTATCTTCCCGCCTCTGTTAGAGGAGATGGAGTCTTTCACGGGCTTGAAGGAAAATTTTCCCCAGGAGCAACTTCCGAAGATGTCGTAGGGCGTGTGCACCGACGACATCTTCAAGAAGCTGCGCCACGGGAGATTTTCCAACCCTTTACTCCATCCATGGGGATGAAAATCTCCCTACCTGCTAGGTTGGCTTGGTTGTCTGCTTGCCAAGGCGTATCGATGCTCCTTTTATAGGCACGGCGCCGCTTCTGCTTTGTCTTGTTCCTCCGACAGGGCGTCGTGCGCTACATGCTTTATCTCATCGAGCAGTGCGTCCACCCACGCGTCCTTATCCTGCCGACAGCTTTAGTCACGGTTGCACCCTCCAGCCGGGACTAAAGCTTACCCAGACATCCTTATCCCACCGACAGTTTTCTTAGATGACACAAAAACCACCTTTAGTCCCGGTTGCACCCACCAGCCGGGACTAAAGCTTACCCAGACATCCTTATCCCACCGAAAATTTATTAGATGATACAAAACCACCTTTAGTCCCGGTTGCACCCACCAGCCGGGACTAAAGATTAGATGACCAGCTCTGGATTCCTCTTCTTCCCGCCATTTCTTCCGTGTCTTCCCGCCTATTTCTTCCCGCCTCTTTCTTCCCGCCACTTTTTTCCCGCCTCCTCTCTTCCCGCTCCCATTTTTCCCGCCATTTCTCACTACATATATGTAGCCTGGCTTGGCCAGCATTATCACATCTCTACAATCTCTCATCAGTCTCTCATGGCTTCCACCGTACCCACTCTAACCTACCAGCAGGTGGAGGAGCTTTGCGCCTCGAACTACCCTTGCACACTGGGCTACCGCGTCCCCGTCGGCTGGAGCCTAAGCGCCGGAGGCGTGCCGGTCCCTCCCGTCCCTCAGGGTAATGCGCGCCGAGCGGCCATCACGAACCACTACTACCTCGACCTCACGCCGGAGCAGCGGATGAATCCCCGCTGGCATCCCGATAACCAGCATACATGGGATTCCTTCTTCATCAATCGGCGTGAGAGGGCGCTCGCCAGGTATGAGGAGGACGGTCTGCCTCCTGGGAACTTCCACGAGGCCGGCCGTCGGCTATGGTGGTACGGTCGGACTCTGCAGAGCGTCATGGACTACATCACAGCCGGCGATATCCCCCGCCTGCGCTACCCTCAGTTCGAGCCACGAGCGCCGCCCGACGACAGCGACGACGGCAGCAACGACGACGACGACAACTTAGAAGGCGACGACTACCAGTACAACGGCGGCGACTATGAAGACTACGAGTATGCATATTATACGCCTAGGCAGGAGTATGACGAAATCACTCCAAATTTCATGTATCATCAGTGGTATCTCGAATCAATCGAATCATTCGAAAATGGACACCAAACACATCACGGATAATATAATTCAGATGATCCATTCAACAAAGTTTGGTACAATAAATTATTACACATCATTTCTTCCCTTGTGTCCCTGTTTGCTTACGATTGTGCCGTATCCATGGAGCATCCTCATCATTTAACTTAATGCTTGGGTCAGTGTTCACTTTGAAGGACGGAATTTCACCAAACATATTATAATCTTCTCGACATGTCCGTCTTGTCCTCCACTCCCACGATGTTTCTTTTCCCTGAAAGAACAATGTGGCGCTTTGGATCATCGTATGATGTACTGATCGTTTTCTTATCTTTCTGTTTCCTCGGTTTGCTACTCATGTCCTTCACATAGAAAACCTGAGCGACATCTTTGGCCAGGACGAATGGTTCGTCAAGGTAACCAAGATTGTTGAAATCCACCATTGTCATTCCGTATTGCTGGTCCACCTTTACCCCACCTCCTGTTAGCTTGAGCCATTTGCACCAGAACAAAGGGACCTTAAAGGAGGGTCCATAGTCAAGTTCCCATATCTCCTCTATGTAACCATAATATGAGACCTTTTTCCCATTCTCGTTTGCTTCATCAAAGCGGACACCACTGTTTTGGTTGGTGCTCTTTTTATCTTAGGCGATCGTGTAAAATGTATTCCCATTTATCTCGTACCCTTGGAAAGTCGTTATAGTCGAAGATGGTGTCTTGGCTAACATGTACAGCTGATCTACAACATCATTGTCATTCATTAAATGTTTTCTCAACCAACTACCGAAAGTCTCCATGTGGGCCTTTCTAATCCAGGATTCAGGCATCCCCGGGTTGTCCGAGCGTAAAATATTCTTGTGTTTCTCGAAGTACGGAGCCGCCAAGATGGAATTGGTCAGAACTATGTGGTGTGCTTCAGTCATAGAATGGCAGTCCATACATATCGTTGATTTCCTTCCGATTGTGCCTTTTCCACTTAGTCTCCCCTCGTGCCGCGATCGAGGAAGACCAATCGGCTTAAGGTCAGGAACAAAGTCAACACAAAACTCAATTACCTCCTCATTTCCATAGCCCTTGGCGATGCTTCCTTCCGGCCTAGCACGGTTACGAACATATTTCTTTAATACTCCCATGAACATCTCGAAGGGGAACATATTGTGTAGAAATACAGGACCGAGAATGGAAATCTATTCGACTAGGTGAACCAGGAGGTGCGTCATAATATTGAAGAAGGATGGTGGGAACACCAACTCGAAACTGACAAGACATTGGACCACATCGTTCTGTAACCATGGTAGATCTTCTGGATTGATTACCTTCTGAGAGATTGCATTGAGGAATGCACATAGCTTCACAATGGCTACTCGAACATTTTCCGGTAGGAGCCCCCTCAAAGCAATTGGAAGCAACTGCGTCATAATCAAGTGGCAGTCGTGAGACTACAGGTTTTGGAACTTTTTGTCCGCCATGTTTATTATTCCCTTTATATTCGAAGAGAATCTAGACGGGACCTTCATACTGCTCAGGCATTCAAAAAATATGACCTTCTCTTCTTTGGTAAGAGCGTAGCTGGCACGACCTTGAAACCATTCCGGATGCCGGTCATTAGGGTCTTTCAAACGTCGCTGGTCCTGCCGTGCTTCCTTTGTATCATTTTTCTTCCCATACACGCCCAAGAAGCTTAGCAGGTTCATGCAAATATTCTTCGTAACATGCATCACGTTGATTGCAGAGCGGACATCTAGGACTTTCCAATATTCTAGCTCCCAAAATATAGATTTCTTCTTCCACATGGGTGCGTGCCCGTCAGCTCCCTGCGGAACTGATTGTCCACCAGGACCCTTTCCAAAGATGACTTTCAAATCCTTGACCATATCAAATACCTCAGCACCAGTACGTTCCGCAGGCTTCAGCCGGTGATCTTCCTTGCCGTTGTAATGCTTGCCTTTCTTTCTTACGTTATGAATTTTCGGAAAAAATCGACGATGCCCAAGGTACACGTTCTTCTTACAATTTGGCAAATATACACTTTCAGTCTCATGTAAGCAGTGCGTGCAAGCATTGTATCCCTTATTTGTCTGCCCCGAAAGGTTACTAAGAGCAGGCCAATCGTTGATGGTTACGAAAAGCAACACTCGTAGGTCAAATTCCTCTTCTTTGTGCTCATCCCACACACGTACACCAGGTCTGCCCCACAACTGTAAAAGTTCATCAACTAATGGCCTTAGGTACACATCGATGTCGTTGCCGAGTTGCTTCGGACCTTGGATGAGCACTGACATCATAATGAACTTCCGCTTCATGCACAACCAAGGAGGAAGGTTGTAGATGCATAGAGTCACGGGCCAGGTGCTATGGATGGAGCTCTGCTCGCCAAAAGGATTCATGCCATCTGTACTTAGACCAAATCTTATGTTCCTTGCGTCGACTGCAAAATCTTTGAACTCTCCGTCGATCTTTCTCCATTGCGTTCCATCCGTGGGGTGTCTCAACTCCCCGTCCGACTTACGGTCCTCTTTGTGCCATCGCAACAACTTGGCATGCTCTTTGTTCCCGAACAGACGTTTCAACCGTGGTATTATAGGAGCATACCACATCACCTTGGCGGGAACCCTCTTCCTGGGTTTCTGGCCCTCAACATCGTCACCAGGGTCATCGCCTCTGATCTTATAACGCAATGCAGTGCATACCGGGCATTGATGTCTACGGGAGCTTCTATTCTTGTAGACAGTGTTGGGCCTCCAAGAGCAGAGGTTTGTAGAACAGCAGCAAGTTTCCCTTAAGTGGATTACCCAAGGTTTATCGATCTCAGGGAGGAAGAGGTCAAAGATATCCCTCTCATGCAACCCTGCAACCACAAAGCAAGAAGTCTCTTGTGTCCCCAACACACCTAATAGGTGCACTAGTTCGGCGAAGAGATAGTGAAATACAGGTGGTATGAATAAGTAGTAGCAACGGCACCAGAGAAGTGCTTTGCCCAGGACAGTAAACAAGCAGTAGTAACGCAGTAAAACAGTAAACAAGCAGCGATAGCAGTATCTAGGAACAAGGCCTAGGGATTAGACTTTCACTAGTGGACACTCTCAACTTTGATCACATAACAGAACAGATAAATGCATACTCTACACTCTAGTTGGATGATGAACACATTGCGTAGGATTACACGAACCCTCAATGCCGGAGTTAACAAGCTCCACAATAATGCTCATATTTTAGTAACCTTTAGTGTAAGATAGATCAAAAGACTAAACCAAGTACTAACATAGCATGCACACTGTCACCTTCATGCATATGTAGGAGGAATAGATCACATCAATATTATCATAGCAATAGTTAACTTCGCAATCTACAAGAGATCATGATCATAGCATAAACCAAGTACTAACACGGTGCACACACTCGTCACCTTTGCACACGTGCAGGAGGAATAAAACTACTTTAATAACACATCACTAGAGTAGCACATAGATAAATTGTGATACAAACACATTGCAATCATAAAGAGATATAAATAAGCACCTCACTATGCCATTCAACATTGAGTAAGTATTCTGTGAAATATGGCCTAAGAGACCCACACGGTGCACACACTGTCACCTTTACACACGTGGGACAAGGAGTCTCCTGGAGATCACATAAGTAAAACTCACTTGACTAGCATAATGACATCTAGATTACAAGCATCATCATATGAATCTCAATCATGTAAGGCAGCTCATGAGATTATTGTATTGAAGCACATAGGAGAGAGATGAACCACATAGCTACCGGTACAGCCCCGAGCCTCGATGGAGAACTACTCCCTCCTCATGGGAGCAGCAGCGGTGATGAAGAAGGCGGTGGAGATGGCAGCGGTGTCGATGGAGAAGCCTTCCGGGGGCACTTCCCCGCTCCGGCAGGGTGCCGGAACAGAGACTCCTGTCCCCAGATCTTGGCTTCGCGATGGCGGCGGCTCTGGAAGGTTTTCCGTATCGTGGTTCTTCGTATCAGGGTTTTCTCGACGGAGGCTTTAAATAGGCGAAGAGGCGGCGCAGGAGGGCTGAAGGGGTGGCCACACCATATGGCGGCGCGGCCAGGGCCTGGGCCGCGCCGGCCTATGGTCTGGGGGCCCAGTGCCCCCCCTCTGGTCCTTCCCGGGTGTTCTGGATGCTTCCGGTGAAAATAGGAACCTGGGTCTTGATTTCGTCCGATTCCGAGAATATTTCGTTACTAGGATTTCGAAACCAAAAACAGCAGAAAACCGCAACTGGCACTTCGGCATCTTGTTAATAGGTTAGTTCCAGAAAATGCACGAATATGACATAAAGTGTGCATAAAACATGTAGGTATTATCAATAATATGGCATAGAACATAAGAAATTATCGATACGTCGGAGACGTATCAAGCATCCCCAAGCTTAGTTCTCGCTCGTCCCGAGCAGGTAAAACGATAACAAAGATAATTTCTGAAGTGATATGCCATCATAACCTTGATCATACTATTTGTAAACATATGTAATGAATGCAGCGATCAAAACAATGGTAATGACATGAGTAAACAAGTGAATCATAAAGCAAAGACTTTTCATGAATAGTACTTCAAGACAAGCATCAATAAGTCTTGCATAAGAGTTAACTCATAAAGCAATAATTCAAAGTAGAGGCATTGAAGCAACACAAAGGAAGATGAAGTTTCAGCGGTTGCTTTCAACTTATAACATATATATCTCATGGATAATTGTCAATGCAAAGCAATATAACAAATGCAATAAGCAAGTATGTAAGAATCAATGCATAGTTCACACAAATGTTTGCTTCTTGAGGTGGAGAGAGATAGGTGAACCGACTCAACATAAAAGTAAAAAGAATGGTCCTTCAAAGAGGAAAGCATCGATTGCTATATTTGTGCTAGAGCTTTGATTTTGAAAACATAAAGAGAGCATAAAAATAAAGTTTTGAGAGGTGTATGTTGTTGTCAACGAATGGTAGCGGGTACTCTAACCCCCTTGCCAGACAAACCTTCAAAGAGCGGCTCCCATTTTATTTTATTTTTGGATGGCACTCCTTCCAACCTTTCTTTCACAAACCATGGCTAACCGAATCCTCGGGTGCCTGCCAACAATCTCATACCATGAAGGAGTGCCTTTTTATTTTAGTTTTATTATGATGACACTCCTCCCAACCTTTGCTTACACAAGCCATGGCTAACCGAATCCTTCGGGTGCCGTCCAACAATCACATACCATGGAGGAGTGTCTATTTTTGTTAATTAATTTGGGACTGGGAATCCCATTGCCAGCTCTTTTTGCAAAATTATTGGATAAGCGGATGAAGCCACTAGTCCATTGGTGAAAGTTGCCCAACAAGATTGAAAGATAAACACCACATACTTCCTCATGAGCTATAAAACATTGACACAAATCAGAGGTGATAAATTTTGAATTGTTTAAAGGTAGCACTCAAGCAATTTACTTTGGAATGGCAGGAAATACCATGTAGTAGGTAGGTATGGTGGACACAAATGGCATAGTGGTTGGCTCAAGTATTTGGATGCATGAGAAGTATTCCCTCTCGATACAAGGTTTAGGCTAGCAAGGTTATTTGAAACAAACACAAGTATGAACGGTACAGCAAAACTCACATAAAAGACATATTGTAAACATTATAAGACTCTACACCGTCTTCCTTGTTGTTCAAAACTCAATACTAGATGTTATCTAGACTCTAGAGAAACCAAATATGCAAACCAAATTAGCAAGCTTTAAGTATTTCTTCATTAATGGGTGCAAAGTATATGATGCAAGAGCTTAAACATGAGCACAACAATTGCCAAGTATCAAATTTATCCAAGACATTTTAGAGTTACTACATGTAGCATTTTCCAATTCCAACCATATAACAATTTAACGAAGAAGAAACTTCGCCATGAATACTATGAGTAGAGCCTAAGGACATATTTGTCCATATGCTACAGCGGAGCGTGTCTCTCTCCCATAAAGTGAATGCTAGGATCCATTTTATTCAAACAAAACAAAAAACAAAAACAAACCGACGCTCCAAGCAAAGTGCATAAGATGTGACGGAATAAAAATATAGTTTCGGGGAGGAACCCGATAATGTTGTCGATGAAGAAGGGGATGCCTTGGGCATCCCCAAGCTTAGACGCTTGAGTCTTCTTAGAATATGCAGGGGTGAACCACCGGGGCATCCCCAAGCTTAGAGCTTTCACTCTTCTTGATCATATTGCATCATACTCCTCTCTTGATCCTTGAAAACTTCCTCCACACCAAACTCGAAACAACTCATTAGAGGGTTAGTGCATAATAAAAATTCACATGTTCGGAGGTGACACAATCATTCTTAACACTTCCGGACATTGCATAATGCTACTCGGACATTAATGGATCAAAGAAATTCATCCAACATAGCAAAAGAGGCAATGCGAAATAAAAGACAGAATATGTCAAAACAGAACAGTCCGTAAAGATGGATTTTATTAGGCCACCAGACTTGCTCAAACGAAAATGCTCAAATTGAATGAAAGTTGCGTACATATCTGAGGATCATGCTCGTAAATTGGCTTAATTTTCTGAGTTACCTACATAGAATTAGACCCAGATTCGTGACAGCAAAGAAATCTGGAACTGCGCAGTAATCCAAATCTAGTACTTACTTTACTATCATCAATATGAGCATATTTAAGATTATCAGGCAAAGGTTTTAAATCAAAAACAGGATCTTCCTTTGGTGGCGGTGTTGTACCCAAGTCTTCCACCGGTAAATCATGTTTGAGAATAGGTTGGCGAAGAAAAATCTCCTCAAGCTCCTCTCTTTCTTTCCTAAAAACTTCACTCTCGCTATCCTCCAAATGTTGCTACAAAGGATTATTAGGAACAAGAACAATAGATGCACACTGCTCCATTTTAAAATCATTACTAGGCAAATCAGCTTTATAAGGAGTTTTAGTAAATTTAGAGAAGTTAAACTCATAAGATTCACTAGCAAATTTAGTCAAAATTTTCTCTTTCTTGCAATCTATAATAGCTCCACAGGTATTTAGAAAAGGTCTACCAAAAATGATAGGACAATAATCACTAGAAGCAGAACCAAGTACCAAAAAGTCAGCAGGATATTTAATCTTACCACATAGAACTTCCACATCTCGAACAATACCAATTGGTGAAATAGTTTCTCTATTAGCCAGCTGAATAACCACATCAATATCTTCAAGTTCACAAGAATCAATTTCGTGCATAATCTCCGTGTAAAGCTCATAAGGTATAGCACTAACACTTGCACCAATATCACATAAACCATAATAGAAATGATCACCAATTTTAACAGATAGCATAGGAACACTAGCTTGTTTGGGTTTATTAGGATGTGAAACAATATTAGAAGCATCTTCACAGAAAATAATATGACCATCCTCAACATTTTCAGTCACAAGATCTTTAACTATTGCAACAGCAGGTTCAACTTTTATTTGTTCTTCAGAGTTCTCTAGGTTTCTTTTCACTTTTATGAACCGCACTATTTATAACAGAGTACTCTTTCATTTTAGCAGGAAAAGGAGTTTTTTCAATATAAGCTTCAGGAATAACACGATCAAAGAATTTCAATTACAACACATTTATTAATAGATGAATCAATTTTATCTTTATATGGTTCATGATACTTATCAAAACTCTTCTTAGGCAATTCATAATGAGAGGCAAAAGCTTTATAAAGGTTTGCAACAACTTGAGAATCAAGGCCATATGTAGCACTCATATTACGAAATGTATCAGTATCCATAAAAGCTTCAATGCATTTATAATCATAAATTATACCTGATTCTCTATCTTTGTCGTTCTCCCATCCTTCAGTATTTTCTTGGATCCGATCAAGAAGGTCCCTTTTAAACTCTTCTTTGTTGCGTGTAAATGATCCAGAACAAGAAGTATCCAGCAAGGTCTTGTCTTGAAAAGAAAGTCTTGCATAGAAATTATCAATAATAATATTACCAGGAAGCTCATGAATGGGGCATTTGAGCATTAAAGACTTCAATCTCCCCCAAGCTTGGGCAATACTCTCTCCATCATGAGGCCAGAAATTATATATGCGGTTCCTATCTTTGTGAATTTCACTTGGAGGATAAAATTTGGAATAGAATAAAGGCACAATGTCCTCCCAGTCAAGAGAATCACCATTCTTCAGCGAATTTATACCAATGCGCCGCTTTACCAGACAGCGATATAGAGAATAGTTTCTTCCTAACTTCATTCATAGCAATACCTGCACATTTGAATAACCCGCATAATTCATGCAAAAACAGTAAATGATCACCGGGATGGACAGTTCCATCCCCTTCATAGCGGTTATCCATAACATGTTCAATAATTTTCGTAGGTATTTTATATGGTATTACTTCCTCACCTGGCGCCTCATCCACTACCGTTGCGGTAGTAGTAGATTTCCCAAATATAAATTTAAGAGAAGATCTCTCCATAATGACTTATAGCAGAGAGCAGAAATAAAATCAGCACAAACAAGTAAAGGTTTTCCTTACCAATTCCACTTACCAATAGCGCTTCACTCCCGGCAACGGCGCCGGAAAATAGTCTTGATGACCCACAAGTATAGGGGTGTATCGTAGTATCTTCGATAAGTAAGAATGTCGATCCCAACGAGGAGCAGAAGGTGTTGACAAGCAGTTTCGATGAAGGTTTCACTGTAAATGCTCACAGACAAGTATTCGGGGGGTTTTGATGTAACAGATGAATAAAGTACAAGTAGGTAAAATGCGAGAGAAATAATTGCAGCGAGTGGCCCAATCCTTTTTAGCACAAAGTACAAGCCGGTTTGTTTACTTATAATGACCAAACGTTCTCGAGGACACACGGGATTTTAGTCTAGTGCTTTCGCTACATACAGACTGATTAATCTTCATTGTTTTGATAAGTGTTGTGTGGGTGAACCTGTGCTAATGTACCGCCCTTCCTAGGACTAATACATACTTGTGATTATACCCCTTGCAAGCATCCGCAACTACAAGAAAGTAATTAAGATGAATCTAACCACAGCCTTAAACTCTGAGATCCTGCGATCCCTCCTGGCATCGATATACCAACGGGGGTTTAGGTTTCGTCACTCCGGCAACCCCGCAATTGGCAAACGAGTACAAGATGCATTCCCCTAGGCCCATAAATGGTGAAGTGTCGTGTAGTCGACGTTCACACGACACCACTAGAAGAATAACACCACAACTTAAATATCATAACATTGAATACTACTCAACCATAGTTCACTACTAACAATTAGACTTCACCCATGTCCTCAAGAACTAAACGAACTACTCACGAGACATCATATGGAACATGATCAGAGGTGATATGATGATGAATAAAAATCTGAACATAAACTTGGTTCAATGGTTTCACTCAATAGCATCAACAACAAGTATGGATAGATACCGGGAGAGTTTCCCCTATCAAACAATCAAGATCAAACCCAAATTGCTACGGCGGTGACGAGGTGCTGCGGAGGAGATGGCGGTGATGATGGTGGAGATGATGATGATGGTGATGGAGATGATGTCCAGCTCGATGGCGGTGACGATGGCGTCGATTTCCCCCTCCGGGAGGGAATTTCCCCGGCGGATTCCTGCCCGCCGGAGAGCTCTTTCTCTCTCGGTGTTCTCCGCCCCGCGAGGCGGCTGTAACCCTTCGTGAGGATTCCTACGTGGCTTAGGTCTTCGGGACGAAGGGTTTCGCGAAGAAAAGGAGGCGAAAGGGGTCGTGGGCCCCCGGACCACATGGCGGCGCGGCCGGGGCATGGGCCGCGCTGCCCTAGGGTGTGGGCCCACCCCGGGTCCTCCTGGCCCCTCCTTCCGGCTTCCTTCGTCATCCGGAAAAATAGGATTTTTGGTAAAACTCCCTTCCACGAGTTGATCTTCCGAAATATTGCATTCCGACGGTGCTTTTTCCGGCAGAATCCCGGCTCCGTGCTTGATCTCCAAATAATCATGAAACATGCAAAATAGATGAAATAACATAAGTATTGTGTCCCAATATGAAATATATCAATGAATAACAACAAATTATGATATAAAATAGTGATGCAATTTGGACGTATCAACTCCCCCAAGCTTAGACTTCGCTTGTCCCCAAGCGAAACCGAACTCTGTAAACAGGTCCACATGTTTATGGAGTGAAGAGTCGATAAATAAAATACGGACAAGAAGCATCATATTCATTCACACAAGACATTATAGTAAACAACTTCCTCATATAACTCAATCTTGAAACAAGTATAAGGTAGTCACAAATAAAGGTGCATAAGGAATCATAATTGGTGATGGCAAACTTTGTTCTTGGTCAGAGAACATTTAACAAATTATATTCATCTATTGAGCAGCGCTCTCATATTAAAAACTTATGGTAAACTTGCATACTCAATCATATTAATCATTGATGACTTTCAAAGCTATATTCATTCAAGGTAAAACTTGTACTAAACAAGAAAGAGTAAAAACATGATGAAGCAAATCACAATATAATAGTTTGATCACAACAACTCAAATGCTTGCTTGAGATGGAGGGAAATAGGTTTACCGACTCAACATAAAGTAAAAGACGAGGCCCTTCGCAGAGGGAAGCAGGGATTAAATCATGTGCTAGAGCTTTTTCAGTTTTGAAATCATATAAAGAGAATAAAAGTAAAGTTTTGAGAGGTGTTTGTTGTTGTCAACGACTGGTAGCGGGTACTCTAACCCCCTTGCCAAACAGACCTCCAAAGAGCGGCTCCCATGAAGGACGTTATCTCTACCAAGCAAGGTAGATCATCCCTCTTCTCTTTTGTTTACACATGTATTTTAGTTTATTTAAGGGTGACACTCCCCCCAACCTTTGCTTACACAAGCCATGGCTAGCCGAATCCTCGGGTGCCTTCCAACAATCTCATACCATGGAGGAGTGTCTATTGCAAAATTAAGTTGCTTACTGATGAATCAGGGTAAAACATGTGAAGAGGATTATTAATGAAAGTTGATTAATTGGGGCTGGGAACCCCGTTGCCAGCTCTTATTGCAAAATTATAGGATAAGTGGATGAAGCCACTAGTCCTTTAGTGGAGGCTGCCTAACAAGACCGAAAGATAAAACACCACATACTTCCTCATGAGCTATAAAACATTGACACAAATAAGAAGTAATAAGTTTTGAATTGTTTAAAGGTAGCACATGAAGTATTTACTTGGAATGGCAGAAAATACCATGTAGTAGGTAGGTATGGTGGACACAAATGGCATAGGTTTGGGTTCAGGTTTGGATGCATGATACGTCTCCAACGTATCGATAATTTCTTGTGTTCCATGCCACATTATTGATGTTATCTACATGTTATATGCACACTTTATGTCATATTCGTGCATTTTCTGGAACTAACCTATTGACGAGATGCCGAAAGGACAGTTGCTGTTTTCTGCTGTTTTTGGTTTCAGAAATCCTAGTAAGGAAATATTTTCGGAATCGGACGAAATCAACGCCGAAAGTCTTAGAAATACGCGAAGCTTCCAGAGCACCGAAGAAAGGACAGAGGGGTGCCAGGGGGGCCCCACACCTGTGGGCGGCGCGGCCCAAGGGGGGGGCGCGCCCCCCTATGGTCTGGGCAGCCCAGGCCCCCTCCGACTCCGACTCTTCGCCTATTTAAGTCGTCGTGACCTAAAACCTCGACACCAATTGACGAAACTCCAGAAAAGTTACTGTGGCGCCGCCGCCATCGCGAAACTCCAATTCGGGGGACAGAAGTCTCTGTTCCGGCACCCTGCCGGAGCGGGGAAGTGCCCCCGGAAGGCTTCTCCATCGACACCGCTGCCATCTCCACCGCCATCGCTGCCATCTCC
>NC_061513.1:7272372-7518619 GCF_022539505.1 Lolium rigidum
CCGGCCACCCCCCCATATGGGAGGTGGAACTCCCACCTTTGGTGGGAGTCCTAGCTTGGCTAGGTTTCCCTCTTTTGGAAGGTTTTGGTTCGGGTCTTATTCGGAGACTTGGAGACCAACTCTTGGGGATCCACCTATATAATGAGGGGCCAAGGGAGGGGCCGGCCACCCCAAGACCACAACCTGGCCGCCCCCCTTGAGTGGCCGGCCACCCCCTCCCAAACCCTAGCCGCCCCCTTCTCCTCCATAGCTCCCGCGTGCTTTAGCGAAGCTCCGCCGGAGTTCTCCACCGCCACCGACACCACGCCATCGTGCTGTCGGATTCAAGAGGAGCTACTACTTCCGCTGCCCGCTGGAACGGGAGGTGGACGTCGTCTTCATCAACAACCGAACGTGTGACCGAGTACGGAGGTGCTGCCCGTTCGTGGCGCCGGAACCGATCGTGATCAAGATCTTCTACGCGCTTTTGCACGCGGCAAGTGAACGTCTACCGCAGCAACAAGAGCCTCATCTTGTAGGCTTTGGAATCTCTTCAAGGGTGGGACTCGATACCCCCTCGTTGCTACCGTCTTCTAGATTGCATCTTGGCTTGGATTGCGTGTTCGCGGTAGGAAAATTTTTGTTTTCTATGCAACGTTGTCCTACACGATACACATCTCGCCAAAAAGACAAGAGGATGTGCATCCGGAGAACAACGGTGAGGCGCTGCCGAAATCCTGACTTGGACCGGAGCAGAGCATGGAGAACGTACCCAACTACGGATCCGCCGACTGTCCCGTAAATGCCGCAAGCGTTACGGTTGAAAATATGCCGACCACTAATGCATATTTATCCGCGTAACGCTTGAGGACGGGAAGTGACACCTAGGTTACGCAACTTGACTTGGAAAATGAATCTAGTGACATAAATAAAATGCGGAGAAGAAGTTGGAAATTTAGCTCACCCTCGGCTGTAGAGGAAGTAGTCGAACAACCGAGTGTCGATGTCGGCGACCGTCGAGAAGCGCGTCAAGATCCGGGGTGCTCACGACGAGGCGGTCACGGCATGGCCTATTACAAATCCATGTTATTAGAACAAATTCACATTTGCATTTCTATTTCCATTATTAAACATATCATTTCAATTTCAACTACACATTTCTATTTCTTTCCAAATGTCCACTATTCTATTTCTATTACTATTTCAAATCAATCCTACTTCTATTTTTTTCTACTATTTCGGCACATACATACATACATATGGTTTCAATTTCTATTTACACACATACATACATATGGTTTCAATTTCTATTATGCACTATTCTATTTCTATTTCAAATCAATTCAATTTCTATTACAACAATTAAAGCAATACAAAAATGAAAAACAAAACTACAGTAGCTTACCATACCGGGTACTGGGAGCAGCGACGGGAGGAGGGCCGAGGCGAGGAGGAAGGCGACGGGGAGGAGGGCCGGGCGAGGAGGAGGCCGCGGCGAGGAGGAGGGCGCCGACGGGCGAGCGGAAGGTGGCGGCGGCGTCGGGCAGGAGGCGGCGGCGGGAGGAGGGCCGGGCGAGGAGGAGGGCGCTGAGGGGCGAGCGGAAGGTGGCGGCGGCGTCGGGAAGGAGGCGGCAGCGGTGGGAGGAGGGCCGGGGGCCAGTGGTCGGGGACCCGGACGGGAGGAGGGCGGCGCGAGCGGTAGGCGGCGGCGGGCAGGAGGCGGCGGCGGCGGCGTCGGGCAGGAGGCGGCGGCGGGATTGGGGGAAATGGGCGCGGGACTTGGCAAAAATGGGCGTGGGCTTTGGCGAGGAGGAGGCCGACCAGGGGTTTTTTTCGGGCTCAGATCCCTAGCTACGCCGAGGGCCACCCATACGCCGAGGGCCACCCTCGACTTAGCATTTTTTTAATTTTTTTTGTTTTTTCTTTCATTGTTTCTTGTAATAACTATAGTATAGTAGTATATATTATATTACGTCCAAATTACCTTTTTTAACACGTCGACATTAACTTGATTGCGCGGTCTACCCTTTAGATCTGGCGGTCTACCCCTTTGACCGACCTCCATCGGCGGTGAACCATAGGAACAATGAGTAAAAACAATTATATGGCAGTATAATTGCCGTATCCCAGTTCCGTCTTTTGCAGTGGTTACTAGGACACATAAAATGACGCCACGCGGCTCCGCTCGAATTTTTGGCTCCGTTTACTTTGCCAACTGTGCAAAACGGGGCCGCCGGGACATGCGGTATGGCCGTACCGGACGCGCGCGTGCACCCATCCGCCAACGCGCTAAACGGAAAACATTTAGCACATAAAATGACGCGTCCTAGACCTAAAAACATTTTTCCCTCCATTTATTGAGCGAAGGAAAGTGTCGCCCCAGCTCAAATCCAGTCAGTTTCCAGCGGATTCGGCTGGACACCGCAGGAAGCGGGAGGGATTCCCAGATGGCTACCGCGCGCATATGGCATGTGATAGGTGGTGCGTAGGAGGTATCCTACCGCTGCGCGGAGGTCCCGCGCGATATCGAAATGCGCACCATGTAGCTCGCTTCACAAAAAAAGCCCTTCCGGCACCCCGAAAATGGAAAAACCGTCGCCCGTGGTTCAGATTGGAAATCCGCGACCAGGGCCTTGCTTCCCATCCTAAGGCCCACGCACGTGCCAAATATGACCTCGTTCCGACAAACTATGTGGTGAAACGGGCCGTTTCCTACTCATTTCCCCTAAAAGCCATAGAACTCCGGACGTGATAGCCCTATTCGTGAAGGGTTTTTTAAGATAATTGCCGTATCCCAGTTCCGTATTTTGCAGTGGTTACTAGGACACATAAAATGACGCCACGCGGCTCCGCTCGAATTTTTGGCTCCATTACTTTGCCAACTGTGCAAAACGGGGCCGCCGGGACATGCGGTATGGCCGTACCGGGCGCGCGCGTGCACCCATCCGCCAACGCGCTAAACGGAAAACATTTAGCACATAAAATTACGCGTCCTAGACCTAAAAACATTTTTCCCTCCATTTATTGAGCGAAGGAAAGTGTCGCCCTAGTTCAAATCCGGTCAGTTTCCAGCGGATTCGGCTGGACACCGCAGGAAGCGGGAGGGATTCCCAGATGGCTACCGCGCGCATATGGCATGTGATAGGTGGTGCGTAGGAGGTATCCTACCGCTGCGCGGAGGTCCCGCGCGATACTGAAATGCGCACCATGTAGCTGCTTCACAAAAAAAGCCCTTCCGGCACCCGAAAATGGAAAAACCGTCGCCCGTGGTTCGGATTGGAAATCCGCGACCGGGGCCTTGCTTCCCATCCTAAGGCCCATGCACGTGCCAAATATGGCCTCGTTCCGACAAACTATGTGGTGAAACGGGCCGTTTCCTACTCATTTCCCCTAAAAGCCATAGAACTCCGGACGTGATAGCCCTATTCGTGAAGGGTTTTTCAAGATAATTGCCGTATCTCAGTTCCGTCTTTTGCAGTGGTTACTAGGACACATAAAATGACGCCACGCGGCTCCGCTCGAATTTTTGGCTCCGTTTACTTTGCCAACTGTGCAAAACGGGGCCGCCGGGACATGCGGTATGGCCGTACCGGGCGCGCGCGCACCCATCCGCCAACGCGCTAAACGGAAAACATTTACCACATAAAATGACGCGTCCTAGACCTAAAAACATTTTTCCCTCCATTTATTGAGCGAAGGAAAGTGTCGCCCCAGTTCAAATCCGGCCAGTTTCCATTGGATTCGGCGGGACACCGCAGGAAGCGGGAGGGATTCCTAGATGGCTACCGCGCGCATATGGCATGTGATAGGTGGTGCGTAGGAGGTATCCTACCGCTGCGCGGAGGTCCCACGCAATACTGAAATGCGCACCATGTAGCTGCTTCACAAAAAAAAGCCCTTCTCGCACCCCGAAAATGGAAAAACCGTCGCCCGTGGTTCGGATTGGAAATCCGCGACCGGGGCCTTGCTTCCCATCCTAAGGCCCACGCACGTGCCAAATATGGCCTCATTCCGACAAACTATGTGGTGAAACGGGCCGTTTCCTACTCATTTCCCCTAAAAGCCATAGAACTCCGGACGTGATAGCCCTATTCGTGAAGGGTTTTTAAGATAATTGCTGTATCCCAGTTCCGTCTTTTGCAGTGGTTACTAGGACACATAAAATGACGCCACGCGGCTCCGCTCGAATTTTTGGCTCCGTTTACTTTGCCAACTGTGCAAAACGGGGCCGCCGGGACATGCGGTATGGCCGTACCGGGCCCATGTATGCACCCATCCGCCAACGCGCTGAACGGAAAACATTTAGCACATAAAATGACGCGTCCTAGACCTAAAAACATTTTTCCCTCCATTTATTGAGCGAAGGAAAGTGTCGCCCCAGTTCAAATCCGGTCAGTTTCCAGCGGATTCGGCTGGACACCGCAGGAAGCGGGAGGGATTCCCAGATGGCTATCGCGCGCATATGGCATGTGATAGGTGGTGCGTAGGAGGTATCCTACCGCTCTGCGGAGGTCCCGCGCGATACTGAAATGCGCACCATGTAGCAGCTTCACAAAAAAAAAGCCCTTCCGGCACCCCGAAAATGGAAAAACTGTCGCATGTGGTTCGGATTGGAAATCCGCGACCGGGGCCTTGCTTCCCATCCTAAGGCCCACGCACGTGCCAAATATGGCCTCGTTCCGACAAACTATGTGGTGAAACGGGCCGTTTCCTACTCATTTTCCCTAAAAGCCATAGAACTCCGGACGTGATAGCCTATTCGTGAAGGGTTTTTCAAGATAATTGCCGTATCCCAGTTCCATCTTTTGCAGTGGTTACTAGGACACATAAAATGACGCCACGCGGCTCCGCTCGAATTTTTGGCTCCGTTTACTTTGCCAACTGTGCAAAACGTGGCCGCCGGGACATGCGGTATGGCCGTACCGGGCGCGCGCGTGCACCCATCCTCCAACGCGCTAAACGGAAAACATTTAGCATATAATATGACGCGTCCTAGACCTAAAAACATTTTTCCCTCCATTTATTGAGCGAAGGAAAGTGTCGCCCAGTGCAAATCCGGTCAGTTTCCAGCGGATTCGGCGGGACACCGCAGGAAGCGGGAGGGATTCCCAGATGGCTACCGCGCGCATATGGCATGTGATAGGTGGTGCGTAGGAGGTATCCTACCGCTGCGCGGAGGTCCCGTGCAATACTGAAATGCGCACCATGTAGCTGCTTCACAAAAAAAGCCCTTCCGGCACCCCGAAAATGGAAAAACCGTCGCCCGTGGTTCGGATTGGAAATCCGCGACCGGGGCTTTGCTTCCCATCCTAAGGCCCACGCACGTGCCAAATATGGCCTCGTTCCGACAAACTATGTGGTGAAACGGGCCGTTTCCTACTCATTTCCTTTAAAAGCCATAGAACTCCGGACGTGATAGCCCTATTCGTGAAGGGTTTTTCAAGATAATTGCCGTATCCCAGTTCCGTCTTTTGTAGTGGTTACTAGGACACATAAAATGACTCCACGCGGCTCCGCTCGAATTTTTGGCTCCGTTTACTTTGCCAACTGTGCAAAACGGGGCCGCCGGGACATGCGGTATGGCCGTACCGGGCCCATGTATGCACCCGTCCGCCAACGCGCTAAACGGAAAACATTTAGCACATAAAATGACGCATCCTAGACCTAAAAACATTTTTCCCTCCATTTATTGAGCGAAGGAAAGTGTCGCCCCAGTTCAAATCCGGTCAGTTTCCAGCGGATTCGGCTGGACACCGCAGGAAGCGGGAGGGATTCCCAGATGGCTACCGCGCGCATATGGCATGTGATAGGTGGTGCGTAGGAGGTATCCTACCGCTGCGCGGAGGTCCCGCGCGATACTAAAATGCGCAGCATGTAGCTGCTTCACAAAAAAAAGCCCTTCCGGCACCCCGAAAATGGAAAAACCGTCGCCCGTGGTTCGGATTGGAAATCCGCGACCGGGGCCTTGCTTCCCATCCTAAGGCCCACGCACGTGCCAAATATGGCCTCGTTCGAGAAACTATGTGGTGAAACGGGTCGTTTCCTACTCATTTCCCCTAAAAGCCATAGAACTCCGGACGTGATAGCCCTATTCGTGAAGGGTTTTTCAAGATAATTGCCGTATCCCAGTTCCGTCTTTTGCAGTCGTTTCTAGGACACATAAAATGACTCCACGCGGCTCCGCTCGAATTTTTGGCTCCGTTTACTTTGCCAACTGTGCAAAACGGGGCCGTCGGGACATGCGGTATGGCCGTACCGAGCGCGCGCGCACCCATCCGCCAACGCGCTAAACGGAAAACATTTACCACATAAAATGACGCGTCCTAGACCTAAAAACATTTTTCCCTCCATTTATTGGTCGAAGGAAAGTGTCGCCCCAGTTCAAATCCGGTCAGTTTCCAGCGGATTCGGCGGGACACCGCAAGAAGCGGGAGGGATTCCTAGATGGCTACCACGCGCATATGGCATGTGATGGGTGGTGCGTAGGAGGTATCCTACCGCTGCGCGGAGGTCCCGCGCAATACTGAAATGCGCACCATGTAGCTGCTTCCCAAAAAAAAGCCCTTCCGGCACCCCGAAAATGGAAAAACCGTCGCCCTTGGTTCGGATTGGAAATCCGCGACCGGGGCCTTGCTTCCCATCCTAAGGCCCACGCACGTGCCAAATATGGCCTCGTTCCGACAAACTATGTGGTGAAACGGGCCGTTTCCTACTCATTTCCCCTAAAAGCCATAGAACTCCGTACGTGATAGCCCTATTCGTGAAGGGTTTTTCAAGATAATTGTCGTATCCCAGTTTCGTCTTTTGCAGTGGTTACTAGGACACATAAAATGACGCCACGCGTCTCCGCTCGAATTTTTGGCTCCGTTTACTTTGCCAACTGTGCAAAACGGGGCCGCCGGGACATGCGGTATGGCCGTACCGGGCCCATGTATGCACCCGTCCGCCAACGCGCTAAACGGAAAACAATTAGCACATAAAATGACGCGTCCTAGACCTAAAAACATTTTTCCCTCCATTTATTGAGCGAAGGAAAGTGTCGCCCCAGTTCAAATCCGGTCAGTTTCCAACGGATTCGGCTGGACACCGCAAGAAGCGGGAGGGATTCCCAGATGGCTACCGCGCGCATATGGCATGTGATAGGTGGTGCGTAGGAGGTATCCTACCGCTGCGTGGAGGTCCCGCGCGATACTGAAATGCGCACCATGTAGCTGCTTCACAAAAAAAAGCCCTTCCGGCACCCCGAAAATGGAAAAACCGTCGCCCGTGGTTCGGATTGGAAATCCGCGACCGGGGCCTTGCTTCCCATCCGAAGGCCCACGCACGTGCCAAATATGGCCTCGTTCCGACAAACTATGTGGTGAAACGGGACGTTTCCTACTCATTTCCCCTAAAAGCCATAGAACTCCGGACGTGATAGCCCTATTCGTGAAGGGTTTTTCAAGATAATTGCCGTATCCCAGTTCCGTCTTTTGCAGTGGTTACTAGGACACATAAAATGACGCCACGCGGCTCCGCTCGAATTTTTGGCTCCGTTTACCTTGCCAACTGTGCAAAACGGGGCCGCCGGGACATGCGGTATGGCCGTACCGGGCCCATGTATGCACCCGTCCGCCAACGCGCTAAACGGAAAACATTTAGCACATAAAATGACGCGTCCTAGACCTAAAAACATTTTTCCCTCCATTTATTGAGCGAAGGAAAGTGTCGCCCCAGTTCAAATCCGGTCAGTTTCCAGCGGATTCGGCGGGACACCGCAGGAAGCGGGAGGGATTCCCAGATGGCTACCGCGCGCATATGGCATGTGATAGGTGGTGCGTAGGAGGTATCCTACCGCTGCACGCAGGTCCCGCGCAATACTAAAATGCGCACCATGTAGCTGCTTCACAAAAAAAAGCCCTTCCAGCACCCCGAAAATGGAAAAACCGTCGCCCGTGGTTCGGATTGGATTTTACCAAGTGCGGGCCCATGTATGCGGAAATCATCAACGCCGGGTACATTCAAGGTTATACAAATCTTACATCACACTTGTACACATATGTTAGGGACAAATGCAAGTTTTCCAGCGATTCTGACGCTCCGGTGATCTCTATCTTGGGAAACCCTAGGGCGGGGACCCTGCAGATCTACCCCTATAGCTTTTTCCGTGCGAGGGTTTACCAATGGATTTTTTTTATTTGCTTTGCTTTGTTTCGGACATATGCACATGGAAACCATAGGTTTGGAATAAAATAGGCCCCAGATGAGCCGTAGCAGGAGTTTCCACATACAGATCCTGGATTTTACCAAGTGCGGGCCAATGTATGCGGAAATCGTCAACGCCGGGTACATGCAAGGTTATACAAACCTTACATCACAATTGTACACATATGTTACGGACAAATGCAAGTTTTTCACCGATTCCGACGCTCCGGTAGTCCGGTGATCTGTATCGTGGGAAACCCTAGGGCGGGGACCCTGCAGATCTACCCCTATAGCTTTTTCCGTGCGAGGGTTTACCAATGGATTTTTTATTTGATTTGCTTTGTTTAGGACATATGCACATGGAAACCATAGGCTTGGAATAAAATAGGCCCCAGATGAGCCGTAGCAGGAGTTTCCACATACAGATCCTAGATTTTTACCAAGTGTGGGCCAATGTATGCGGAAATCGTCAACGCCGGGTACATGCAATGTTAGACAAACCTTACATCACAATTGTGCACATATGTTAGGGACAAATGCAAGTTTTCCAGCGATTCCGACGCTCCGGTGATCTGTATCGTGGGAAACCCTAGGGCGGGGACCCTGCAGATCTACCCCTATAGCTTTTTCCGTGCGAGGGTTTACCAATGGATTTTTTTATTTGCTTTGCTTTGTTTAGGACATATGCACATGGAAACCATAGGTTTGGAATGAAATAGGCCCCGGATGAGCCGTAGCAGGAGTTTCCACATACAGATCCTGGATTTTACCAAGTGCGGGCCAATGTATGCGGAAATTGTCAACGCCGGGTACATGCAATATTATACAAACCTTACATCACAATTGTACACATATGTTAGGTACAAATGCAAGTTTTCAAGCGATTCCGACGCTCCGGTGATCTGTATCTTGGGAAACCCTAGGGCGGGGACCCCGCAGATCTACCCCTATAGCTTTCTCCGTGCGAGGGTTTACCAATGGATTTTTTTATTTGCTTTGCTTTGTTTAGGACATATGCACATGGAAACCATAGGTTTGGAATGAAATAGGCCCCGGATGAGCCGTAGCAGGAGTTTCCACATACAGATCCTGGATTTTACCAAGTGCGGGCCAATGTATGCGGAAATCGTCAATGCCGGGTACATGCAATGTTATACAAACCTTACATCACAATTGTACACATATGTTAGGTACAAATGCAAGTTTTCAAGCGATTCCGACGCTCCGGTGATCTGTATCTTGGGAAACCCTAGGGGGGACCCTGCAGATCTACCCCTATAGCTTTCTCCGTGCGAGGGTTTACCAATGGATTTTTTTTATTTTCTTTGCTTTGTTTAGGACATATGCACATGGAAACCATAGGTTTGGAATGAAATAGGCCCCGGATGAGCCGTAGCAGGAGTTTCCACCGATTCGGACGCTCCGGTGGTTTGTATCTAGGGAAACCCTAGGGGGCGGGGACCCCCCAAATCTACCCCTAGGGTTAGGGTTAGGGTTAGAGTTAGGGTTAGCAATGGACTTTTTTCTTTTGTTTTAGGCACTGGTTTAGGACATATGTACATCGATAGCAGATGTTGGGCCTACTGGATCCCGTCGACCCGTCTACGAAGAGCGTCACTCGTGGGATCTACATATGCCATCTACCATTTTTTCCTTTAAAAAAGTAACTATTTTTACATAATTCATACTAGTACATAAATAAAACAAACATAATATAAAGTAAATGAGAGAGAAGAAAAAAAATATGTATGCCGAGGGTGGCCGTCGGCAAAGGTGGGTGATGCCCTATGCCGAGGGTGGCCCTCGGCGCCTCGCTGACGCCATGATCGAGCCGTCACGGCCGGAGCGGGACCGGAGCACATGCATGTGCTATGCCGATGGCCTTGCGTACGCCGAGGGTGGCTGTCGGCGTAGCCCGCTCTGCGCCGAGGGTATTCATACGCCGAGGGGCTCGGTGGGCTGCTGCCATGGATCGGACGTACGCCGACGGCCCCGACATTTGGTCGTCGGCGTACGCCACGGCCGTCGGCGTAGCGAGCCATTCCTGTAGTGATTTGTTTCAGAATTCTGAAACTTGATGAACATAATGAAATCTGGTAATACGGATTTCAAAGCATGAAACGGGGTGAATCCAACACCACAAACATGCATGGGATGCCCGTGCGCGGGACGTGTGCATTTCTTGGAATGTTTGTTGTAGTAGCATTTAAGGTGTTTCGCAAAAAAAAGAGTGTGTAATAGGGGCTTACATCCTTAATGCATCGGCGAGAGCCTAGGGGGAGGTCCTCCACAATATCGTTGAAGGTGAAAGTGTCCCCCCTCTTCCAAATGTTTCAAGCGATGGCGGTGTTTAACATAGATTCCTCGTAGGTGTGGTAGCGCGAGAGAGCCAGTTGTTGGTGAAGCTGACGAAACCATGGGGGTAGAACTCTTTTTGGAAGAAGTTTCAAACTTCCCAGGCCCGAGGGCACTAGAACAACAAGTGGTCAGTGTCTTCGTCTTCAGAGCATGAAAAAAGGTTGGGAAAACGGTCGTGGAGGGGGATCTTTGAGACAGATCATCCCCGACAACAAACTTGGAGACCAGTCGAAATAATTTAAGCCCACAATGATATCATTCCAAGTGGGGATATCAATGTAGTGGCAGTCTCCGAGGTCCTCAGCCGGCGAAACTAGCAAGCCCAGCGAGTCGAAGCTTGGTTAGGAACTTAGCAAGAAGCACGGAGTTTTGGGCCAGGATACATAGGGCACCAAGATCCCCGAGCTTTTTTGGGACACAGACATCGGTCCAAGTAGGCTGACATTGACGAAATATAAATTTATCGGTCACATCGTGGCATCAAGATCCAGAATTCGAGAATAGTGAACGAGTTTTCAGAAAATATGACTTTTGAACTACAAAGTAGGCGGACACTGACGACGTGGAGTGGAACATTGAGAGTACAACTTCGTTTTATGGGAATGTTTGTTGATATCGGCAAGAATAATAAAGTTTTTTAATGTAAGATAAGATAGTTCCCCTAGCGGTCACAATCTCTTGTACATTAACATTTAGCCTATTTTGAGCATAAATCTTGTAGTACTAAGATATAATCAAGTCATCTCAAGCTTCTGGTATTCCACATGATTCAGATAGGAGTTACAGTAAAACGATGGGCATTCAAACAGAGAAATTTCGTATCGTTGACAAAATAACCAACCCCTAAGATAGCTGAGAGACAGATAGTTTGATTAAACCTTGCATCGTCAGCACCTACCTATGAAGCTAGGATGTACCGCAAAAAAAAAAGTAATAAGTGTACACATACAAAAAATTGTGGTTCTTAGTTGAATCACCTCTTAAGAGGTAAGACCACAAAACTTGTCACCCCCAACTTTCTCCTTTTCGAGTTCCACTTTTCAGTCTTGGGATTCATGTGCTCGCAAAACTTTTCCTCCCCGCCATCAATACGCATTTCTTCGAGAACCATCGCATTCTCCGCGAAGAATTTCATCAGCTTGACGCCAAGGCAGTCCGACTTCTCTACCCGGAATCGCAAGGCCACTCTCCGGAGGGAGCTCCGCAAGCATTGGAAATGGTGGCTCGGACCCAGCAGGGCAGCGACCTGAATTTCCCTTTGAGGATTTCGTGCCTCGGGTGCCCCTTCTTTCTTTGGGGCGTCATTTTGGTTCTTTGTGGCGAGGTTGATTCGAAGGGCGGAGAGCACGGGACAGCAGCGGAGCAGGTTCAAGATGGCCAGTGGTGCAGACTTGCCTTTGGTCGAAGGAGCTCCTTGAACCTCGAGACGCTGGAGGCGGCGGAACGCCGGCAGGAGCTCGACCCGCCTTGCCTCGCTGAGGACGGCGATTTCCTCGAGATGCTTCACCCTCAGCCTCATCTCCCTGGTGCTGGTGAAGTTCCCAACGAATCGCCAGAAGATTGCTAAGTCACGGTCTGGGTCTGGATCCAGATTCTTCCTCTTGTAGGCAGGCCCGGAAAAATCCAGGTCTACTTGTTCGAGCTCCGGCGGCCGTGTACTGAAGGAGAAGGACCGGAGTAGCCCCTTGTACTTGAAGCGGCGCAGCCTCGGTGCGTTGATCTCCAGGCCAAGGACATCGACGGTTACCGTATGGTAGTAGCTAGAGGTAGAGTGGTTGCGGCGCCGGATCTTCTCCTCCCAAGTGCAACTGTCCAGCACGAGCACGGTGGCCGCCGCCGGGCATACGAAGCGGCGGGCAGTGGGAGACAACGGAAGGTTAGCGCCGTCCTTGTCCTTGTCTGTTGCGTCGATGATGACGTGGTCGAGGCGGATGGCAGCGAGCGCCGGCGCGGCGTCGATGAAGCGTTGGAGAGAGCTTAGGTGCAGAGTGCTGCAGCTCAGCCGTAGGGACGACAGCCGCGGGAGCGCGAGGGCGGCGGCCTCCGTCTTGTAGAGGAATCCATTGCATTTGGTGAGCTGCAGGAACCGAAGTGTCTTCAGCGGCAGGGATTCGACGGTGAGCGTGTAGAGGTATTTCGGATAATAGTCACTCGGATCTTTGGCGACAAGCCGGAGCTCCTTGACGCGCGCGGCGCGCCACCCGGTAGGAGAGCACGGCGTCGACCGAGATCGTGGACTTGGAGTCGAGGCGCAGGGTGAGCCTGGTGACGCGGACGTCGGCGGCGTCGAGCGCCGCCCGGGCCGCGGAGAAGAAGCGGGCGCGGTCGGCGCCCGTCTCAAGGTTTACGGCGCCCGAGGAGGTCAAGAGCGGCGCGCGCCATCGTCGCGAGAGCGCGGTGGTGGAGGCGGCCTGCTTGAGCGGGGCGAAGTGGAGGATGCGACGGAGGAGGTCGTCGGGGAGTTCGGACAGACGGTCGACGCCACGGCCCATGCCGGCGGGGCGATCGTGATTTCGATGGGATTCGTACGGCGGCGCGAGAGGATGCAATCGTGACAGACAAGGTATTTTTCTTGTTAGCTGGGCCTCGGACCTCGGTCCTGATCCGTTTCTTTTTCTTGTTGGGTGAAAGCCTGATCCGTTTACAACTCGGTGAATTCCGACGCCACAAAGGAAAATACGCTCCGAGTTCGTAAAAAAGAAAAGAAAATGCGTTCCAATATACTTTTGTGCTAAGATGTGTGTACGACGCTTAATCAACACAAACAAACCACGGTGCGCCAACTGTGGCCTCACTTGACATGTGAATAAGAAGAGTAGTTAGTATAAAACCACAATATTTCTAGCTAAATGTTGATTTTAGCACCACTTTACGTTTTGGAAACAAAAAAATATCACATTTTTCTAGATTTTGCAAAAAGCACCAACCATGAATTGATCTTGAATTGACACAGTTCCGGACATTGGGGTACAAGTCTCCACGCTGATGTGGCGGCGCCGGATGGTGTGTGGTCTGTTCTTTTGCAGATAGGTCCTCAAGTTTTGATGGTAAATTACGCATGAGTCCCTCGCACCTCACAATTTTCAAAAATCTCCTATTTATTTTTCAAACCATCATAACTTTTAAATGATAATTTAAATAGAAAAGGTTTTAATATGAAAAGCGCTCAAAAATGTTTGAATATTTCAAATATAAACTTTTGAAAATATTCATAACTTTTAACTACGAATTCAAATGGAAATACATTTAATATGAAAAGTGCTTAGAAATGTTTGAAGATTTCAAATATAAACTTTTTAAAACCTTCATAACTTTTAAATACTAATTTAAATGGGAAAACTTTTAATATGAAAAGTGCTCAGAAATGTTTTAATATTTCAAATATATAAACGTGGTTCACTATTTCAGACAATTAAAATATGCAAACAATTAAAATTACTTCTATTAATTATGTAAACTTTGGAAATCCATAACTTTAATTCTATAGCTCCAAATAATATAAATAATATGTCTAAATTTATTAGAAAAATCCAAGAAATCCATTTCTAACATCTATAATGCATAAATCAGATCTGCTCCTCTCAGATATTTTGATTATGCAAGCAAACGTACCCAAAAAAAAATATGTTCCATTTTATTGATTCCTGCTAGCGCACCTAGGTAGATTCAAATCCGTCTATGTCCCAATCAAAACAGAGAACTTGCGTCAATGGTAGCGGCTCGCTTCTGCGTTATTTTCAATTATGCGGAACGTGAACCAACTTTTGTATGCACTAGAAGATTTGTAAATGGCACGTACTAGTAGACTTATAAATGGTATAGAGAAGAGACTCAAAGCTAGTATTGACGAAGTTGTATATCTTTTTTCTCTGTAGTGGATCGAGCAAGGTGCTAGTTTACTAGTAGTACGTACGTGCATATGGAAAAGGAGAGAGAAAATGTCCAACGTCAAAGATTAGAGCATGTTCCAATAGTAGCACTCGTACATGAGGGCATCAACAGAAAATATTTATCTACCAAACAAGCTTCAACAATAGCACAGTAGACATCGAGAGACATGGATAGTGTTGGCGCAATTTTTCTATTTTGATTCGCGACACGGACGGATTTTGAATCTATCTAGGCTGGCTAGGAGAAACAAATAAAATGGCACATTTTTTTTTGCTAGGTTTGCTTGCATAATCGAAATATCTGAGAGGAACATATCTGATTTATGCATTATGGATGTTAGAAATGGATTACTTTGATTTTTAATAAACTTAGACATTTTATTTATATTATTTGGAGCTATAGAATTAAAGTTATGAATTTCCAAAGTTTACATTATTAATAGAAGTAATTTTAATTGTTTTTATATTTTAATTATCTGAAATAGTGAACCAAGTTTATATATTTGAAATATGCAAACATTTATGAGCACTTTTCATATTAAAAGTTTCCCTTATTTGAATTAGTATTTAAAAGTTACGAAGGTTTTAAAAATTTTATATTTGAAATATTCAAACATTTCTAAGCACTTTTCATATTAAAAGTATTTCCATTTGAATTGTATTTAAAAGTTATGAAGGTTATAAAAGTTTTTTTTTTTGAACAAAATGAAGGTTTTAAAAGTTTATATTTGAAATATTCCAATATTCTAAGCACTTTTCATATTAAAAGTTTTTTCATTCAAATTAGTACTGTATTTAAAAGTTATGAAGGTTTAAAAAATAAATAGAAGATAGTCTAGATACATCCATATTAGAGTCAATTAATATGAACCGGAGGGAGTATTTAAAAGTTATGAAGGTTTAAAAAATAAATAGGAGATTTTTTGAAAACTGCGAGGTGCAAGTTACTTGTGCATAATTTACATTCAAAACTTGAGGACTTATCTACAAAATGAGGGCCATGCACTTTCTAGCACCGCCACATTAGCTTGGAGACTGGACCCCACATGTTAGAAATGGTGTGGGGATCAATTCACATTTAGTTGTTTTTGCAAAAGCTACGGAAAAATGTGGTAGTTTTTTGCTTCCGAAACGTAAAGTGGTTCCAAAGACATTTAGCCAGAAATGTGGTGGTTCTATGCTAACAACTCGAATAAGAATCAGTGCCACCTGAGTTCTTCAGAATGGAGAAAACTGATTAGCCCATCAATTTGACAAGTCAGTTCATACTGAACTCTGTTGCTCTATTCTTCTAGAATAGTGAAGGAGTTTTCAGAAAATATTGACTTACGAACATTCATGCAGCAGATCCACCAAGTAGGATCTCTTCCACGCTCTAGACTTAAGTAGAGCACACAAGAACGGTACAAGAGTTTCAGCATAAGAATACAAGTCCATTTCATTTCACGGTAATGTTGCAGCACGACATCAGGCAAGAAAATAGTGTCGAAGAAAAAAGGAACAAAAGCCACCGAGAGAAAAAAAATCCTAGCTAGCAAAGAACCGAGATAGATATCTCAAACTTGCCAGAATCCAACAGTTGACTTTCTCGAATATGATTTAATGGTTTTACATTGAATGCAGCCGCAAATCTACACCGGCTTTGCTCAGATAAAATTAATGGTTTACACTGAGGCAGCCCAGAAAATTTTAAGCTCTCTTTCGGCATTGTACAGTTGTAAAGATATTATTGCGGTGCTGCACCGCGAGGTGGGGGATGCTGTGGTGGCGGTGGTGGAAGGCCGACGTTGCCCATCCCAGGCTGCAATGACCAACAAAATAAATCAGCAAATATAACCCAATTATAACGCGAGAGCTAAATAATAAAGAATCTACAAGACCATATCCTGCCCTAACCAAGTCTATTCAGACATGACAGATCAACTAAAGCGCGGCAAGAAATCTTACTTGGTAAGAACCTAGACCAGGAATTGACATTTGCCCTTGTGGAGCCATTTGTCCCTGAGGCCGGTTGTACATGCCACCCATAGGGAAGTTCTGCATGCCGGAAGAACCTGGTGCACCTTGGATGTTCCCCATTCCGTTTGGGAAGCCACCCATCGGAGGCATATTGTTGGGAGGGCCAGAACCAGGATGCGTCTGATTCATGCCAATCAAGTGCTGTGGCATTTGAGGCATCATCTGGTTCGACGAACCTTGCATTGCCTGCAAAGATGAAAACAAACATGTCAGCAAATGTTAACAAAGATTCAACAGAGGAGGCAGTATAAATGTTATAGAATGTAATACTAGAGATATAACAAGGATTCATATATATTCATGTTTTATCTCGAATATGTAGCATAAGGGTGTGGCACCCTATTCCTCCAGTTTTAATAAAAGCATTGATCAACGTTGAAGAACAAACCAGACACAAGACCTAACTAAAGGTTTATTAGTAAACTATGGGAATGAAATACAGATAAGGTATTGGTGAATAGTACCATCGGGTGTGGCATGGGCGGTAGTGGCGGGTTCACTGGCGATTGCCCTGGCATCGATGGAAGCTGAGGAAGTGATGGTCGAGGTCCTTGTTGATGAGGAAGCATGTGTGCTGGTGGTTGCAGCTGAGGCATGTTTGGAGGTGGTGGCCTGAACTGATGTTGCTGCTGAGGCATCTGTTGATAGTGTTGCTGCTGCCCAGTGGATAGAAGAGATGGATGAGGACCTGGTGGCAACGGAGGCGGGCCAGGTGGAAGACCAGGAAGACCAGGTATAGATTGGGCATCTATACCAGGAATTGCACCACCAAATGGTCCGGGTGTTGGTTCAGGCATCTGGAATCCACCCGGACCATGAACAACAAAACCGGAGCGTTGGTCATTACCTGATAATAAAAAGTTAAATTTTGAATTAGCCATCTGTTGTCCAGTTAAAGAGAAGAAAACCAAACAATATATGGAGCACGAAGGCACTATCAAACAAACAGATAAAGTGAATTTATAATGTTCATCGAACTTTCTAGCTAACTTAAATCATGCAACCAGAAGGTATGCATTTACCAGCTTCTGCAAGCACATTCAAATACACATCTTGTTTCCAAGACTTGAACGAGATGTGAAATTAATCAAAAACAGAATAAGCTGAGAGCAAATCAAAGTGACCTTGAAACTGTCCACCATTGAATTTATCACGGCTGGTATCACCAGGCCTGTTTCTACACCAGAATCTCGTAGCATGATCATTGCCCCCGCTGAAAGAAAATAATAAGATATCAGCAATAATTAACACAAGGAGACATACTGAAAAGGTAGTTTGAATAGATACAGGAAAAATAACTAAATGTTACAATTGGCAAGTTTCTACATTTACAGTTATAACGTTATAGGTATATTATAAAAATAGTAACATACAAGCAGATGATCACTATGTATACACTAAGATCAGAAATTCAGAAAGTAATAGTTTGTAAATGAAGTACCTGGAAAGTAGATAGCCCACTGGATGCCAAGCAAGGTCCCAGACACTATTGTCATGTGCACCACTTATTTCTATCTGAGGGGTTTCATGGCTGCCAAACAAGGAAATATTTGTGTGAAATTGAGATATCATTTCAAACTAACAAATGTAATTAGAGATTATCTTGAGAAAAGCATGAAAATAAACAGACTTAATTAGTCATATACTTCATGGCCATCAAGGTGTAGATCTTAACACTAGAAAATCACAGCAAATGAGTTCCAAATACCAGTCTGTCCAAATTGGATTTGGATTCATGGTAACAAACTGCCAGGACAGAAAGAATTATTATGTCAATGGCTCTTTTGGTGTCTCTTACCCGACCAACCAATGAAAGATTCCTCCATCATAACTTCCACTAACAAAGTATTCTTCGTGAAACGGATGCCATGCCAAAGCTGCACAAATATTTAGTAAATAAAACACTACTCATTCATTACAACCATGTTGAACAGGAGAATTAATATTGTAATTTCATGTGTAGTGTTTAAGTGATTAGTCTGAGCGTGTAAAGCAAATTAACAACAATCTGATACATAAAATCTTAAAGGTAGGAAACATAAGATTCAAATTATGTGATGACAATCTAACCAGTTACATCCTTATTGTGCCCACGGAAGGATTCAAGCTCTTTCATGGATCTAATATCATATAACTGCAGAAAACAGATTAAAAATAACATGTGAGAAATTATCAGATATGGTGTGAATAATTTCAGCAGCTGCACCAAGTTCCTCAAGGCACATGCCATTTAGGAAGGGATTTCAGAAAGTAATCAAAGTATCACATTTAATTCAGCTGTGAGGAAAGAGTAAGAGTTCCTTCCCAGTTACACTATTAAGTAGAACTTGTTGGACATGAATGATTACTAAGCAGGCCTAACAGCTTGCTTTTTTATCATGTGGCCCCGGGTCGTGCTGAATACATCAGAAAAACTAAGGTACCAGCTTATTTTTATATAAGTACTACTTAGTTCAGAAGGAAAGCCCAAACAGAACATGGTTAAAAAGTTAAGTTATTCACCTTGATAACCTGATCCTTAGAGGCAGTCAATACCCAGTTCCCATTCTGATTCCACTTTACACACTGCACAATGTTTTTATGGCCATGGCTGCAGAAATAGCTCGTCATACGCTGACATACCACAGAACTTCAAAATTAGCAACATAATACGAACAATACTTACAATGACCGTAGCTCTCTACCACTTTTTGCATCCCAGAGTTTCACAAGATAGTCTTTACCACCTGAATAGGACAGAAACGAATGAGCTCTGGACAAATAAGCTAAGTAAACTAGCAATATTAATAACTAACCTGAGACCAATAAAGATTTTGTGGGATGCCAATCGACACTTTTAACATCCCAACCATGGCCTGGCTGAGTTTGAAGGCAACATCAAGTTAATTCACATACAAAATTAATAACACAAAGTAACTTACACACGCAAGCATCAAGCAGTACAGGCACATAAGATAAGTTTAGCAACATTACCAGTTAAAGATCTTTCTTCTTGGCATCTTGCAAAGTCCCAAACCTTCACAGTAGTGTCATCAGAACACGAACAGAACTTCAAGTCTGTTCTACAGAAGCTGTGCAAAGTATGTGCTTAAGTAGGGAAGGAACAATATCTTGTTATAGCTAAAGTAACAAAAACACATAGCACAGTAATCACCTCAAGTCACGGACTGATTCTCTGTGGGCAGTTTTATTCACTTTAACGTTATTCATGTTACTTTGCCAATACCTGCAACGGATTCAAAACATGCAATTAACAGGTCAAACAATTTGGTGTTTTTTAAGGGCCAGTTCCAGAAATGATACAGGTAAAACATACTTTATTGCACCACCATCGTCCCCTGTAACCATCCAGTTTTCATTGTGACTCCAAATCATTGATCTCACAGCTTGATCATGAGCCTATTCATCAAATTCACAAAAAATGAGTCACATTGACTAACAGACTAGTAAGTTCGCACGCATCTTATGTGGTACCTGAAGAATCATTTCAAAATTAAAAGATTGTCCATTCCATAGGGTAAATTCACCACTCTGGGATCCAGTAATAAGCCGGCGGCCTGTAGGAGTCCACTTTACACGCAAAGAACAACATGTTAGGCTCAGACAGGTGAAAAGGAAAACAGAACAAAAATAACAATGAAGTAGAAAATCCATTACAGCTTCGACTAGATCACAATAATGTGAAGAGGCTGGCATCGAGTTATCTACCAATTATTTTTTGAATATGGATTTTGAAGTGTCAGTGGATCTAGGTAACAGAGTTTAATTCATTCAGTGTTGTTAATCCTTGAATAAATATAAGTCTACCACCCAAATGATGAAGGTTAACTAAGATTCAAATACTGAAGGACTATGCACAAATTTCATATACATTAGACTTCTGAACCAAATTACTGGCTAGAGATAAAGATGACATTAGATAGAACAGAATAAGAAGCTTAATTCTAACACATTCTGACAGTATTGATGTTAATTTTTCCTTTAATGACTGGAAGCCAAGAACACTATTGAAGCTTGAAACATGCAACAAGCCAGTAACCACACTACCTGCAATCATCAATTTAACATTTCAACTGGAAAGAAAGTGCATTAATGCAAGATGTCAAGGTGTCAAAAGACCACATGTAAAGCAGGCACCAAATTAGCTACTTATATCATGACTCCTCTTATATAATTCAACATCTATCTTTCGTATTAAGCATCATAGATATTATCCCTACGTTGGAATCGTATTCAAGTTCAAACTGAAACACCATGGATTGCTGAAGCTCTCTTGGACATATAAAAGTAAGTTGCTAAAGCAGGAACATTAGGAATGCGGAGAGATGTTTATCACATAACTCACCACGACACAGTTTATGGAGCACCGGTTCTTATTGATAGATGAATGAACAAATTTGCTGGCAAAACTTGTCGAGGGGTTGTCTGGGTATGCGACAGATGGCAACATCTGCAATAAGCCAACAGTGTTACTCGGGAAACCTTGATAAGAAAATGGAAGGGATAGTCTTGTATTCATAAAACCGTAGATACAGATGATTTAGAGAAGTTGCACAGTTTACATAAAATCCATCAGAATTTTATTTTTGTAGATGGTAAATTATACAACTAGAAACAAAATAAGCACTGCCCTGCTGTAATCATATCCAAACCCTTAACCAAGTAGACCAAGTGGTAGCTAAATAACACCACTACACTTACTCCTCTGTGTCCACGGAGGGGTTAAAACAACGAACAGCTACAAAATGTTATTTTCATTGCTCTGTACATTCATCAATCGAGAGGATAGCAGTTATATCAATGCGTATTCAAGGGGGGCAACTAGGGACAAACTGCATACTGCAATACATGCCTACTCATTCAGGATTCGCTATATCTAGACACGGAGCAGTATTAAGATTGTCCTGCCTTTCATTCTACTCAACAGTAGTCGTAGTAGCCTGGCGCTGGTGTAATAACCATATATGATCGTAGCTAGCTAGACAATGGAACAGGAGGTTTATTCCAAACTAAGAGACAGGAGAAACAGAAGAATTGTTCCAGACAAATTGGCTTCAAATCTAGTTGTGCATTATGAAGATTTGTCCACATATATATCATAGATACCTTGACATTTAACGCCACCATAAAGGACTCTGTAAGTATAAAATGTGTAAAAATTGCAAGCAGTATCTTCAGATCAGCAAACTAATTATTCATCCAAAGTAGCAGGAAACGTACATCGACGACAGCAGCTGCAGTCGGCTGCAACGTGAATCTGTCCCTTGCATCCCGCTGCCACATGCGAGCCTGCGCAAAATGAACTTATGTGAGATGCCTTTTTTCATAAAACAAAGGGAGGATATGCAAAATGAATCGTATTTTTCGTGGGACATGGCTCAAAACATTGCATCGGTCTGGCTTCTAGGAAAGATAGTGTTGCATATTACCTGAGCGTATCGGACCAGTGAGCTGGTGCAGTCCACCGTCCGCCGCTGCACGGGCTTCCGCATCCTCTTCGCGCCGAAACTGTCCCCATAAGCTGAATTTGGCCGAAATCAATCAGTGGATGGATCCAGTAAAATTTGCAAACAGTTGTGAGGCCGTGCAGCGTTTAATGAAGTTTAAGGTGGTTTGTTAGAAAAATCTAGCACAGGGTGGTAAGAAGAAAACGGAGCGGTAATCTAGCTGCCCTAACCCTAACGAGTGACGACTGCAAGCGAGTGGCGTGGTTACCGTCGAACGGCTGTTGTTGTTGTTGTTGTTGCTGCTGCTGCTGATGGGGCGGCGGGGCTCCCGGGTGCGCGGCGTAGTCGGGCGGGAGGTTGGTGGAGGACGCGGCGGAGAGCTGCCGCATCGGCGGCTGCAGCGGGCCGCGGTAGAAGTCCCCGCCGCCGGGCTGCTGCGGCGGCGGGTGCTGCGGCGGAGGCGGAGGCGGCGGCTGTTGCTGCTGCTGCTGCATCATCTCCGGCGCCTCGCCGGGGCCGGGCTAGGGTTTAGGGTCCGTGCGGCGGGAAAAGGGTCGTCGAGTGGAGGCCGCCGGGAGCAGTCCGCCGATGGGGTTTGGTTGGAACGGGACGATGGGGAGCCTGGGGATTGGTGGGCTGCCTGCTGCTGCCACGAGTAGAAGCCCACTCCGCTTCTTTGGGCCGCTCGAATGTACGCAAACACGGACACGGCATTCAGGCTAGGCACACTCCCAAATAAATCCGCTCCAGTTCAGACCAATAAGCATGCGCAATGTGATTATTACCTCAAAGAAAGAAAAATCATGTGCAATGTGATTTTATATCCTAAAAAAGTGCAATGTGATTTATAAAATCACATCAAAGGTTCTTGCGGTTTGTGGCAGTCGCTCTTCATACAGTTTGTGCCGCACGCTTTTTTGGTACCTTCGATGGCTTGATCCGATTGCCACCATAAAACTATCGGTCAAGAGGGAAGTCTGCGGCAAGTCACAACAAATGTTAGGCTATAGTCTCGGATCTGTCTTTCCTGAAATTCTAGTGTAGATCACCGAGCACCAAACAACCACTCGCCCTGGTCTGCATTCCATAACTTATTACATAGTTGTCTCCATGTTCATCTCAAAATTCTTGACAAGGTGTTCTACTCCCCAAAAAGGTCAAAATAATATATTTTATATTAAACTTTTATACCTATTACAAACTTTTTGTATCATAATGGTCTTAATAAATATGATATTTAGTACTTAGAAGACATAATTAACAACATAAAAATGTTTCATGACATTAGTTATAGTGTTATTTGTTTTACAATCGTAACCTATATCGGTACAAAGTTTGCTTTGTGCTACACATAAAATGTGTATTGTAGTTTAAAAAATCTCCTGGAAGTAGTTTTAAGTTACATAAATTTTATGGTGTATGCATATTTATTTGTGTCTATCTATGTATGTGTGGTCATGTATTTTAATATCCTTATTTATCATAATCTAGATATTCAAAGCGTACAAAGCAAATATCTTATTAGCGATTCCAGTTTATTATTAGGTAAGTATAATTACATAAATTTCAATAGTATAAATTGAACCGCCGGTAAATATGTCTGCTCTATTGGTTACAAGGTTTTCTTAGTCCGCGGTTGCTCGTCCTCATGTCAAATTAGATTATACAAAGAAAATGGCTATGTCAGCTTTTTTTTTCAAGCTAATAGATCTCATCGGTTTGCTCAACTTTGGTTATGGAGCCGTTTCGGAGGTTAGACTGTAACATACAACAAATACAACATACAAGTTAACTACTCCCTTTTTGCCCATAATATGTTGCGCATAATTTTCCGTGTAAGTTAAACTTTGCAAAGTTTGACCAAGAATATAGAAGATATACAAACATTTACGATAGCAGATGCATATAATGGAAAAAATATATTTCATGACAATTCCAATAATATATAGTTAATATTATATATATCCATATTCTTATCAATATACATGATTAAACTTTATGAAGTTTGACTTTGACCAAACATTATACGCAACATATTTTGGGTAGGAGGGAGTATTCTTCTACGGAAAATCGTGACTGACATTTAGCTTCCAGATTTCTTGTTATAAACGCGACAAGCAAATAACGAAGAACAAACAGAAAATCGTAGCGGATACACAAGATTTTAACGTGGAAATCCCTTCCAAATAGAGAGCGAAAAACCACGGGCGCTTGCCAGCAAAATTTCACTATATCGGGGAGCTTACAAAAGGTATATATAATCCGATAAACCCTAACCGATAACTTACAATAGGTAAATATAGACGGTGATGATGATCCATACTCGGCGACGAACCTCGCTCTGCTCGTCAGAAGTTAGTTTCTCTTTAATATAAATTTGGATCACAACATAACATTTTCTAATTGCTCTATTCTGAACTCGTGGACGCATGGAAAGATGTCAACCCCCATATTTTGATTCAATTATCATAGTGATGGAGGAAAACTGCAGCACCTGAATTGCAGTGCTCCCCATATCTGAAAGTTTTGAAAAGAACAAATTTACAGGACTCCAAAAAATCTACAAACAAATACGCTCATATACATACTCTTTAAGGCACAGTACAAATTCCAAGAATATACTGCCTCCGTTACAAGGAATAAGGCACCATCGTTTTACGTGTTTTTTTGTTTAGCCAAAAATTATTTTAAATAGATAAACATTATTTGTATGAAATTAGTATCATTGAAAATGTCCTTTCAATACGAATCTAACGATACTAATTACATACAATATAATCAAGATTTTGTTGCTCAATATAATACGCGTGTGGCTTATTCCCTGAAACGGAGGTAGTACATTGTATTTTAGGTCACACAAAATAAAATATTTTTTTATATAAAAAGGAGCTTTATAGTTTTACATAAAGCCAGTTTTTTTAGCTCAAAATACAGTCAAATTTCTACCGACACTTTGGCCCTGGCGAGGCACTAGTTCGTGCATGCAACACGCAGGCGGCCGGGGCGGAGATAAATAGATAATCAATGCAACACAGGAAGAAGCAGAGCAAAACAGCACACGCGCGCGTCCCCGAAAGACGGCCCCAAACTAGTACTTGTGCAATTGTGCATCCGCCGCTATTGAACTGGACATTGTTCAGTCAGCTAGCGGAGCAGGGTACTTCCTCGATCTCCTGCATCATTCTAACAGCGACTGAACGCTACTGGTCTAAATGACTTAATGCGGTTTGGTGGATCACCGACTGACGACCTAACGAGCAACGTAACATGGCTTCTCGTGGCGCCGGCCTGCTGCATCTGCATGGCCAGATCACAAGAGCCAGATTAATGTCTCACGTGCGACCGAATGAGCAACGCAAAACGAGCGAGCGATCGAAGCTTCGTCATTGTTAAGTTTTTTTCCAGATTAATGCCATGTTAAAACGATGCCGGTGGCCTAGCGAGCACGTGCGTGCATATGCCAGCAGTATCCAATTAATTAAACTGACGCCCGTGTGCGTGCTCGATTGTTGTACATCGACGAGAAAATGCCCTACACTCCCAAGGCTCTCCCCTCCCGAGCGACTCCGGAGGTTCTCCAAGCCCCAACCCTAAGGCCCTCCAACGCTGATCTCCTGATCGATGTTGCCGCCGACGCTGGCGGTGATGGCGGCGCCCATCCGGTCGAATCATCGATGGGCAAGGAAGGTGCATCTCGGCGGCGTTTGATGGGGGACGGTGCGGTGCCGATCACGGGGAACTAGGGCAGGCATCTTTGTTACTTCCTCCGTCTCGGTTTAACAGGCACGCACGCAATTTAAGACAAACTTTAATCATTGATTTGGTCAATAAAATATAAATTTTATGTCTATAAAATCTATATCACTAGATTCGTATGCAAAAAAGCTTTCCAACGATATAATTTTTGTGTCATATATTTTATATTTTATTGACTAAACTAATGGTCAAAGCAATTCCTTAAATTAGGTGTGTGCATGTTAAACCGAGACGGAGAAAGCAGGATGGGTTTTTTTATTGACTCTCTAGAGTAGGCTCGGTGGATCTTAGCCCATTGTAATTTGTAAATAAGTTTAGGGGGTCTTGCCGATCTTTTTGACGTGTCTCCTCCGGGTCTAGAAGTGAAGCGTCATCAGATCTAGCACTATTCACCTCGAGTTCGGTGGACGCCACCGATGGCGATGAATTCAACAACAACATCAACTCTAGTACCATTGTGATATCAATGATATAATATTATATTGTCACAATTCATGAATTGGTCCATCGACAGATATGCACAAAGGGATTGACTGACTAAAACTATCGCATATTTACTTGAAAAGTAACAACCTAATCATTTTGGTGAAGCATATTGTGCCATAACTTTTAGCTACTAAAAATTAGCAATATATAGGAATATGCCCATATATGTTGCTCCATTTAGGGGAGCTTCTGGAGTCGAACGGAAATTTCTTAGATGGTGGCATTACCTCGGTCCTCCCATATTGCATTTTCCCACTCCAGCCTCTTGCCAGGCTTTATTGTTGCCTTGGTCCACGACATGGCCGGTCTCAACTTCATCATGCACAATTGTTTTTAGGAAGTAGTCATCTTCGTCCCAAGCTAAGATCTAGTTGTGAATTACGCAGTAAGCAAGTACCATCTTGACTTGGGGCTCATAAGTGTGGAAGGGTTTCTGGTCAAGGATATTGAACCTATTATTCGAAGAAGCAAATGCCCTCTCGATGGTGACTCGACTTGAGTGTCTGAGATTGAGTCTGTTCTTAGAACTCAACTCATTGAGATGGTACCTTGTTTTCTAGAAAGTTGGTAGAATCTCAGATCGGCATGCATATTCAACATCCTCTAGGTAGACCTTAGCATCGGGGATTTTTAACCCATGTGGCATAGACAAGTTATCAATTAGAATGTTTGCATCATGAGCAGAAGAGTTATCTGGAACACATACATGCGATCAATGAAGACTTTTTCTTTCTACTTCCAGCAGGAGTTGTTTGGATTTAGAGAGATCAGAGGCGAAATGATCAAGCCACGGTCGAAGAGCACACCTCCCAAGGTCAAGAACAAGTACAAATGACAGCCATATTTTAGGGTGAGCACTAGTCATGTTCTTTTGTCTTTGAAACTGATATATTTATACTAATATTTTACACTTCTTACAATTTTTGTATCATATTATAGTCTTAATGAATATGTTTTTATTACTTAGGTGACATAGTTAACCACATAAAAATGTTTCATAACATTATTTATAGTGTTCTTTGTTTTATAGTCGCAACATATATCAATAAAAAGTTTGCTTATGCTGCATTTAAAATGTGTATTGTGATAGAAGCTCCCCATGAACTATTTTTTAGTTACATAAATTATATGGTGTATGCATATTATTCATGTCTATGTATGTGTGGCCATGTATTTAGATATCCTTATATATCATGATCTAGATCACCAAAACGTACATAAAAAATATCTTAGTAGACATTCTAGTTTATTATTGGGTAAGTATAATTACATAAAATTTAATAGTATCAATTGATCCGTTGGCAAACGTATCTGCCATATTTTTTACAAGCTTTTCTTAGTCTGCGGTTGGGTTGTCTGCATGTGGAAGTAGATCGATTATATAGGGAAAATGGTTATGTCAGGATAATTTTTTGTTTCAAGTTTGTATTCTTCCTGGGTTTGCTAAACATTGGTTATGGAGGCATTTTGGAGGTGAGACTGTGATATGGTTTTTCTTAACAGAAATCTGGGAGAGATCCCTTTCATTCAATTCCTTTTTATAAACTAGAGAAAATACATCATGTTCACATATGGAACTCACATTAATACAAAAGATTTGGAAACCAAACAATCACTGCGCGCTAATAATAACGAAAAATAAATGGTTTAACCCATTCAACACATATACACATACAACTAATACGATGGAGTTAACTATTGATTCAACGGCAAATTATGATAGACATTTCGCTTCCGAATTTCTAATCGCTCCGTCGGGAGCTCAGGCAAGCGCGGCAAGATGACGACCTCCATATCTTGAGTTAATTATCGTCTTGACGGATCACCACATTGTTGGTTCCACGGCAAGGAGGGTGATGTAGCAAGGCAAATGAGAACCACAGAGGTGTGTGGGCGAGCGAGGGAGAGGAGGGGGGCGGTGTGGAAGGTAAGCACAATCCTTTCACACATCAATTTTTCAATATCTATAAGAAATACCATAGTAGAAGAGGTGAATGTGTGTTCTTCTTCCGCAATCGGGTTGTAGATTAAAAAAAATCTCAATCATTTGCCATCTTAATAAGAAAGCACATGAGAAGCAGATGAGTAGGAAAATTTCTTTTGGTGGCCACATTAATCTGTTTGGTACAAAAAAAGGGGCAAATGGAAAAATCATTTAAAAAGGGAGTATATATTTGATCAATGAACGGAGCAATAGGGAATTTCTATTTGATCTTTGTTTCCAAGCGGAAAAAAGTAACTTTAGATGTGGTTAAATCTGATTTGACCGTGTTTATTACGATTCATGTACAAATTTCTTTCCTGATTTTGTGAACCGGATCACATAGCTACCACATTGTTGTGTGTTTTGGGTCCTATGTATTGCATAAGTTTTCTACCTTATTCTCGTGTCTGTTCGATCAGTTCATTCATGCGATATGACAATCGTATGAAGTAAAAAGGCCCTTCATTATTTTCACAGCAAGAGAAACGATATCCTTCATTATTTTTCTTCTCCCTCTTCCCTTTTCATATGAACCATGATCATGTCAGGACGACGCAATTTTTTCCTTTTCTTTTCGCCACGATGAAGCACGCATGGCGTTGGCCAGAAACGCCGACAGGTTGGTGCATGCAACACGATCGATGCGGGGGCCAAACAATAACGAATGCAAAAGGTGACATGACCTAACGAGCAACATGGCTTCCCTTTAGATTTAGGCCGCATGTCACACGGTGACATGCAAAAGGTGCATGTCACCTGATCCGTGTCCCAAGTCAGGATGACACATTTTTTTCATTTTCTTTTCGCCATGGTGAACCACGTATGGCGTTGGCCAGAAACGCCGACAGGTTGGTGCATGCAACACGATCGATGCGGGGGGCCAAACAATAACGAATGCAACACAGTATCCACGCGCGTGCAGCTAGTGTGGACGTCAGGAAGCAGTGCAAGACAGCAGCACGCGTATTGCCGAAAGACAGCCCCAAACTAGCACAAGTAGGAAGAGTAGCACGCATGTGCATCTGCGGCCCGTTGAACTGTACATTATTCATGAGTTCGGCTAGCGGGACAGACAGAGTACTTCCTCGATCCATCTCATGCATGCATCGTGCTAGCAGTGACTGCATGCCACTGATCTAAATCTCACTTAATGCGCTTAGGTGGCTAGCCCTGGCCGATCGATCAGCGACCTAACGAGCAACATGGCTTCCCTTTAGATGTCTCAGTGGCACATGAGACCAGACCTGCAAGCTGCAACCCCGAACGAGAGATCAATTAATCGTGATCGATCGAAGCTTTGGTAGCTTCATCGTTGTCATGTTTCTGCAGAGCGCAGCACGCAGCATGCTAGCTACGATGCCGATCGGCTTTCACTCGAGTTGTTATGCGCGCCAGACCGCCGCCGCCGCCGTTACGCCCTCTCCCATCGCCACACACCCACACACCGATCATCTTACTCGATCTTGTTGCAGGAGCCAATGTGCAGTGACAACGATTGCACAAAAAGAAAAGCCGCACCTGCAAAAGCGACCAAACAGTGCCTACTTTCTCCACTTCCTATCGAAAGCTCCGTGTTGTACGTGCAGCGTTGGAGCTTTTCGCCTTTGCACGGTTGCTGCCGGCTTGGCGGCCTAGGACAAGGAGCGCCACAGGGTTCGCCGCGGTACGCACGCACAAAATCGAGTGTACATCTGAGCTTGGAACGCCCCATCAATCATCCAGAATTAATGAAGGGAAATTCCTCAACTCCAAATCCTGGAACTCTTAGCGATTCGGCGAATTGAACCCTCAACTTCAAATTCCTGTTATCGTTTGCACCTTAAACTATTTAATTTAATCTAGATCTAAATCAAACCCAAAAGCTTTTTGGCAGATTGAAACAAAATGATCCTGACAAAGAACTAGATGATAGGCGAGCTTCGCATCGCCGCCTGCATGACGCTAGTTAATAGCGTTATAGTTGGGAGCGCTTGAGGATGTGGGCATAGTCCAGTGGTTGGGGTCGTAGTGGTGCACCCCAACGACCAGAGTTTGAATCCTGTCAGGAGAGAATTTCTGGAATTCTCACGCCGAGGTCCCGCTTCTACGATATTATTTAGTGTCTAATTCCTCGTAGCACTAATTCATTTTTTTTTTGTTATAGTTGGGAGCGCTTTAATTTGTGTCACAGCCAGACAATGTTAGTGACACTGTCAATGACCGCACTCCATGTCTCCATTCCTTCCAGCTGGATAACTAAAAGACAGATTAGAATGAATGGGGCAGTGTTAGTCTTGTTATATTGATGATTGTGACCTAGATATTACTCAACTTGTGAAGAAAAACATCGACACTTTGTTTCGAGCATGTGCAAGAACCTAGCAAGTGAAAAAAAAAATCACATCAACAAATATAGTTGAAGAATTCACAATATTTAATCAAATGTATCAGAATATTAAATAAAAAATCACATCAGCAAATATAGTTTAAGAATTCATAATATTCAATAAAATGGATCAGAATATTAAATAAAAAAATCACATCAGCAAATACAACCGGTGTCCAATGTACCCCCGCACGAAAAGAATCTAGTACAACAAGTTCTTTTGGAAAGACAACAAAAGTGGATCGGAAGAAAGAACCTTCCACCGAAACTCCCTTAGAACCATGCATTTTGGACATAAGAGGATGGAATAGATTGGTTATATGATTGCAAGCTTGTTTATCCATATCTCCAGTAAGAACTGAAATAGTATACTCCATCAGCAATTAAAGCAGGTGCAACACCAGCAGAAAGGTTTGAAGGTTTGATAATCCTGTAACGGAAATTATCGAACTTCAGAAATTCATAATTGCAAAACTAATAAAACCGGTTGCTTAAAAATCAGAAACATGCCACCGGCTGTTGATCTGAATGGTTAGACATGTAATAACATGTTTAACAGAGATAAGATGACATAACAAAATCATCTATACATACTACTGATGCGCTCTTTTTTTGCTGAAGATGAGGATTTGTACTTGACAATATATCACTTCACAGGAACGTGATTAGTTGGAGCTGCTCTGGAATAACTTAAAACAATCACACATGTGAAGTACCACTCACATATCAACCTTAAATACCGGCATGATGGAAATAGGCTGTTTATAATGATCAATAAGAAATCATGCTGACCAAAAGGAAAATAACAAAATTATTTTCATGCTGACCAAAGGAGTAGAACTCACACAAAATTGTTGTCATGAGTGTTAGAAGGGGCAAAGGATCAATATAATCTCGAAAGATAACCTTCATCCATGCTTCTTTTGTGTATTTCGTAATAAATACATGAAATATTACTTTCTAGCTTCAGTCACTTAGCAATGTCTCAGTAAAATGCCACCAGCGCAGAAATTTAAATCCGTGCTTTTTTCCTTCAATTCCTACTGGTACAGAAAAGCTAAGTAACACTTGTAGCCACTGTTATATGCCAATAATAATGTAGTGTGGGCATTTAAGAATAATAAAAATCAGAGGTAGACTACAATAATAAAAAACAAAGTGCATGTATATGTCCACATAAAATGCATGTAATATCTGCCCAAGGAATCTTGAGGTGAAAATACATCAAACCATGTAAGAACTGGACAGATGGCATATACTGGTATCACAATAATACTTCATCAGACAGTTACACTGAAAATGAATTGCACATCCGAGAATCTGCATTAAACCATCCATTCAAGTAACAGAGTCTAGATGAAACCTTGAATTTATAACGTTTTCCTGTATGTGAGCTACAACACATCATACTAAAGTAACATTATGTACCTGCTTTTTTACTTTTATATTTCTGACTCGCATGTATCTATATGGCTGAAGCATACTGAACAGTTAGAAACAAACAATGGCCACTTTCAGAAAATTCAGAAACTTAAAAGAGAGAAGAATGAATCATAGATGAAGAAGTGTTCGGCCATTCTCTTTGCAAGATTCGTGGGACTCGCGACTCGTAGCTAGAAACACAAGAACCTGCAACTCAAAACATGGTTTATGAGTAAATCCGGCATAGAACAACCAGCTCTTTAGGGACCAACAACACTGGAAGAAGACCAAATAACCGGAGGCTCCGTCCGCTTCACTCCACCCCACAGGCATGTACCAGCGGTGACATCATCTATTAGATCCACACGCTCCGGCTTGCAGGTGACATGGAGCAAGCAGGCACCATATGCAACGGCAACTCGACATGGTGCACTTCAAAGTGAGCCAAGGGATGTCCACGGTGGACTACATCCCCTCGTAGGTGGTAGTGCACTCCTCAACAACTCAACAACGCCCGTCCAGCCTCGAATCCCACAGTTCAACTCCCCCCATCGGCGCCCCGCGACACTGCACGCAAGACCCGGCCGAGCGCCACCGCCCACGAGCGCAGCGGCCTAGCTGCATCCTGAGTCGGCGCCCCAAAGAGTCAAGGTACTGCCGCACGCCGCTCTCCATGGAATCAAAGACGCGCCGGTGTAGATCAAGCTCCAGCCTGAGCGCGCTAATGGTCCGTCCTGGCCCCTGCTGAGAGACCGTCACCAGTTCGGGTGAAGATGAGGAGATAAAGGAGAAAAGGGAAAAAACAAACAAATGCAGAAAGGGGAAAGATCAGGAAGAATTAACACACCACGGATAACCCTGCCGGCCGAACGAACATGCGAAGAAAACCCGCCGGAGAAACGCCCCGTCCAGACCAAATCGCAGAAGCAAGAACCATAGTACGGCAACAGGCAAGATCCCCCAGCGGAGAGAGAGGACCGGCCAAAATCGAGAGCAGGCAAGATCTAACAGCGGAGAGAGAGGAGCGGCCGGAATCGAAGAACACAGCCGCCGTCGGCCAGGAAGAACACCAGGAGAAATCGATCTAATGCGCTCGGTCAAACAGCCTACTCACCAGGCACCGATGGAAAGAGTACCCCAACTCAACACGCGGCGGGCATGCAGAAGCGGGCCAGGCCCATACAGCGGCACACGCACCGACCTGGCCCACACGGTGACGTTCGGCGCCGTCCAATCGCTGAGAACGCACGGAATGTAACAGCCTTAACTTGTTTAGATAATACCCATTGTCTCACTGACAAAATGGGCCCATATGTCATATTCATCTATCTATTCCTACATAGCACTCTCCCACAGATCTAAAAAAAGTAGGTACACGTGGGGGCCATCATGGTCGCCGCACCCGGCGCTGCTCGAACGCGGGGAACAGGGCACCGCTCCACGTGCTGCTCGCGCACAGGAACAAGAGGTAGTGGAGTGGCGGCAAAAACATAGGAGGTAGGTTGGGAGGTGCACAGCTAGAGGTAGCTGAAGGGCGGCGCTGGCGTGGGAGGTAGGGCAAGGTGGTGCACCGAGATTGATTTCGGTAGACGAGACAAGAGATCCACAACACATGAAAGAGAAATTCACCTGATCTATCGGCCACGTGGCTGGGCGGTGGTACCAACGTACCACCGCCCACGATGCATTTTGGGGATTTAGTATGGTGGTGGCGACAGCTTGATGAAAGAGATGTAAAGTGGAATTGTATAGTTAGACTACCATTAGGAATAGGAAAATCATAGGATTAGAGATGGCATGCCTAGTTGAATCCTATGTGAAGAGAAATTGATTGTACTAAATGAATTTTCCATGAGGTATACCCTAATGTTTTCTTTTCGTAGGATTTACACCGTTAGGATTAGTTTCTATGAGATATATTCCTATGAATCAAACAACTAGCATAGAAAAAATTCTCATGGGATCAAAATTCTACACTATTTCTATGCAAATTCTATGAATCAAATGAGCTCTTAGAAGTTTACAGCTTAAAATAGACTTTTTTTTCGACGTGGGCTTAGCCTAGTGGTTGGGATCGCAGTGGCATACCCTAATGACCGGAGTTCGATTCCTGTCAGGGACGAATTTCGGAATTGTCACGCCAAATCCCGTTTCTACTATATCAAAAAGTGTCTAGTTCCTCCTAGACACGGTTTCATTTTTTTAAATAGACCTTTTCTAATTTCACACGATGATGCGCTTTGATTTGAGCGAAAGAACTCGACGCGCACTTTCGGTAGTACAACATGAATTGTCACATCGACGGGCATGGACACAAATATATGGTAGGGCAAATTAACTTTGCGTTGGCTTTACCTTTGGCGCGCTTTAGCAATGCACAACGACGCGGCGGTAGATTGTGGGCATGATTGGGAGGTCGGTTTCAGCTCGACACTGTTGCTGGATTACTGGTGGCCTAGTGCTGGCCGGGTTCCATGCATGCATGCGCCCAGTCGGTCCTGCACGAATGTTATCCTTTTGGTGTGTGCGTACAGTCTACAGTGGGCGATTAGTGGCGTGTCAACAGGACACCAGGGGATGCACTCAAACAGTGCGAGGTTGAGTGTGGCCACTAGCTAGAATGGTTGCATCACAAACCTGACCTCGCGCGCGCTTTCTCTGCGCCGGTGATTTTGATGTGGAAACATGAAAGTGGATGCATGTGCTTTCATTTTCTGACGGTGCAAAGTACTGCTCAGTAGTCAGTACTACTAGTAGTTGTTAACCTTACTAGCTAGTACCACCAAGCCGACCAATTAAGCATACGTCCTAGCAACGGCGAACATACGGTGATGCAACCCCACAAATCGTCCATTAGTTTCCTCTTCCTCCTCCACCTAGCTCCCCACTGGCCAATGTGCTACAGATAGATCATATATACTTGTCACGCTCGTGATCGATCCTCCAACGAACAAATTCGTGCACGTTAGCTCCTACGGTAGGACCTGTCGGCCGGGGTCTGTTCCACCGAGAGGGTTCACGAAATTAGTTGCATGCAGCTATCTCAATCTGTTGGAGTTTGGACTGTGCATGTCTCTTTCGCCGGAGGTGATGATCAACTCATCCTGACTTCATGCATGCATGTGTGATGTTTTCGACCAACCGCCGGTCCGTCGGTCGGTCGGAAAAGAATGAGTAGGCAGAACTCTAACTTTGCCAATTGCTCAACTTTAAAAATGTCCGATCGAATCGCGATGGTGACTTGTATATATACAACGCCGCACACGTACGCATGCACCGCACGTACGCTGAGAAAGCCAGAGGCGGTATATGTGAAGAGCATGGGTTAGTTGAGCGTAGGCAGAGCTTTCTAGCTAGTCACATCATTTTAGCTGATATCTAACGACGTCTACATCATGTTAACATATGTAAAGAGCATGGAGTGTACCTTAAGTATATGAGCTTGCTGTATCAGCCGAAACAGACATGCGAAATACTCATTCGTCTCAATATAGTATTAGCTCCGCTCCTTAAAAAAGTTAAATTAGTTAAAAAGATTTATATTTTAAAACAAAACAGAAGTAGCTTTTTAAGCCGATTCAACACAATCAACGAGAGGTGGATCTCGAACGTACGAAAGCGCACCTTTGACGAACAATATACTCGATCTAAAATCACTATTAGCTCGAAACTGGGACCATCATGAATTAGTTAAAACAGTGGCTCACAAGAGTTTAAATCCTAGGTTTGACACATTTTGATGTCTCATAAAAGGTTGAATATTCTTTCTGTAAGAGGCAACATTCCCGTTGACAACGAGAATGATTTCGTCAATCTCAAGACCACCCATATCAGTTTCTTAGACCCAATCTCTCGAAGGTGCTCACAAAGGTAGGTGTGCATGGGTTCATAGGAGTGAGCGTATATACGTATCTGTGAGTGTCTACGTCTCGCAAAAAAACAATAGTTTAGTTTAAAAATATATTAAAATCTCTCCCAAATTCTTAAAAAAAATCTACATAGGCATATGTTTGAAGTGTTGCAGTTTTTAGAGGAAAGAGCCACACCCCAGTTCCATTAAACAAAACAAAGTCTTACATCATTCTTGTAGAACTAGAAATCGAGGAGCGACAAAGCATTGTCCAAAAACATCTTAAGTGGCAAAACGAAATAAGCGGCACCACCATTTGCAGTAAGGCTAATTAGTGTACTAGTCTACTAGAGCTACAACAACAAAATGATCGCCATGGACACTTGCACCCAGGGTATATTCTTACATGGGAAACTATAAGCTGCAAACCCACGAATGAAGAGACTCGAGGTTTGCAAGGTATCCATCAACTCAAGCTGACCACCTGACCATCCGGCTAGTCTCAGTGTACTAGAGCTACATCAACAAGGTTTCTGAACTTGTGCATCTGATGTTAGGACCATTCGTTGTCGGACACCTTCAACATTAGTCTATCTTCCACCAGCTTGAGTGAGTTTTTCTCTAGACGTTTGGCCAAACCATATGTGGTGATCTTCCACGGCATCGCTTCATCATCATCTTCTAGATTGGTATGTTGTGCCAGTCAAGAAATGTTGCATTTTTGTTGCACATTTTGTAATGAACCCTATTGTAAATAAATTGTTTCCTTTGGGGGAATTAAATGTTGCAATGATTCATATACTCCCTCTGTCTCATATTACCTCTCATCCAAGGCATGCATGATGGCGTCAGCAAATTCAAATTTTGTTGAGATTCAAAATTTGTTCCAATAGGGTTTGGCTTGGGGATCATCACCGCCTCCCGTCCATCAATTGCCGCAGCATCATCAGCCATGGGGTGCGTTTGGATTATGCCTACAACAGCCCTACCAAAATTGGTTAGCCAATTTTTTGGCGTGGGATACTGCTGCCTATGGGCTGCCAAAATTTTGGCTAGAGGTAGTAAAGGAAACAACAAGTAGTCCATGGGCAGCTAAGTAATTGGCAATAAACTAGTGAAGGAAACATATGGTAGGCTACTTGGCATGACCAATTTTTGGGTAGGGTGAGCTGGGGACCACAAACCAAACAGGCCCATGATTCCAGCGACAGGATAGATCCACAACATAAGGGCATGTACAATGGTTAATAAGACTGTCTTATCTTAATACTGCCACGTAATCTAGATATAACAATAAAACATGATGTACAATGGGTTGTTTTTTATTCTTATCTTTTTTAGCGAGACATCCTAAATTTATGGTAAGAGAGATTGTGCTAAGAGATGATCTCTTGGCTAAGAGAAGGCAAAGTCTTTTTTATCTTTCTCTTTCCTCCACCTAAGCATTTATCCTACGTGGCACCGCTAAGATATCACCATTGTACATGCCCTAAGCGCCAGAGTCAGAGCCAGATCACAAGCCGAACCGAACCAAATCCCCAGTCCACTATATCCAACCCCAGGGCCAAACCCAGGCACAACCAAAAGCTGTACCCCGAGCGAGCCAAAAAAAAAACAAAACAGAAAAGTTTAAATTCTCGAGAGTGGATTTTGTACACCCACGTATGGGTGTGGGTGTTTCCGTCACCGTTCATTGTGCTTTAAGATTCGGATAAAAAGAGGAGAGAGAAAGGAATCTTTCTATCTACCATGGTGGGCACGAATCTCGAGGAATAAATGAACGGTGATAGAAACACCCACACCCATGCGTGGGTGTACAAAAGTATTTCCGAATTCTTTTCTCTCTCCCTTGTTCCTCTCCTCCTCGTCCCTCCATCTCCGCCCAGTCGCGATCTCTTTCCCCTATGCAGCTCCGCTGCCGAGCCTAGCCCGAACCACTCCTCCACCGTTCACCCCGCCGGCCCACGCCTCGATCCCACCCCCGGCGACGCCAAGGAGCTCTATCTAGAAGTGGTAGACCGAGAAACAAGTACTCCGTATATCTTTTTTACTTTTGAAAATCGAGAAATAAGTAATACTCCTTCCATTCATGAAAAGATGTCGAAAATTTATCTAAATTCGAGAAAGAGGCAGCTCGATCGTGGAGGAGGCAGAATCTAGCCCACTGGCAACCGGGGCCCACAAGCATCTACCGTTGGGTTCGCTGGCGCCCTTCCGTGACGGCGTTGGCATACTCAGAGCATCTTCACCGACGGCCGCGATAACTATTTGGGGGGTCGGCTATGTTTTTGGGCTCCCACCGATACACCCAATAAAGCTTCGACGCCTTGTCGTGCCCAATAGAAGCGCCGACAACCTCGTGTCGGCCCTTCGCAAAGGGCGTGAATCGGACGCACTGGCGCCTCGCGCCACAGAGTTTTTTTTTGGGTGGGACCTCCTTGGCAGTGACAAGAGGCGATGGGTCGCATTAAAAATGACGCGTATTGGACGATCGTCGGCGTCAATTGCATCACTAGGCAATGGAGGCGGCGACGAGGACAACGATGTTGATGAGGAGGCGACTGGCCACGCATCATCCACCCACATTCCCCCACGTGCATTCAATGCACGTCCGCCGCCGCCCTTAAAACCACACCGACGCACTGCTCTTCTCCCCCGTCGTCCAACCCTAGCCGCCGCCACCACTCTCTCACACGCTGCGCGACACACCCACCACCACACCACCACCTCGAGCTACGACGAGGCTGACTTTCTCTGCTGGCAGCGCATCCCAGTGCCGCAACAGTTCAAGCTGCTGCACGGGTGACCCCTCTCCAACGCCAGCTACGCCGTGCCACAATCGTCGGCTGGATCGAACACGCGCGCCTTCATACGCCGAGCGGCGGGCACACATGACGCCGCGATCAAGCGAAGCCAGCCAACCAACACGCAGAACAGCCCGATACTTCCCCGCCAGCGTCTATTGGGGGACGGCCGGTGGAGATGCTCGCACCACCGCCTCCCGTCCATGATTGGAGCGACAGGATAGATCCACAGCAGAAGCGAGGCCAGCCCTAGTCAGAGTCAGATCCCAAGCCGAACCCAACCAAATCCCCACTCCACTATATCCATACGGCCAAACCCAAGCAGAGCCAAAAAGCTGTACCCCGAGCGAGCCTAACAAAAAAAACCCAGAAAAGCTTAAATTCTTTCATCTCTCTCTCTCTCTCCCCTGTTCCTCTCCTCCCTCCATCTCCGCCCAGTCGCGATCTCTCTCCCCTCCGTAGCTCCGCTGCCGAGCCTAGCCCAAACCCCGTTCACCCCGCCCACGCCTCGATCCCAACCCCGGCGACGCCAAGGAGCCCTCTCTAGGTCGCCGGCGAGCCCCCATTGGCGCGCGCCTCACCACCGACCGACCGCGATGGGGCGCTGCTGATACGGCGGGCTCGCGCCGATGTCGGACACGTCCTCGGTTCTCGGCGGCGTCCGGGCCGGCCCGCCCGTCGAGCGCGACGTCGAGCAGGTGCGCGTCCCCTCCCGCTCAATTCGGCCGACGCGACACCTGTTCTGTCTTCGTCTCTCAAGGGCGCGTTCGCCGAGAATGTTTTTCCTCGGGGTCTCTGCGGCTGCCTTCTCCCGCTCCTGCTAATTTGGCCTGCTAGCGGGTGCACCGGGAATGGCGGCGGAATTTCTGGATGTTAAAAACCCTCTTTCTGTGCGGCGGAGTGGACCTGCGACGGAGTGGCGGTTTTGGTTCAGCGCCGCTTGCTTGGTAGAATCTGCTGGTGTTTACCCCGCGAGGTCGATCCGTAGGTGCTCTACTCTCATTTCCTACACTTCTTTTTTTACGGGGAGTCGAGGCTCAGGAGGGTTCAGCTTCAGCTTCAGTGGACGATCGTGTTAGGACGGGGAATTTGTCGGTGGTGGCTGACTGACTGACGACGGGCAGTTTGTGTGGTTATTATGTAGTTACTATTACAGTTGCTCTCGTATTGTTGTGGAAAGCTTCTTCGAATGTATATTGTGTTGCTCCTGCAATTTCTAACTCCTCTTGATTTTGGGATGGAACGTTGGACCAGATGGCATCCAAATGGAAAGTAAAATCAGCACAGAGAAAGGGACTGTTCTCTGTTACGTAGTGAAAAATTTTCAGTTTGAAAAAACTAGAAGCCAGAATTTTCTATCATCTCAGACCTCGGTTATTCGGATGCCGTCTGCCGTTCTATATGCTCAATAGCTTGCCGTGTTACGCTTAGCATGTGAGGTGGAACCATAAGTGCCATATTCTCATCTCCTACCATGTTTTGTGGAGTCGAGGCTCTCGAGGGGATTCAGGTTCAGTGGGACGCGGAATAGGTTGGTCAAAGAGAGGGACTGTTTTCTGTTGCTTTGTGAAAAACTGTCAATCTCAAGAACTAGCAACCAGTCGTTTCTGTTATCTCAGACATCAGTCGTTAGGGTGTTCTATTTGCTCAACAGTTTGTTGGGTTATGCCTTGTGCGTTTTGTTCGTTCATTTAACTTTTCTCCGGTAACTGAAGATCTGCCCTGAAGGTCATATACCCCAGATATCAGCTTCTCAGGGTTACACGTTCAAGAGGGCACATGTACCCTTTTGTTGCTTCTGACAGCTCATGAGATCTAAACTAAGAATCCCGTTAAATTACTTATGAAGGCTGTATTTGTTTTGAAGAACGCTTGCATGACTTCGAAACTTTTTCATGGTTATGGCATGCTATTTTACTTTCCCATTTGGCATCTGAAACTTGGATGTTCTTGATCACTATATTATTTTTGTTTAATATTGAAATGCTAGAGGAGGACTGATACCACTGGTTTTCTGGTTGAATTGGTTTTTGTCAGGCTATAACCGTTCTCAAGAAAGGAGCCTACTTGTTGAAATATGGGCGTAGAGGGAAGCCAAAATTTTGTCCATTTAGGTTATCCAATGTGAGATTATTTCCACTCCCTAGCTTTGAATCTCTCAAGTCCTTCGCGTTTGTCTCACCTGTATGGAGTGTTCTTGGTTTCTACAGGACGAGTCCGCATTGATATGGTTTTCAGCAAAAGAAGAGAAACATCTAAAGCTGAGCCATGTGTCCAGGATAATGCCTGGCCAACGGACTGTAAGTTTATTTTCCTAACAATGAAATTTCTACAAGTTGATCCTATCAGCATTTGTACATTTCGTGACAATTTTTTTGATCAAGAGGCATTTGAAAATTCTCCTGGCTCGCTGTTGGTGTTTTCTTGCGAACTCTTTATGATGCACTTCTATTCTGAAAAAAAGCAAACCTTTTAGCGAACTTCTGGCATATGGATGCAATCACAACTGGGGAGTGGGGACAAAAGCTTGCATCATGTTGTGCGTGTTATGTGGTAAACTGATTTGCACAGTTGAATAGCTTCTCCGGATGTTCTGCAACTAGACAAGTTAGGTTTCAGCTTTGATGAGAGTTAGGTTTCAGCTTTGATGAGTTAGGTTTCAGCTTTATCAAACTTCTGAGGTTGGACAATACTTGATGTTGCATTTGAATAAGTCTGATAAATGCTTCATTTATTATTATTTGGTTCAATATATAATTTTTCCATTAATATAAAACTTTCTAAGTTGATCATTCTGCTGGGGAAAGTTATTTGTAAACTGCCTTATCATGGCATTGTTTCATTTTTGTGATGAGATACTCGATCTTGGTCATAACTCATAATTATCCCCTTGTATTGTAGTTGCCATGTAATTTTACTAACTGGACCTTCATTCTTTCAATTTTTGTGAAATCTAGGCAATATTTCAAAGGTATCCACGACCTGAGAAGGAATGTCAGTCATTTTCTCTTATTTCGCATGACAGGTCACTGGACATTGTAAGTTTGCAGTACACATTTCATGTTCATGTCTCTCTATTCTCTTTCTAATTTTTGTTTTCTTTTGCTTCTCTGTTTACATAAGTATCAGTCTATACATGGTAATATGATTTACACAATTGTGCCAGATATGTAAGGACAAAGATGAGGCGGAAGTGTGGTTTGCTGGGCTGAAAACTTTGATTTCACGTAGTCATCAAAGAAAATGGAGAACTGACTCGAGAAGTGATAGCGTTTCCTCTGCTGCAACTAGTCCAAGGACTTGCACGCGACCGAGCTCTCCATTGAGCTCTCTTTTCAACAGAAATGACTATGTCAATAAGGTACTCCCTCCGTTCCAAATTAATTGACGCAGATTTTTCTAGAGTCGCATGTATCTAACTACTGTTCTTGCCTGAATAGGGGAATTCGAATGATCTTTTTTTAATGTACGAAATGATACTTTTCATCATGTTGGTAATACTTTATGAAGATGAGTTCTGATAGATGTTTTACAACAGGATTTCAATGAAAACTACCGCCTTCGTAGTCCATATGGGAGTCCACCAAAGAATGGCTTGGAGAAGGCCTTTTCAGATGCTGCGTTATATGCAGCTCCTCCCAAGGGCTTCTTACCATCAGATTCTAATGCAGGATCGGTCCACTCTATGTCATCTGGACAATCAGATAACACAAATGGGCACTCGAGAGGCATCCCAATGGATGCTTTCCGGGTCAGTTATTCAAGTGTTGTTAGCTCATCAAGTCACGGTTCTGGCTATGACGATGGTGATGCTTTAGGTGATGTTTTAATATGGGGAAAAGGAATTGGGGAAGGAATTCTTGGTGGTGGTAGCTCGAGGACTGGAAGCTCCTCAGGTGCAAAGATGGATTGTCTTGTACCTAAATCATTAGAGTTTGCTGTGCGACTTGATGTGCAGAACATATCTTGTGGAGGAAGGCATGCTGCACTTGTCAGTAAACAAGGCGAGATCTACTCCTGGGGCGAGGAATCTGGTGGGCGGCTTGGTCATGGTGTTGATTGTGATGTCGCACATCCAAAGCTCATTGATGCTCTAACTCATATGAACATTGAGCAGGTATCCTGCGGTGAATACCACACTTGTGCTGTTACACTATCTGGAGATTTGTATACATGGGGGGATGGCACCTTCAAATTTGGGCTTTTGGGCCATGGCAATGACGTCAGTCACTGGGTACCAAAAAAGCTGCATGGGCCATTGGAGGGTATACATGTATCATCAATTTCTTGTGGCCCTTGGCATACAGCCATAGTAACTTCCGCTGGGCAGCTGTTCACATTTGGAGATGGCTCTTTTGGAGTTCTAGGCCACGGAGACCGCGAGAGTCTCTCTGTCCCCAAGGAAGTGGAATCTCTCAAAGGGCTTCGGACGGTGCGGGCTGCTTGTGGTGTTTGGCACACTGCTGCAGTTGTAGAAGTAATGGTTGGGAATTCAAGTTCTAGCAATTGTTCATCTGGAAAGATATTTACGTGGGGCGATGGTGATAAAGGCCATTTAGGACATGGTGACAAGGAATCGAGGCTTGTCCCAACATGTGTTGCTTCTTTGGTGGAGCCCAATTTTTGCCAGGTTGCTTGTGGTCATTTCTTGACAGTGGCTCTTACAACATCAGGACATGTGTATACAATGGGGAGTGCTGGTTTTGGCCAACTTGGAAATCCACAAGCAGATGGTATGCTTCCTGTACGTGTTGAAGGGAAGCTCCACAAAAACTTTGTTGAGGAGATCTCTTGTGGTGCTTATCATGTGGCTGTTTTGACCTCTAGGACTGAGGTCTACACATGGGGTAAAGGTGCAAATGGTCGGTTAGGTCACGGGAATACTGATGATAAGAATACTCCTACATTGGTTGAAGCACTAAAAGATAAGCAAGTCAGGAGTGTTGTTTGTGGAACTAATTTCACTGCAGCAGTATGCATTCATAAATGGGTATCTGGAGTTGATCAGTCAATGTGCTCAGGATGCCGTCAGCCTTTTACCTTGAGGAGAAAACGTCATAATTGCTACAATTGTGCTCTGATATTTTGCCATTCCTGCAGCAGTAAAAAATCTCTGAGGGCTTCATTGGCACCAAATCCTAGCAAACCTTATCGTGTTTGTGATAGCTGCTACAGCAAACTGACCAAGCCACTCGAAACAGACATGTACTCTTCAGCTAAGCAGGGAGCTGTTGTTGTACAGGGATTTAGCAACACGGTTGAGGATGAGCTGGAAACAAGGTCAAACGCTAAACTATCAAGAATGTCTTCAATGGAATCGTATAAGAACATGGATAGTAGATATTCAAAGAAAAACAAGAAGTTTGATTTTAATAGCACCCGTGTTTCCCCCATTCCAAACAGCGGTTCACACTGGAGTGGACTCAACATTTCAAGATCCTTCAATCCTGTATTTGGGTCTTCAAAAAGTTTCTCTCAGCATCTGTTCCTGGATCCAGAATCATTTCTAGGGCCACATCACCTGTTTCAAGAAGGTCGAGTCCTCCACGTTCTACAACACCAACACCTACTTTGGGGGTCTAACTTCTGGAGGTGTCCTCAGTGGCGCCAAGCCAACAAATGATAGCCGGACTCAAGAAGTTCTAAATTTGAGGTCCCAGGTACACATTTTTCTGCATTTTCTCCGTTGTTGTCCAACCCAATGATCGGAAGTATTATATTAGCTTGTTACAGAGATCTGTCGATTTCTAGTGTTAACACGGAGCAGTTCTGTAATAGTAATATGATAGTATTACTCCTTCAACCATACCAGATAACTCAGTACTTACTAGCTACTGATCTGCTTAAATATGGAGGCATTTCTAAGCACAACTTATGTACACTGCATGTTATCTCTTCAAGTACGATCATGCAAGTATCTTTCTTAGAAGTGATGATTTCTTTGCTGATATAGTAAAGCTCTTCACTGCCAGGTGGACAATCTTACTAGGAAGTCTCAACATCTCGAAGTTGAGTTGGAGAGAACTACCAAGCAATTGAAGGAAGTTGTTGCCATTGCAGGGGAGGAAACCGCAAAGTGCAACGCAGCGAAGGAAGTAATCAAGTCACTGACTGCACAAGTAAGATTGCCTATTCTGTTTGTATGCACAAAAATTATATACGTACAAGGCCATATAATCAATTTAACATTATTATTTATCTCATTCACGAGAATTTTATGTGCATGCTGAATCGATTCCTCTACTATTATGTATTATATTATGAATCTTATGGATGAGGGAAATATGTGCAACTGTGATCCATATCTAGCTCATATCTGATGTTGTGTATGCTCAGCCAAGACAAAACCGGAATTAAATGGTTTTGATATAGTGGAAAATCTAGTAATTTAGAACCAATTAAAAGTCAAAATTTCACATTATCCAAGTCTCTATTAGCCTGCATTGGTAAACAAAAAGAAAGAGCTATTGTCACTCATGCCACATGTTTATGGCTGTTGTCTAAGTGTTGCCATATTCTATTCCATAATAGTTGAAGGAGATGGCAGAGAGGTTACCTGGAGGAGCAGTCAAGAACGGGAAGTTACCACCCCTTTCTGGAATTTCTGTGCCAAGTGATATACATGCCATGGTTGCTGAAAGTTTGGGCAGCCCAGTAAGTTCCGGAGAACAAGAACAAATTTCAGATGGTAGTAATGGATTGTTTGCTTCTAATGGACCAAGTTCTGTTAGGAACAAGGCAAGCCATCCAGAAATGACCAATAATGGGAGTATACCACAGGATTCAGAATCCCAAAATGAGGCTGAATGGGTAGAGCAAGATGAACCAGGTGTTTTTATTACTCTCACTGCTTTGCCTGGAGGGGCCAGAGACCTCAAGCGGGTTCGGTTCAGGTAAATGCCTTTGAATTCTATTTAAAAGGAAACTTGTATAGCTAGACTTGGACCTTTTCATCTTTGTCATCCATTCATGTTGACTTGGTTCAGCATTCCAATATTCGCTTTTGTGGATGCAGCCGGAAGAGATTCAGTGAGACACAGGCAGCAAAATGGTGGCAGGGGAACAGAGCGAGGGTATATCTGAAGTACAATGTTCGCATGGTTGACTAGGACGCGATTGTATAGTGATGTTATGTCGGTTCACAAGAAAACATTTCCGCCCCACCACACGCTGTCTGAAATGGCACCAACCTCGTGCTGCATGTCGTTGAACTGCTTGATACAAGTGTGTTCACTGTGCTGTTTCTTAATCATAGTGTGTTCAGTGTGCTTCCTGATTTGGGTGGTGCATAGGTGCTGCCGCTGGAGGCGGAGAGAAGAGTAAGAGGAGGATCCTGGTGGGGAGGAATGTGCACACGGCGTGCTTTGCAGTGAAGGGTCCTGGTGGGGAGGAACATTCACTGTTCCATTCACCGTCTTGCGGTGAGTTTTGTTTTTCCCTGCATAAATTTGCATTCTTGTAATTGTGGTAGTACTCTCTTGGATGTTAAAGCAATGATGTAGTAGTACCACATGAATGGAGTTGTGTTTGTAGTTACTTCACTTGTGTTTTGGTCTGTTCGGAAGACCTTTTTTTGTCTGAAGTGTTCTTTTATTTACTCATCAGTTGTAATATCTACTTTCTGGTTTCTGCATGGCTTTGGCCAATCGGTTTCATGTGGGGTCTCCTGTAAATTTTCCTACCCTGTTTCTCAATTTGAGATTGTTTTCTCATGGTGCAATGTGTGATCTCCTGCTAATGCTAAAAAGTACTCCCTCCGTCCCAAAATGTAAGGCGTCTAAGGATTGGTCAAAAGTCAAACCTTACAAACTTTGACCAAATATTTAGAAAAAAATATTGACATCTACAATATCAAATTGACATATTAAGAAAATATACTTTAGGGTGAATCTATTGATAATGATTTAGTATTGTAAATATTTATATTTTTGTGTATAAACTTGGTCAAACTTTAAAAACATTGACTTTTAACTAATCCTTAGACGCCTTATATTTTGGGACGGAGGGAGTAACTTGCACCTTGCAACTGATCTTAACAATTGTCGCAATTTGCATCTCTGCTAAAGTATCATAAGTTATCTTACTTTATCAGATAGAGTGTTGTTGACATCCATCTTCACTGACATTGTTAACCGTTCAGATTGTTTTTGCATAGGTTGAACTTACTTAAGTCTTTACTTTGTGCAGATCTATGATATTTTCCAGCTTCTTCCATAAAAAGTTTAGGTTGCGGTGTTCTGTGCTACCATGCCTCCTGAAAATTTTCAGCTTCCGTGCTACCATGCCCCCTGAAGCCCTTGAGATAACCCGCAAGCCCGTGAGGATTCTTGTTAAGGAAGACGAGCTTACCCTTCAGTGTATCTAGCAATTCTATGTCAATGTGGAGAAGGAAGAGTTGAAGCTGGATTACCCTCTGTGGTCTGTACATACCTTGGCTATTACCCAGAGTGTCATCTTAGTGAACTCCCAACGCAAGGTGGACAACAAGATGAGGGGAAGGGACCACAGTCTCTGCTACACACGGACACATGGGCCAGAACACCAGGGACATCAGGGAGTTCAGATCTGGGTCTTTTCGTGTGCTCGTCGCCACTGACCGGATGGCTTGTGGTATCGGTGTCCAGCAAGTCTCTACCGTCATCAACTACGACCTGCCGACTCAGCCTGAGAAACACCTCCATCGCACTGGCAGATTTTGGAGATAGGGAGTTGCCATCAGGTTTGTCACCCGCGGCATCGAGAGGACGCTGTTCGACATCCAGAAGTTCCATGTACAGCATTGCCACCGAGGATGCTCCCGGCCAATGTTGCTGAGCCTGTATAGGTTATGATCTTAGGTATTCAGCAAGGTTGGATAAGAGTTTAGACATCTCCTACTCTTGTCATTTTCGAAGAGTGGTAATATCTGGGTTTATTTGTATCGTGGTTAAGTATGGTTTCTTAGTTTTTCTTTTTTGTATGCAATGTTCAGAAATTTTTGTACTGCGTAGGCTGTCCTGTTTCCTGGGCTAGCTGGGATGGAGTTACACAACCTCTGTATTTCTGATATCTCAAAAACTATGTTCTGCTGTGCAAGTATTGTCTATATGCTGCAATTGGAAAAGTTCTCCTCAAACATATTTTCTTACTCGTGTGATCATTTCAGATATCGGAAAACTTAAACATATATAAGTTTAGGCGATCGTTTGGCCCAGAACAACATTTATACATGTGCAAACAAAAATGAGCCTCGTCAGCAGACCAGAGAGGGTGTTTTTCTGAAGAATGTTTTAATGTGACATGCTCACTATCACAGAACATTGTTTTGCTGTCACTTGTATCTGTATTCAGTGCAGAGATCCGTGTGCATGCTTCATGTAACCAGATTTCCTTGGTTAAAATAATAATCAATACTGTAGTAGATTGCACCGCAAAAGGACATTCTGGCATCATAGCTCTCAGTGCATGATAATACAGAAAACTTCTCATAGCTCTTAGTGTTAGAATTTTCTGTGTAAAAAAAATCATTAAATTTCTAATTGTTGGGTTTCTATTTCTGAAAAATAAATTGGAAATAGAAGCTAGAGGAGAAGAGACAGTCGTACTTGTCATCTGTGCTAGCTAAAGGGATAAGACCAAATGAGTTGCTAGCTGCAACGTTTAGAAGGACCTGGACCTGGTCGCCAAATCCTAATTCCAAGGCCTCAACAACCAGTGGCTTATCCTTTAGGCCTTGTTTGGTGGACAGGGCTTGCCTGCGCCCAACTAATGCGCCCGCTTACCTGTCCCACATCCGACGCTTCCCCTTAGCGCTTGGTTTATCTACAAAGTGAAAAGAAAAGCAATTCGGAAATACAGACCGTATATGAATCGACTCGTATAAGCCGCGCCGCCCTCCATCTTCTCTCGTCGGAATGCAGAGCTGGAGCAGAGCACGCCGGGCGGAGGGGGTGGAGACGCCCCGCCACGCCCCCGTCCCCCCGCCCCTTTTCTCTATCGCGCGGGCGGCAACTCCTCCGTCGTTCTGCTTTGGCTGGATTTACGAGGGACATTCAAAGAATCTCCTTCCACACCAGCATCCCAACACCTGCTTTACCTGAAGGGGCTTCATATTTTTGCGCCGAGCGGAAGCCTGGGTCAACGAACTGCAGGTTGTCGCCGAGCGGCTACCTCGCCGGTGAACGATAAACACGCGACCACTTGATCGAGGATCTTACGGCTGCCGCGCTGGAAACGATTTAAGCAGGACGCCCAGGAACAGCCTCCTCCAGGTCCATGCTGCGCTCTCGAAGAGAAGTAGTCCAGGAAGCCGCGCGCGAGCCGATTGAGAAGCAACTGCGTCCACCCGAGATTCAGCTTCTGCAGGTCCTGAAGCGCCAGCGGGGACCTGCTGAGCATGCGGCGAGCAGTCCGCGAGAGCTAAACGGGGGCGCGGCGGAGGTCAGCGTGGCGACTTCATCTCTCCGGCGTCCGCCTCCATGCTCTGCTCCAGCTCCAGTTTCTGACAGGAGAAAAGCAAGGCGTCGTACGACGGTACGAGAGGACTCGTATGCGTACCGTAATTTCGTTTGTTTTTTTTTCAGACGAAAAAGCAAGCGGCCGTGGGAACCCGCCCGATGGTTGCCGCGTGTCCGGGCGCACTGATGGGCGCATAAGGGCCACTTCTTTTGGGCTCCTGCTTATGCAGAAGCCAGCTTATAGGAAATGGTGGAGAGAAACTGTGGTGGGAAGAAGCTCCTAGAAGCAAGTTCCTTCATTCTTTTGGGCTTCTAGGAATTTTGCTTATTTGAGGTGTTGAGTTGTGAAATGCCTGTAATGTCCCTAAATTGGATATGTGTTCGAAATAACTTATAATACCATAGATATGGTCATGTTAGTAAAAAATTAGCTATAAATGAATGAAGAAAATTAAAGAAAGACTAATAATAATTAGAATACGGTGTCGTAGTATAATTTAGTACAATCCTGTCATGTTAGTAAAAAATTAGCTATAAATGAATGAAGAAAATTAAAGAAAGACTAATAATAATTAGAATACGGTGTCGTAGTATAATTTAGTACAATCCAAAATAAAACAAATGTCATAGTGAATTCATAACTACAATACAAGAACTTCTCACGCAACTAAACTCTCAGCAATGTCCTTGCGTAGTTGTGCCATGGCGCCATCAGCAGAAGAGGAAGTGTGTCCACTGGTAAAAGATGCGCTATCCTCATGGATATATGAGGCCCGCTCGATCCTAAAATGGGCATCATGTAGCTTACTGTCGCGAATGAAGTTGTGCAAACACATGCATGCGGTGATGATCTTCGTTTGCGTCAGAGGATCGTGGAAATGTGGAATGGAAAGAAGAATGCGCCACTTCATTTTTAGAACACCAAATGCTCTTTCAATGGCATTTCGTAAACATGAATGAAGATGGTTGAATTTTTCCTCCATGTTCTGTGGAGGGGCTCCTTGGAAGTCTGGAACATGGTACCGTTGCTCTTTGAATGGAGCAAGATAACCTGTTCTATTTGGATATCCAGAGTCGACAAGATAGTATTTTCCTGCATGTTTAAATGATGTCAAAACTTTCAATAAATTATTCACAACATAATATTTCTTGTATATACTTCATATGCGATGGCATTACCATGCGGAGGTGGATCGACGACCTTGCTTGCCGGGCTTGCAGGGGCGCGGGGGCGGGGCCGGCTACGATGGCGACGGCGGGCCAGCGGTGGTGGCGACGGAGGGGCAGGTCCGGTAGCGGCGATGTACGGGGCGGATGCGAGCGGAGAGGCCGGCGGCGGGGCCGGCGGCGGTGGAGCGGCGGGGCCGGCTACGATGGCGACGGCGGGCCAGCAGTGGTGGCGACGGAGGGGCAGGTCCGGTAGCGTCGCTGGACGGGGCGGATGCGAGCGGAGAGGCCGGCGGTGGAGCGGCTGGTCCGGCGGCGGTGGAGCGGCGGGTCCGGCGGCGGAACCCTAGCGAACGGGGGCTTCTCCCGATTTTTGCTCGGGACGATGGGGAGAGATCTGTTTTTCGTTTTCTTTTGCTTTTTTTCTTTTTGTTATTCAGTGACCGGCACTTCGGGGTGGCATCTCCTGTAAAATGCTCTCAATTCTGGGGCCAAGTTGACATACCGATTCGGCCAACTAAAGGAGAAGCTCGGGAAACTGGGTCTGGGCAGTTTCTAGATTTGCACTACGGCGTTGCTTCTCGGTGGAATTAAGCTCATCATAAGCCTGAGAGTTCTTTTGGGCTTCACCTGTTTGGAACCTAGAAGCACCTCCACAAGCCCAAAAGAAGTGGCCCTAAGTTGGGCGGGCAAGCCCCGTCCTTGTTTGGTATTAGTGTTTTAGTGGGAATTAATGGAGATAATACTCTAGAGTATTTAGTGAATCTCTGCTGTCACCCAATTCCACAAAACTCTATCCCCAATTCGTCAATGTGTATAGGTCAGTGATTTTGTATCTTCGTGTTCGTTTGTTTTCATAAAAGTACAAGATTGTATCATAAAAGATTAAAGAGTTTGAAGATCTCAAATATTTTCTTGTTTACTTCATTTGCAATCACCACAAGTTTCTTTAGTACCTATATGATATTGATTGTCAAGTAAGATCCTACAAATTATCCGTGATAAACATTTTTTTTGCATGTGTGACTCTTAGATGTGCTTTCCACATGTATTTTCTCATTTAGCATCCCCTTAGGTAGTTAGGGCTCTTGATTACTCCCGACCACCACCACTACCACCACTAGAAATACGTCAATGCTGGATAAATCTAGTAAATATATAAGAAAAGAACTCAGAAACATAATGCCAACTTTATTGTAATTTGCAGAACATTTCTCATACTAAATTACCCGGTCCACCATAGTACATATGCATACCAGATTTATTGATTTTATAACCATCAACAGTATACTTCCTCTTATCAGTGGTGACAGAAAAGCCTTTGTTTTCATTTGGAGTAACAAGATTGTTGTTCTGATCAACAATTTGGATGTTTCTCATAAAAGATGCTTTCCCATATCCTTCGGAGGCAAAATGGCCACTACCAATTTGTGGTGAGTCTGATGAAGCTGTTGAGCCATAAGCTTGGCCACCCCAGAATGAAAATTTACCTTTATCACCAAAGGTAGAGAACAGTGAGTTTGGCCAATATCCAATTGGTGTATTATTTTCACCATACGCCAACCACCAATTTTTTGTCTTTGGATCCTAAAATAAATAAAAATGTCAATGAAAGCCTTTTCAACACATAGGAGGATGTAAAATGCCCACATTTGAAATCCACACTCCAGCATGCACTTGTTTCAGTTCAGCTGGATATATAGAGTATGATATTATTTTTCTAACCTCTTTCCTAAATACGGGATGTAAATGGAGTAAAAGTATGTGTGGATGCTTTATACTCAAATGTTTTTCTTTATTAAGTAATATTATAGCGGACTACCAAAATTGGTTATGCACATCAAATAATTCAAATAAGTAAATATAAGTACACGCACCGCATATACAACATATATAAAAAATCATAAATTTGATAAAGAAGGAAATACCTTGAAAATAAAAATGGTTATTACATATTGCGGTCCATTGTAGACGGAAACAGGTTGAACCCTTCCTCCAAGACCAACATTGTGGCTTGTTTGCACGAAACCAGGACAATCGTGATCAACACATGACGTGTTTAGCATGCCGTTGCTCTGTTACCCAAGTTAATATAAAAGTAAATGAAAACTATATCAAATTATGTTTTAACCTCACATTATGATATTTAAATACTTGATAGCATAATGTATCCGGTGAAACATAATGTATTACCCAAACAACATGAAACCTTGCAAAGCTATCGCCATATGAGCTTGGAGATACCGAATAGCAAGCAACTATACTGTCTACTAGGCCCTTTGGCCCGTTATTAATTTCAATCCCTGTTTGACTTAGATCATTGCTATTTTTCTTCACCTTTGGCTCATAAACATTTATTACAGCACGTACCCCATATAAATCATTATAATATCTGATTCCTGCCACCTACAAACCAAAATAATTAATGTGATCAATGAATATTAACTATATAGAGATAATTTCAATTACATATGTCCTATGGCATAAATTACTATAACTAAGTATTGTCAACGTCGAGTGACCCGTACATACCAAACATTCAAGAAATTATTGCAGATAAATGGTACTACAAATAAATTTCATTCATGTACGATCGAAAGAACATAAATAGAAAGCTTTTTGTTTGGTTGAAACAACTATTTGAAGGTATAAAATTACATTCTAACTACTCAAAATTTCAAATTTAAAAGACCTTTGTATATGTTTTAAATTATGATGTTATACTACTACCTTCCTTGATATAAGCCATATAATTTTTGTTAAGGAAATTAAAGAACACACATTGCGGGAAACTACACGAGGATTGGACGAGACTGCACTGAACAATTGTTGTGAGAAAATAGAGGATTTTGCATAAGATAAGGAAACGTAAACTATTCCCTTAAAATGGCCAAGACAAGTGGTGCAACACAATACACCTTATATTCTGAAAAAAAAGAGGGAGTAAAATTGACTGGTCTTCTTAGCGGTAACGAACAAACATATATTTCATCCTACAATAGTCATTTAGGGATTAAATGTAAGCTTACAAACATGACTTAGCACTTGAGTAATCTTGTAAAATTAAAAAGGATTACATCGCAAAAAACTTTACGCAACTGTGTTATACATTTGGGAGGCATGCAAGAACTCATCCTAATTGCAGAATCAAACTAAACATATATAAAGAAAACTCACCCCTATTTGATCATCTTTTTTAATAATTTGACCAGTATTATGTACCACCATTTGTCCCCTTCGACTATTGCGCAGTATAGGAACCATTCCTGGTGGACATTCCACGATAGGCATGTGTGTTTCTAAAACAACATGTTCAGACTGAGATCTTACATTCGACCCAATCGGAACAGAACTTGGTTCCATCTGTTTGAGAGGAAAAACATGGTCATAGGGATTTGTATGTTCCCCATAAATAGTGGCATGTATATCTTTTTCTAACTTTATTCATCAATGATGAGGCACATATATCGTAATGCTTAGCTATTTAAATTAAAATTATAATTCAAAATTAACGGGCAGACAAAGCTATCCAATAAACTATTTAATTCAAAACACGGAATTATCCCAAAACTCTAGATCCATTGCACAATAGGTTGCTCTCTAATATTCATGTATCTGGGAACATATAAAATATAGTTATGTCCCAAAACACAAATCGGTGTCAGTTTGAGCAAAAGTAATTTACCTGGATTTTATGATATTTCAACAGTGGATGGTTAAGAGCTGGCTGCAAATTCACATGAATGCAGTCATATGTATCTCCGCCTTCCATCTAGTTTGATGTTTTATTTAAATGTTAGCCAAATAAAACAATGCACAATAAATAAAATAACACACACACACACACACACACACACACACACACACACACACACACACACACACACACACACACACACACACACACACACACACACACACGCACACACACACACACACATATATATATATATATAATGTTCTTACCAATATGGTTTTATTGTCTTGTTGATACATGAGGATCTGGCTAGTACTTGTTTGTTGTTTTATAGTTCTTGCATCTTTTCCTATGCTAACTACAAAAAGATATGAAAATACAAGGGCGGCTCTAATAGCATGTCTTCCTCTCATTCTCAAAACCTCGAATGGAAAATATTCATACTCTGTATTCAACCATATTTATAGGATTTCGAGCCACATATATTAATGGCAGCCATTCATGCAATTAATCCAAAATATTGAATTCTTGATATGTATATAAGAGCAACCTATTAAATTGCATAAGATATGATACAAATACTTAAATTCCTGTCACTTATTACATAAATCTCAAGGTGTTAATGTCCTATAAGATATTAAGTATTTAATAAGAATAAATATTCTTGCTTGTTGATACTTCAATGAGCTAAATACACCCGCAGTCCCAATAGTTGTTCATAATGTTCAAATTAGTCCCTCTACTTGTAAAATGGGGCCAGGTGGTTCCAAGAGTTGCTACACCGTGCAAAGCTAGTCCCAAATGCTTCCGGTACCAACATGTGGCATTGGTATTTTTGCAAAATTAACCTTATTAATTTTTCATATAGTACATATGACATACCAATGTGGGGCCCAGCAGTCGGAAAAGGAGGAAAGAGAATATCTAAAACTTAAGGAGTTGCAGGGTTCGAAAACAGGACCTTGTCGCAGCAGCCTACACACATGACTTTACTACTAGAGGTTGGCGTAGCTTTCTGTAAATCTCATTAACCGATGCTATAATTCTATATAACTAAGAAGCTCATCCCCACATTAATAAGGATAATTTTGGAAAAATACCGATGCCACATGTTGGGACTATCTTTGCACGGTGTAGCAACTCTTGGACCACCTGGTCCCATTTTACAAGTAGCAGGACTAATTTGCACATCATGAACAACTAGGAGGCATTGGCGCGGCGGCACGCCACGCCCGTGACTCTTTATTCCTTGAAGAGGTTATTAACTTGAATTAGCGACATTCGGTAAGCAGAAGACTATGATGTAAGTATTGTTGGTGGTGACCTAATCGTAGAAGATAAATAGCTAGTGTCTCAGGAGGAACCTTTATACAGCAGATCACCCATGGTACATTATTACATTACAATTTTTTTTTGAGAAAAAACATTATTACATTACATAATATTTACAGCAGATACTAAAGGCCTGCTAGCTATTCGGCTGATGGCCTTTAACGTCTCATTGTAACGTCTGGAGATCTTCAGCATCGCCATCCTCTTCAGCTGATGAGAGCTCAATGATGGCGCTGGGTTCTTGTCGGCTCTGCCGAGGTCAGCGGTGAAGCGGCGTGTGGTGCTGGCGATGCGGATAGCCTGGCCGTCTGGAACGGGTAGCATCAGCGTGGCGCTGGGTCTGAATCGTCTCTTTGTTGGAGAAGGCGTGCGGAGGGCATCTGAATTGGCCAGTATATGCTGGGTTATGCAGTCGTTGGTATATGACACCATAGGAACTAAATTTGTGACAGCAAGTAAATCAAGGAGCAACAGTTAGAGGAAAAGAACAACCATAGCACTCTAAAGCATACTATAAAGAAACTTTTCTGGAACAATAAGAACCAACATAAAAAGCAAGAAATATAAAGGGAGGCTTCAGATATACTTGTTGACTACAACCATGTACAACAACATTCAGCGGAGAGAACAACACCAAAGAAGGTACCTTTAACGCATTGACATATATCTTCTAGAGATTATGAAACACCTCTTGGTACACCACTATGTCTCTTGTTTCTCCATTTTCATCAAGCGCAAGGATCTTTAGCCCTCTCCTAGAAATTATCCTTGAGATGGCACCATACAGCTGCCCATGAGAGAAAAAGCAAGTTTCGGCAAATAGACGCCAACCTCTCAAAAAAATAAAAAATAGAAGATGCAACTTGGTAATATTTTTTACACCATGAAACTGATTGTGCTTTTGTTTATGTTCAACATCAACCTATCTACATCTCCTCAGGTATCCAGGGAAAAATATATAAAAAAACATACCTAAATATTGTGGTTCTGTAACCTATGTATCTGCATGTTTTTTTTTCTCAACTGTAGTCAAATGTGTAAGAGATAGAGTATAAATGTTCCTGTGTTTTCTTCGTCAAGTTCACAACATAGGCATCTTCAGTTTCATATGTCGTCTGAGATCGTTACATAATTAAATTAGGAAGGATACATACCATAGATATCTTAAGCGGCCAAGCATAGTCCATTGCTTGATAAAACTTGTGAACACAAAGATGGATCAGCCCACTATTCCAGAGAACTGCTAACCACCAGGCAACAATGTAAGTACTCCACCATTGCCTGGAAGGAGCAGATAGAGATAGAGACATTAACCGATACTAATCTGGAAGGACCGGACCAAATCACTAAATCAAATAGACCTTGATGTTCTCTTTCCTTGAACAACTTGTGCAATATATATTTTTTCACTGGTTTGTACATCAAAAGGTCGTCTACTCAGACTTACGAAGGGTTCATTACTGCCAAGCATATAGCTCTACAAAGAAGAAACGAAATCGTAACACTCGCATGTGCCTCATGCAATTCAGGAACAGAAATAATGGGAAACCTGAAAACTGAGAAACATGTCACTCTGTTAAAGAGTACAATTATAGTATCTTGGGATGAACCTCTGTGGAGAGGTAAAGCAAATTTTCATCATGTTCTTCCCAATATTGTGACAATTGAGTGTTTGATCAGTGTGATTAGCATCACAGTGGCAATGGCAATAAAACTGTATAGTGCATCTTGTTAATTCTAGCTTTTTCTATGAAATTCATCTCGGGCAAGTAATATCAATATGCCTGCTTGGCACCTGGTTGATTTTTGTTGCAATCACATTTTTTAGTGTTTTTATCAACCCTACATCTTATTTTCCATAGATATGATGTTAACTTTTAGATGCGGAGCATGATAGCATAAGTATAATTTCATACAAAATGAGCAGTAAATTGTGTCCAGACTCTAGAATGGTTACCTGAAAGCAAAGAATTATGTATTTTCTGCATCCTCGGAATTCCAAATGGTGGTGCAGAACTGAATCCAGCAAAGGATGTATGTAATGACTTGCAAATAAGAACGCTCACATTTGATACAAAGTCGCAAACAATAAGTAGCATCTAAAATCAGAAAAGAAAGTAGATGTAAAAACAAATTACCTGACATAGCACCTGAAGATGAACACTCTGGAAATGACAATAAACTGAGCGACCTGATACAACCGACATGACTCATATATTGTTGTTGAAGAGACCGAGAAATCACACTTTAGAGAACTCATAGGCACTAAGCAGCCAATGGTGGCAAGCAAAAGCAAAACTGAAAAGTAGATTGCAATAGCAATAGTGTGGTGTAAAACCACTTGCTGAACTGGAAAGTCTATCCAGTTGGATTCAGCGATATTGTCCTCACCCAAAGGAACCCAAAAATATGATCACAGCAGCTATAAATAAGTATAGGTGAGAGCTGAAAAGCATGTTTCAGTTGTCAATATGGGTTGAAACCATGGCACCATGACATCCAAAACCACTGCCTGTTGCAATCTGCAGCCGCAAAGAAATATATCACATACATGATCACAATCCAGTGCGGACCCCTTTCATTTACTGTCCTACTCTCATAATTGAGTCTCCATCAAAAGTTTTGAGATTCTGGCATGTTTTTATCTGCTGATATGAACATACAATTTGTTCTCTAGAAATCCATCATGCCTGCCGTGACAGAAACACCTCTCTCTGAACTGTTCTCCAGACCGAGCTACCGGACAGCGAGCTTGGGGCCCGAGGATCGTGTAGTACAGGGCACAATATCATTCTACCATTCATTCCTTACTGTCGATGCTCATCCCTGAAGATATATAAAATGCATCTCAGGCCGTGACTGAAAATAAGAGGACTGTAGCACCTACAAAATGTGGGAACAATCTCATTGTACCAACCTGAACACTTTATTCGTTACCGTCGATGCTCATTCCTGAAGATATTAAATGCATCTGAAGTTGTGACTGAAAATAAGATGACTGCACTACCTACAAAAATGTGTTGGAAAATTTATCAATTAATGCTTTCCTTTACCACCCAGGTAAAACGTATGTGAAGTTGTGAACATGTAATATTCCCCTTGCTGGTATGATTGCCAGCGTGAGAATTTAGATCGGAAACTATGGTTTCGTGAGGAAGGGGAAAGAGACCAGAGCAAGAGTAGAGTTCAGACTTTGTTTCTATTCTTTCCACTTGGTTTGTTCGGTTACAGCTGCTACACCTTTGTAGCCTCTCCCAGCTGACCCACACACGACACACACACACCGCCCAGTGGGCCACTCTTAATTTAGCACACACACACACGCTGGCGCCACCACCACACAGCCTTTGGTACACACGGTGGCGCCCTTCTCCTCTAAGGCGTGCCGTCAGTCGTGACAGGTCCTCCCGCAGAAGAAGTTGCTTGCCCCCAAGAACTTACGATAGGAAAACGAGCTTTCAGAGTTTCCCAGTCCTATCTTCAGGCAAATTGGTCCATTTGATCAAAACTTGTGGTAGTGCAGCATTTCCCTTTTTCATCAGCCGCCGATCCAATACTTTGTCAGGTTCTGTGTCCAGAGTATCCAATGCAGGAATGTTTGGAAGATCAGCAAAAATAGGGGAGTAGTCAGACCTGTAGTCCTTGAGCTGGGAGACATGGAACACGTTGTGCACTTGACACCCCACAGGCAACTCCAGACGGTAAGCTGCATTCCCAATACGCTCCAAGATTGTATAGGGTCCGAAGAACTTGTAAGCTAGCTTTGGAAATGGTCGATTGACCACGGTTGCTTGCGCGTACGGCTGAAGCTTTAGTAACACCTTGTCACCCACCTCATAGGAGCGTTCTGTGCGCTTGCTGTCAGCATAAATCTTCATGCGATTCTGGGCTTCAGTCAGGTGGTGTTTGAGCTTCTCAATTTGGGCAGCTCTGTCAGTTAACACACCAGCCACTGGAGAATCTTCCTCAACCGCAGGCAAGGCTCCCAAATTGGGATCATGTCCGTACAAAGCTTTAAAGGGAGTGCAGCCTAGGGAAGAATGAAACGTCGAGTTGTACCAAAATTCTGCCATTGGCAGCCAGCGGCGCCATTGCCTCCTGGACCATGCACCGCAGGAACATCTCGAGGCACTGGTTTACACGTTCGCTCTGCCCGTCCGTTTGAGGATGATAGGCAGTAGTGAATTGTAATTTGGTACCCAGAGATTGGAACAATAGCTTCCAGAAATTGCTTGTAAATATCTTGTCACGGTCAGATGTGATAGAATGAGGCATACCGTGTAACTTAACGACTGAATCCACGAAAATTCTGGCCACTTGAGGTGCAGTGAACGGTGTCGAAGAGGAACAAAGTGTGAAAACTTGGTGAATCGATCAACCACGACCAAGATAGCATTGTAACCTTCGGAGCAAGGCAGGCCCTCGACAAAGTCCATGGTGATGTCGCGCCATGCTCCCTCAGGTACTGGCAATGGCTGAAGAAGCCCGGCTGGGTGGGTGTTTAGGTGCTTGGCATGTTGACACACCTTGCATTGCTGCACAAATTCAGTCACTGAAACCTTCATGCCGTGCCACGCGAATAGGCGTTTGATACGCTGATACGTGGCCTGAATGCCAGAATGGCCACCAACCGCACTAGAGTGCAAGGCTGAAATCAGTTTTGTTTGCAGCGCGGTGTTCGCGCCCAACCAGATGCGCCCTTGGAATCGAATCAACCCTTGCTTCAGATCATAACCATGCTCATCAGGGCTGGAGATTGCCAACTCCGCCAAGCGACGTTGTGCATCAGGATCGCTCACATAGGAATTGATTACTTCCTGCATCCATGTAGGCTGTATTTCTGATCGCGATTGGATAGTCATTAGGTGCCCCACACGCGACAAGTCGTCCGCGGCATGATTCTCCGACCCCTGCCTATAAACGATCTTGAATTCGAGCCCCATGAGTCGAGCCATGGCTTTCTTCTGCAATGGCGACTGTAATTGCTGATCCTCGAGGTAACACAAGCTGTGGTGGTCCGTTTTGATGATGAACTCCCCGCGTTGCAGATAGGATCTCCAACGATCAACAGCCATCAAGAGTGCAAGGAACTCCTTCTCATAGATGGACAATTGACGGTGTGCCTCGCTAAGTGCTTTGCTGAGAAACGCAATTGGATGATCTTCCTGCATCAGCACCGCCCCTATGCCAGAGTCGCAAGCGTCTGTCTCCACGACGAATTGCTTCTGGAAATTTGGTAATTGGAGAACCGGTGTGGAGATCATGGCAAGCTTGAGGGCCTCAAACGCTGTTGTGGCCTGCTCCGTCCATTCGAAGGCTTTCTTTTTCAGTAGCGAGGTCAAAGGCTTGGCGATGATGCCGTAGTTCTTGACGAACTTCCGGTAGTAACCGGTGAGGCCCAGGAAGCCCCGCAGCTCAGTTGTGGTAGTGGGTTGCGGCCAGGCTATCATGGCCTGTGTCTTGCGTGGGTCTGTCGCGACGCCCTTGGCAGAGACAATGTGGCCCAAGTACTCGAGCTTGTCGCAGGCGAACGAGCACTTGGACTGCTTGACGAAGAGCTGCTCTTCCTGGAGGATGGACAGAACTTCACGCAGGTGTTGAATGTGTTCGTCAAGGGACTTGCTATAAACCAGAATGTCGTCCATGAACACTAGGACGGAACGGCGCAAGCACGGGCGAAGAACTGTGTTCATCACGCATTGGAAGGTTGCTGGGGCGTTGCACAAACCGAATGGCATGACGCGGAACTGATAATGGCCTTGATGCGTCTTGAATGCTGTTTTGTGTTCGTCTGCTGGCAGCACCCGGATTTGGTGGTAACCTGCTCGCAAGTCCAGCTTGGAGAAAATGCATGCTCCGGCCAGTTCATCGAGGAGCTCGTCGATCACCGGCATAGGAAAGACGTTCTTGATGGTTAGCTCATTCAATCTGCGGTAGTCCACACAGAATCTCCATGTCCCGTCTTTCTTCTGAACTAGAAGAACTGGGGAAGTGAAGGGAGACATGCTGGGCACAATAAGTCCAGCAGCCAGCATGGTAGCGACCTGTCTTTCGATCTCATCTTTGTGTGCCAGAGAGTATCGGTAAGGTCTGGAGTTAAATGGTGCAGCGTCTGGCTTGAGGGAAATAGTGTGATCGTACTGACGCGGAGGTGGCAGAGCAGTAGGCTCAGCAAACACCTGATTGAATTCAGTTAGCAGGCTTTGCACTTCTGGTGGTGTGTCGGGCTGAACTCTTTCCCTGCTAGCTCGTGCATCAGGATGGACAACTGCCAGCGCCCAGACTTCATTTCCCTTCGCCCATTTTGCTAGCTGTTCTACCGGAATCTCACGAATCGCAGTTGCAGAAACTGGTTGCACGCCGTGAAGAGTCACTTGTTGTCCTTTATATGGAAATGATAGGAACTTCTTCTTCCAATCAGTTGTCATCGGACTGTGTTGTTTAAGCCCATCCATGCCTAGGATTGCGTCATAGCCCCCCAGATCGACAACACGCATTGAGGTGGTGAATGTTGCGCCGTGTGACCACCAAGACAGTTCAGGTACACATTTACTACTGTACATATATTCTCCATTAGCAACTTTCACAGCCATTGGTGGCACCTCCTTAACCGTGCACTGTATGCGATCGAGCATAGCTGCATTTAGGAAACAGTTGCTGCTCCCAGAATCAACTAGGATGATCATAACTTGATTCCCAACCAACGCACGTAGCCTCAAGCAATCATCTCCTTCAGATCCAGCCATGGCATTGATGGATAAGCTGAGCTGCTCTGCTGTAGCAATGTCTTGCAGTTCCATTATATTAAGGATTTCTTCCGACAACTGGATGGGATCCTCGTTCGTACCAATGACATTTAGAGTTCCCGCTAGTTTCTGCTTGCACACATGGGTTGGATCATATTTTTCTCCGCATTTAAAGCATTCCCCATTGTTCCTTCTGTAATCTCTGAGCTGCCTTTCTTTCCAATATTCCCCTGTTGCCAGCTTAACTGCAGGTTTTGGTGCCTCAGTGCGAGCCGGTGCTCCTTCCAGACGATGTACTGGAACATGTCGCTGACCGCGAGGACGCGCATCCTCCATCACCTCTTGCTGAACACGAGCTAGCAGAATTGCTCGTTCCAGATTTTGGGGAACTTGGGACTCAACCATGCCACGAATCTCCAGTTTGAGTCCTTTGATGAACTGGGAAATAAAGAACTGCTCGTCATAGTGAGGGTTATACATCGATACCTGGTAAACCAGAGTCTGAAACTCTTTATGATATTCCTCAACTGTGCCCACTTGTTTCAAGGCTAGCAAAGCCTTCAGACACTTGCGTTGGTCATCTGCACGAAATTCTGCTTCAACAGCAGAGATAAACTGAGGCCACAACCGTAACTCATGGCGTTGCTTGTATGATTGTAACCAGATTGCTGCATTGCCATCCATGTGAAGAGTGGCTGTGGTGAGCCACAACGCCGGACTGATGTTGAACGCGCGAAAATAGTCGTAGCACTTGTCGCGCCAGATGCGAGGGTGCTCGCCGTCGAAACGAGGGAAGGACATCTTTGGCATTGGTGCGCGCCCTCCAGCATCGGCTCCGGATGTTCCTGGTCTACTGCCACCTAGGCCACCGAGACAACCGCCGCCAGCGCCTCCAAGACCGCCACCACCAGCGCCTCCGAGACCACCACCGCCCACACCTCCAACACCGCCCCCACCAGCGCCTCTACGACCACTGTCGCTAGCACCTCCCAGGAGACCTGCGCTGTTGGCGTCCAAGTCAATGTGATTTCCCGTCCCGTGGCCAGCCGCGCTCGACGAAGCGCCCGCTGTGTTGCCCCTCCAGTGAGGCTGCGCCGGCTGGGTGTAGGCGTGGCCCTTGCCGAACTCCGCAGCTGGGTCCGGCTCCACCTCCTCTGGTGGTGGTCGATTTGACTCACCGTGCTCCACGAGTTGCAGACGCTCCAGCAGCGCCGCCAGGATGCGCGCGGTGTCGTTGTGCTTGCTCGTGCTGTCGGAGATGGCCGCCGCTTGGTGCTCCAGTTGGGTGCGCATCTGCTGCTGCGCCGTATCGACGCCCGCGACCACTCCATGGAGGAGGTCCAGGCTCGACTGGAGTTGCACGAGAGTCGCGGCCGTCCGTTCCGCCGCCTCCCCCATCGCCTCCAGGATGAACTGGGTCTGAGGGGATGGTTTGGACGGCGCCGTGATGCTCCGTCTGCTAGATCGATCCGACCGGAGCGAGGATTTACCGCAAATCGAAGAATTCGATCAGAATCGAATTCCCCAATTCACAACCCGACCACGGAATTACAGTTCAAGATCTAGAGAGGAATTTCGCAAACAATCACAGCGAACGCGCCCAACAATCGCCCAAATCTGATACCAAGTGTAATATTCCCCTTGCTGGTATGATTGCCAGCGTGAGAATTTAGATCGGAAACTATGGTTTCGTGAGAAAGGGGAAAGAGACCAGAGCAAGAGTAGAGTTCAGACTTTGTTTCTATTTTTTTTTTTTTTTGCGAATCGACTTTGTTTCTATTCTTTCCACTTGGTTTGTTCGGTTACAGCTGCTACACCTTTGTAGCCTCTCCCAGCTGACCCACACACGACACACACACACCGCCCAGTGGGCCACTCTTAATTTAGCACACACACACACGCTGGCGCCACCACCACACAGCCTTTGGTACACACGGTGGCGCCCTTCTCCTCTAAGGCGTGCCGTCAGTCGTGACAGAACAGCTAACATCTATGCATCATCATCAACAAACCTGTATGTACGAACAAACTCTATAGATGGCCAAAAAATCATGACACGGGGATAAGGAACGTACTCGTTGTTTCCTTCTCCACGGCCAAAACAGTGATTTTAACATCAATCAGAAGTTTATTCGGGGAAAACAAAGTTGAATTACCTCTAGAAATCCTTCCTCGCTGAACAATGACTTGGCTCAAGAGATAGAAATTAAAGCTAAAATGAAACGGGAAAGGAGAAGAAGGCTGAGCCGTGGACACTGGCCTGATTTCGATCCTCGCCAGGGCGACTGCGGCTCACCTAGTCCTCGATTCTCACAGTGTCGGAGCTCATGCCGCCACCGTTGCAGAGCCTGCCCGCTTGAACCTGCTGCAACCGCACCGCCTCCTCTCCTAGCCCAGTCTCCCGACCTTCTCCGATGGGGCGCTGCACTGCACGTGCATCTCCGACGAAAAGGAGACCTAGTGGGCGAACATCGGGAAGCCACAGCTTTGTCCTAGAGGACCTGCGGACCACAAGGAAAGGGAAGAACGCCCGGATCACCCTCCCCGTCGCCAGCCGCATGGGAGAAGAGGAGAGCGCCGAGCTCTTCCACCGCGCTGCCATCTGCGTGGATGGCCACCTCGGGAGGCAGCATGATGGATTGATGGCCATGGAAGGAGAGAATCCTAGGGCGGAGGGTGGCTGCTGGAGCGGCCCACCACCATCTTCTCGTCGGAGATGTGCGCCCGAGGTAGAGATGGACCCACTGACTGATAGGTAGGATGCCGACGGAAGCGAGGAAGTGACCAGAAAAGACCAGATCGAAGGTAGAGGAAGACAAATCTTAATGAAGAAGGAGTACCGGTTTATTTTGGCCGGTCACTTATGCGCCACGCATACAGGCAGAATTTTCTAGATGTGGGCAGCTGATAAATTCATGATTGTTTTTCTATTTTTTTTTTTTTTGGCTTAAAACCATCGCTGTTAGCAAGGTAAGTTGGACTGGCCTGGAGGCAACCGGAAGGTAGCCGGTAATTTGGAGCAACAAAGTAAAAAAAAAATTAAGAAATAAATTGTAAGGCTTGATGTTGACTGAGAAAAGGGTACGTGGACTCACCTGAATGGTAATAAATGTCCATCAACAGTATCTAAATAATCGTGGGATGGCAAACTTGTTTGCCTTTTATATAGGGTATAATAACTATTGGGACTACAGGTGTATTTAGATCATTGAAGTATCGACAAGAATGAATATTTATTCTTATTAAATTCTTAATATCTTATAGGACATTAAAACCTTGAGATTTATGTAATAAGTGACAAGAATTTAAGTATCTGCATCATATCTTATGCAATTTAATAGGGTGCTTTTATGCCTATCAAGAATCCAATATTCTGGATCAATTGCATGCGTATCTACCATTAATATATATGGCTCGAGAGCCTATAAATATGGTTGAATACGTAGTATGAATTTTACCATTCAAGGTTTTGAGAATGAGAGGAAGATAAGCTATTAGATTCACCCTTGTGTAGGAATATCTAAAAATTTAGGCGTTGCTGGGTTCGCAAACGGACCTGGTTGCAACAGCCCACACACATGACTTCACTACTTCAGCTCTCGTAGCTTTGTGTAAATCTCATTAACCGGTGATATATAACTATGAAGTTCATCCCCACTACTATCTTACTAGCTGAATAGGCTCGCTCCGCCTCTTCATTTCATCCTAACACGGTTTGAAAAAACGACACGCGTCATTTTCGTTGTTGCCATGTGTAACATATATATTTTTTCCTAGATCTAACTCTAAACTTCTTTACCCGCAAAAAAAAAAACTCTAAACTTCTTAACAGTTAGTCACATCGCTGCTGATCTCTACTATATTAAATGTCTAGAGGTAGGGAAAAAAAATCGACCCGATCCGCGAAAGAAAACTGGCGCGCTTCAGATCTCCCCGATTTCTGGAACCACCTTGCCCGCTTCAGATCTTAACCATGCCCAGACTCGCCCCCATCACTCCAAGCTTGAGAGAACCGACGTCGCCGCCTCGACCGTCCCCTCTTCGCGCAGATCTCCTTGGACACGGGCGGCGGCAAGCCGGGGATCGGGGCCGCACTGCATCTCCTCTCGTGAATGTCCGCGACGTGGCCTGAAGGCAGCAAGATTGTTAGCCCAACTTCCGGCGCTCATGCGACCACCCGTTTTGAGACAGATCCTTTTTTTCTCCGTCATGGAATGGAAGCCAAAGGTCAGCAAGTTCTTTTGACGATATCCGCCCTGTCTTCTCCAGTTGCCTGTGTTTAGGACAAGCTAGCTTTTCTGGTTCTGTTAACCTTCTTCGTAATTTTTTAGGGATTACCTTGTTCGGTTGTTCCACAGAATTTGTTAGTTATTACATTGCTAGACAAATAACCAAAGCCAAGAGTTGATAAATATTGTTAAGATCTGTTCAGCTGTGGAGATTAACGGTGACGAGTATCTGAAAACAGACGTGGATGAGCAATTCGTGATGGGTATCCAGGTGCTGCTGAATCCAGTATATAATGTAGACGATTGCTGATATAAATTGCCATTTGTATCTCTATTTATTACTCATATCCAATTTTCGAAATTTATTTCCGTCAATTATTTTACTTAGATTACTGATTCTTTAATGTAGAATTAATTTCATTCAGTTCAGAATTTCTCTTTTCTTTCAAGACGACAAATGCTATAATTTAAATCCATGTATTCTGAAGATGAGCGAATATCAGTACTGCAGTTATCTCGAAGGACCAGAATCATATGCTGGTAATCACAGTTTGCATTCCCTATTATTTTTAGTCTTTATATCCAGTATAACCATCATTATTTTTGTAAATTGTTAAACCGACCTCAATCATCAGAAAAGTATAAATGTATGTATGTCATAACTTAAGTGCACTCTCTTACCAAATTTTTTACAAGGATTATCAACACTTGCAGTTCTAATATATATTACTAAATTATATATGTGCTCGGAAATGTCAAACAAAAACTGCTTTCAATTTGTTTTGAATGTTGCATTATAACTAAAAAAAAATGCACAGTACAAAACTACAAACCAGCGACAATGGAAGAAATTCAAAGGCATGCAAGATGAAAGCATCTATGTATAGAGCTTCCGTCTTAGGTAAAAAATATTGTACTGAAGTGATGAGGAGGAGTGACTCGCAAGTTCGAGGAACGCGGTGGTGAGGGTGAATTGTCGGTGAGCGCAGGTCAGAGAGGCTTCACCATAGTGTAGGAGGCATGCGCCCCTGCGCTGGCGTGTGAGAGAGAGATTTCGTGTTGGGTTGTCGATTTGGGGTAAACTAAATATACCGGAGAAAGTGCATGCCAAGAAGGTGCAGTCCACGTAGAGAATTCGGATGGGGTCGCTTATACTGTTGGCTAGAGTTGAAGGTAGGGTAATTCATGCTGGCGAGGTGGTTCGCAATTTACGGAGCTGCCTATTCGTCCAACCGGCTTTGGTTACTAGGCTACAATGTTGTTCAGTTTGTCTTAGTTGTCATCAGTGATCATTTAACATGTCCTCTCATGTTATCAGTTAGTTACTATCAGTGATCATTTAACATGTCCAAGTGTGTTTAGATAGTCTGCACTTGCATGTATTGAAAATGGGTAAATTTTATTTCTGTTTCACTATAGTAATTTCCTTCCTATGTTGATTTTGAGTACTCCTGTAGGTGTCTATTAGAGACCTTTTTTCTGAAACAAATATGTTTGGCATCGTCTTGATATCTTCCTACCAGTTTTATATCTCTAACTCTAAGTCTAATTTCGTCATGATCATTTGATAGGTACTTCTGGAGTGAATATCGCCACTTCGGATTTCTTAGTGAATACTCTTCATCATATTTCCATCGGTTACGTAGTAATGAACTTTTCAAACATACGTGCTTCCAAAATCTATAATGCAGATGATTGTCGAGAAGTTATTTGATGAAAACTACCTTGTTTCTTAGCCTGTCAGTTGAGTAGAAATAGTTTTCCACTAAAAATATTACAAGCTTCCTTTAACATCTATGAATACCGAATGGCCTAATATCCTAACTAAAATTTCCTCGTCTAAATAGTTTTCACAATGCATGATACTAAAATTTATTTATTGTAATCTTACAGGTATGCAGCTCGTTTTTGAGCTAAGAAGTTTGTGAGTATTCTTTCTTGAAGCATCAATTTGAAGATAAACTGAACCTGTCGGCTACCATGAGAATTATCACTGTATTCATGACCAGGTTTCAAGAAGTGCTTGATGGATTTCTTGCCTGTCCAAAAGGTCTCCTTGAACCCAAATGCATCTTACCCTGAGTTCTTTCTGCATCGATCACATGAGTTGGAAACTGGCCATAGAGTTCATCAGGTAAAAGCAGTAATCTCTTAGTCTTCCAATCTGTCAAGTATTAATGGTCAAATGAAATAAGGTGTGAGCTTTGTATGTGTGCTTATATGCTAAGTTGTGGATCTGGCGGACTAATCTCTTAGTGTTCTTTAAGTTTCTAAAACTGCTCGTCCGTTTGGGTATAATGTTGGGCTCCATTGGCATATACTGCCTTCGATATACAAAACATTCAAAACGAGTTGCATCCACATGCAGCTCATGTCTTCTACAATTTATGTTCAAAATCATACAGCTATAACCATATGCAGGATTTTCCATGGCTGTTAACTGAAAATTATGGCCGAGGTTTTGATCTCTTTGTGCTGCCATTTCCTATGTCTAGGCAAAAGAGATAAGTGCAGAAGCATAAGCTAGGATGCATGTGTTTCGTTTTTTGATGGTTGCTATTGGCATGAAGGTATTATCAAGTTTTTTCAACTGAACAGTAGTTCATGTAGATCACCTTCCAGAACGTAGAACAAAATACAACTCTTTGTTTTCAACTTGTCAGGATAAATATGCAGATTAAATGATTAACTTTTAAGCTATACCATATGTTGTTAACTAAACATAAACAATGTCACCTCTCATCTAGGTCGGTTTTGGGGGTATGGAAAGAAAACTTCTTTATGTGTTTGATTTCCCTAATTTACTGGTTGGCCATGAACATGGTGAGGTTTCACAATTATGTGCTTAATTCGGATTTATGTATCTCTTAAGTTTGTGTTTAAATAAATGGATATTAGAACCACCCTAGGTGTCACGGTGATTGAGATAATTGATTGCAAGTATGTATGCAACTTTATGTTTTCTACTAACCCAAATATTTTGAGTAAGAGCATTGATTTAGTAACTTGATTTTGTATGTGTGTTCGCTTGTGCTAAATCATCTCACATCATGCTGACTTTTTAAAATCTTTGCTTCATATGGATCTCTTTTTGAAACTACAAAGCCTACTGCGAATATGTATCAAAGGTGGAAGAATGTACTGGATGGTCTAGAAAAAAATCCATTCCTTATATCATGATCTACTTTAGGGAAGGAAAACACACTCAGCTAGAAATCTGCCCCTCCGTAGAAATTAGCGGGAAAAGTGAGAATAAGTGGGGATTAAACTCGCTCATACTCTAGCACAAACATGTATTGAGATTAAGTGGAGATTTGAAGTTTAGAGCGAATTATCCCCGCTAATTTCTACTAAAACTCTAGTAGCAAACAAGCCCTTAAGAGGGGCTTGCTTTGACAGGAAAAAAATGACGGACAACTTTGGCTACAGAGCGATTCAGCAATTCCCCTCCAACCGCTCTCATTCCCCCCCCCCCCCCGACCGCTCTAGACTAGCTACAGTTCCTGCCCCCTTTCTCCTCCTCGCCGGGCCTCTCCCTCCTCCTCTCCGACATGATAGCCGGCCGGAGATGGAGAGGAGATGGCGCCGGAGTGTATATTACTAGTATTAGGTTTAGGTTTGGTCCCTTAGTGGCGTATGGCGTCGATGCTGGGAGAGAGGTGGCGGATTCGAGCAGCCGGATCTGGCACCGCAGCGTCTTCTTCCTCGACCTCATGGAGCTCCGGCGGTCGGAGCCGAAGGTTTGGCGGCGGAGGGAGATGAGGATCTCCATAAATAAGGCTGGTACTGGCGGCGGATCCGGTGGCCACGGATACAACGGCAAGCTGCTTCTTCTTCCTCGTCGAGGTGGCGAGAGGGAGGAGTTCTTGCTTCGTTGTTTCGTTTGGTCGTCGGATCTGCAGCAGGAAGCTCGTCGGCTTCTTCTCGGAGGATCTCCACGGCGTCGCTGTCGCCGTATTCTATGGCTAAAAGGCAGCCCCTCCATCGGAGGACTACCACGGCGCCTCTGTCGCCGTATTCCATAGCCGAAGGGCGGCCTCTCCATCCTCGTGTGGCGGCGAGAGGCCATCCTCAAGGCAACAACAACCTTCGCAAGCCGCCTTTGCCGGCTCGGAGGATCTACAGTTTCGTTAGAGTTGGCTCCCACCTCAGCGTCCCAAGTGGTCTCGTCCCCGGCGGCGCAGAGGTTGACTCCGGTGATATTTGTCGCGGTGAAGAAGGAGCTGGACCTGATCGCGTTTAGCGTTTTATTTCGAGGTCCTCAGTGTAATTTCTATGGGCTAGGTTGTAATTTCCCAGTTCTTTCAGACCTTATCTGTAAAATGTACCTCGCCGCTGATAATATGAAGCCCTACATCCTTCGGGACCTTTCCTGTTAAAAAAAAAAGCAATTCCCCTCCAGAGCTGATACGGAGAAACTCCAGCAGCGCATCGGTGGCGCATCTCGTTGGCTGCAGCGTGGGCCTCGGCGACTGCAGTGCCGCAGCAACGCAACATCCGGAAGGCTGCGGCGCCGTCCTCCTGAAGTGGTGCTCGCTGCGGTCAATCCGGTGAATTTTTCTTACGTGCGCGTGCGAGGGCTTGGCCTGCTCTTGCATTCCCTCGGTGGCACTGAGCTGCATCTCCTGGGCCTCAAGTTCGTCGATCGGCTCGCCACGATCTACGGGCAAGTGGTCTCGTATCTCCGAGAACACACGCTTAGGATCCCGCGGCTGGACGGGGTGTAATTGTTCTTTGGGACAACGACTTCGTCGTGCTTCACCACGCTGCTTAATGGTTTTGTGTACCGTTGATTTGTGAGAAATTTCAATCCCTTCTATTCGTGGTTTTATGTGCAATGCTAATTGCTAGTAGTAGTCAATTATTACTAGTTGTTAGTTTGTTTTGTGAAAACATATACAGGCAATCGGTTAATTTAGTTGTGTATATTCTCTGCTAATTGTTACATTAGATTACCTAGTAGCTTTTTTTGATAAACGAGCATAGCCCCAGTCTCTGCATCCAAGGGATGCACACAACTCTCTGCTTTATTAAATTATTCGCAATGCCTTACAAGGAGAATACAATGATCGACTTGAAGTCACCTTCCTAGCGATAACTCGTTATACCTACGATGAAGGGGGTGACCAAGAACAAGGTCATACTCCCTGACGGTACACCAACACACATCATCCAAAAAGCAAAACCATGAGGGTGTGCCATTGCACACGTCGCAAAGTTCGCAACCGCCATGTATCTCGAACCCATCTCCAAGTGAGATCAACGCATTGACCGCGCTAGCCCTGCCGTCGATGTCACCATGACGCCTGACAGCTCCACCATCCTGCACGCGTCCAACAGTCCTCGCCCGTCTTCGATACCCCGCAGCTCCACGCCGCTGAGAATCATCGACGATAACGTGGTAGATGAACACCACTCTACCAAGAGCCACCTCTATCCAGCCGCTGCTCCAAAAACGATGCCCCAAGAGGTAGCGCGACGCAGGGAGCACCGTCATCGTCCGATCCAGGCTGAATCTTGGGTTTCTCCCGGAGCAGCACGAGTGAGTAACCGCAGACTGCGACGACGATGCCTTCAAGAAGGAAGCGACACTTAACATGTTCACTAGCTACTGGCCGTGGGCTTCCATTTGTGTTTACTCTTTGCTCAATTAGCAGTCTAGCTACTTTGTGACTTTTTTCAGATTGCTGGTATTCGCACATATACTGAGTAGATGTGTTTGGCTTCTCCATGTCAAATTACGTGATGAACCATGTGGTTCGGCTATTGGCTTATATTTCCTTATGGGAAGCTTTCACACATTTTATTTGTGTGGATTATAATGCCTTTGTGTTTTTGGTGGTTCTGGGAATTATCTCCATGTTTAAAATAAGCCAGATAGCATGTTGCCTCCAACACTCAGTGCATAATAATACATAAACACTTCCAAGTGCCGGGTACGCGGAACTCCTACCAATTTTTAAAGAGGTCTCTCTGCCTATCCATAAACAAATGACTCAGGTTTGATCTCTTCAAATTCACATGTTTCCGAAATGAGTAAATAAATTAGGCACGAAAACTGTGGTCTCTTGTCTATTCCCTCACAGAGAATTGATGCTGATGCTGACTGTCTCATGGCTGACCGTCTCGTGGCGGCGGGGCTTGGGGCTGGCGGTTGCGGAACGTGAGCCAAACTCCACACTGGAAGATAGTAGAGGCCACCCCTATTGCATTTGCGATCTGTCACAACAACACATTTACATACGCAAAGCTGGATAAAAAAGAGGGCCATACATCTGAACCATTCAAGCAAGCTAGCAAAGCAATTCAAGAATTGATGGACAAAAAAATACTTTGATGGTACAAAATAGATGAAAAATAATAATACATATATAGCACAACCATACTGATAATTGTTATGGTCCCAGTTCAGCGGCAAAAGTAAAGATTCAGTTTTCCACCTCAAACTAAAATATAGCAGCAGTTGAATATTCTGAGATGGTAATAATGAGCTGGACATACATATTTAAGAATATGAGACTACTTACAAGGAGGAAAAGGTCCATAGGGCTCAGCCTTGAGTACAATGTCCATATCACCGCATTTGCAAGGAATCCCCATGCGAGCTCAAGACCAGCCACATCATATGTAGTGAACGCAGACACCTGCATTGCAAGTGAGTTAAGAATAAAAGCATTACATCAGATAAATGCTTAGCAGTTTAACCAGTAATTACAACTTGGTTGAAGGTGGAGGTGTACATGAGAAAGGCTGTAATAGCTCCAATGACGCCATAGACATTGTCCCTAACGTTGGAGTTTTTCCCTTTTTTGACGATTTCAACGGAGTTGCTACGTTGTGCGAACTGCACATGCATGACCAAAGCCATGTGTTGGTATGTGCCTTCTTTTTGGCACAACGTTGGAGTTTTTCCCGTCCTTGAAGACCGTGAACTGGAGTATGAGCAGGGTGATGAGAAATGCAATCTGCACGATCCCCATCACCCATGCCACGGTCCTCCTCCAGCCAGTTGAGTAGAGGTAGTACCGGACACAGTAATAGGTCTCGGCCAGCGCTGCGACGCCATTTATGCAGACCACCAACCAGTTCTCCTTGTTTGTCGCATAGAAAATGAATGCCACAATGTTTGGCCAGGTGAACTACAATGGCGAGCACAAGAGATTCCCCACATTTTGATCACGCTTGATCTTTGGAAATGTGAGGCAACTGAAAGTAATAAGTAAGCTAGTGAGTATTTTATATAACTAGCCAAAACACCTTTAGAATATATCGTATACATTATGATAATAGACACCAAGCAAGGAATGAACAGCTATTTGCTATGGCTTAGGCATCCAAATGCATCATGAAACAATATATGGCTCTTGCAAGTTTCCATCACAGCTTCAGAGTGAAAATATGTGCATTCTAGCCATTCAAGAGATTAGCGAACACAGTGAACAAAGAAGTATAGAAGTACCAATGAGGAAATTCTGACAATTCAGATCATAGTTGCAATCCAAGGTGCAGAAGGCAGCGACTGTACTAAATCTCATCAGACAACAAATTTCCCGCATCAGAAGCCTGTATGTAACCCCTGCTAATCCCTACATAAATGAAAAAAAACCCTACCCTAAAACCAAAGAAGACCTACACATTTTCCCAGAAGGGTAGTCACCTGACTTACTAGATTTGGATAACACGATAGTGGCAATTCAATTCACAACTAAAGCATTCTAGCATAACTAAAAGTCTGAGATTGTTTTTCTTGAAACTACAATAATGGAAAAGAAAAAACCAAAAAATAAAAACATCTCGGATTGCCTCCCATAAAGCGCTTTTTTAGAGCCATAAAGTTAGGCTTACTTACTTGCTTTAAGTGATATGGAAATCATGTGGTAACTTGAATCTTGGTGCTACCTTCTTCTTCCTTGTAAAGTTTTTCATACACTTCTTGTGTATGAATTAAAACTTCACATTCCCTTCTTTTGAGTCAATGATTCCACCTGGAGTTCTTAAAAAGGGTCTTCTAATAATTATAGGACTAGAGCTATTGCTCCCCATGTCCATGACAATAAAATCAACAGGCACATAAGTCATATGTAATTCAACCATAAATCATATTGTTTATGCAACATGTTCATTTGGTTTTTTTCTTGTGATATAAATCACGTGAGGTCTGTTATGTTTCCATGTATTTATAAAACAAAATAAAGTAAGAGTGTAATATCGTGTATGACCAAGGAATATTTTTATATCTTTCATCCTCGGCTGTACATGTTACATTAGAAAAAAATTAGTTGCAAATCATGTGTAACTAGAGAATTGTAAGTGGAACAATCTTAGTTGCAGCCCATGTGTAACTGAAAAATCCCAGTTGGAATTCATGTGCAACTTTAGAAAATCTCAATTGCAACTCATAAGCAATGATTTTTTTTTGTTGAGTTACAACTCATGTGCAATTGGAAAATCTAAGTTACAATGCATGTGCAACTAGGAAAATCTCAGTTATAACCCATATGTAACTGGAAAAAATTCAGTTGCAACTCACGTGGAACTAAAACATTCTCAGTTGCAACTCATATGCAACTGAAAAGATCCTAGTTACAACATATATGCAACTGGAAAAAAATAGTTGCAACCTATATGCAACTTCAAATCTCAATTGCAACTTATATGCAATACAATTACAACACAACTGCAACTGGGATATCACACCATGCGCGGCTGTGATAGAATTACGCATGTAAATCTTTTTAAAAAAACTAAGATACAATATGAACATACAGAGATAAAAATCACTAGCTAGAGAGGTACACTTTTGTACTCATAGACTGCTTGAGCACGTTGCACTAGAGATAACCATTAAATTAGTGAGCAAGGGGCCGGGACCAAGAATGAATTCCCACACCACCTGAACGAATGGGACGATTCATGGCTAGTTGGAAAACTCTTGGCCGGCCTGGCAAAGATAAGAAAACCCCACAACACACTTATCCGCGTACAGTGCCGCTGTGCCAAATTAGGCTGCATCGGGGGAATGAGTCACCCGGGGGAATTTCTAGATTACGGATCTAACAACAAAGGAAACTAGATGATACCCCGCATGTTGCTGCGGAATTTAAATATAGATTATATAAAATATTTTAAATTAACTATGCAATTAGACATTATATTCATTGAAAAAACAGTTGGCAACGTGTCAACTACAATTATATTGATAATACATTGATATGTCAATTAGAAAGTTTGTTTGATATACTGTCAAACGGTATAAATAATACATGAGATGACTAATATGTGGCAAATTATAAATTCGACCCCAGCGGCCATGGAGAGAAACTATATATATATAGTAATGTAGCGGTCAAATTCGACCCCAGCTGTCAAATTATATATATATATATATACTGTTTTAAGGAGATATTAGATGATGTAATGCAGCGGTTACTCTCCCATGAAGAACATGAATTGGCAAAAGGAAAACAATCGATGCCTTGATGCTGCTGGGTGAGTGGTATGTGAGTGGTATAGAGATGAAGAGAAGGGCAATAAAGGAGGAGATGAAAGGCATTGTGGAGAAGATGGTGCATGATTTTGTTAGAAGAAAATTAATGACTTGATCTGAAAATTATGACGTGGTGCATGATGTGGGAGGCTAGCATGACACATGGCATGTTAGGATTGCTTAAGAAGCTTGGTGAGGTGGATAGCTTGCATGTTAAGAGAAATACTTTTAGTGGTTGCTCAATTTAGTTATTATAGTTGCTCAGGCGCCTGATTTTCAGCAAAACCGAATAAATAAATAAACCGCCTTAAACTCGAGAACAACTGTTTTGTATAATCGATCTGCATACAGGTAAAGAGTCGAGGAAGAGGCCTAAAAGAAAAACAAACGCTTGACATATGCTGTTTAAACATAGGACAGATGAAATACAGCCATGAAAAGGATCGTGAGACACCATCCGCTAGCCATGCCAATGGCGCCCACGACAATCCCGAGAGTGCGCGTAAAATTGCTCGGAGAATCGTAGATGAACCCGACGAGAATCACGGAGGCAACATAGACGATGAAGGCTATCGCCAAGCCGAGGCACGAGATGAAAGTCATGGCAGGGTGCCAGCGCTTCGCCGCCGCAGCCTTTACGTCCTCGGGGTTTCTGCCGACGCCATCAGCAGCAGAGCCGGGGTTCTCGACGTCTTGTGCAGCCATTGCTCGGAGGGAACACGTTGATCGATCTGCTTGATATGGATTGTGGTTGCGGCTAGGGCGCACGTACGTACGGTACGTGTATATATTTATATATGGCACGCCATGATCGAGGTCGACCGGCCAGGATTTGATCGCTCGTATTTAGTCCAGCTTACCTAGTTTCGGGCCTATGTTCAGCAGAAATGCTCGGCCCGATACAGAATGTATAGCGCAGAATCGGCATACCTCCTCCATGCCTAGCATTCTAAACGGCCCGGACAGCATATCCCGTGGTGTCCTGATTTAATCCGGTTTTGTTAGGTTCTTTTGGTTTTTTTTTCCGTTGATCTTTTGCTTTTTTTTTTCCTGTTTTGTTTTGTTTCTTTTTATTTTAAATTTGAACATTTTCCAATCATGACCATTTTAAAATTTGAATGTCTTAAATTTGACCATTTTTGAATATTTTAAAATCTGAATATTTTTCAAAACTGAACTTTTAAAATGTGAACATTTTCCTGTTATCAAGTTTCTTTTCTTCATGTTCTGTTTATTTTATTTTTCGTTTATAAATCTAAACGTTTTTAAGTTTTGAATATTTCTTAAATTTGAAAATTTTATAAAATTTGAATACTTTAATTTTTTTCCAAATGCAACATTTTAAAATCTAAATATTTTCTAATTTTGATTTTTTAACCCATGAGCAGATGGACCGGAGGAGAGGAACAACTTGCGCAAGGAAAAATATATATAATTCTTGTGCTGAGTATCATAGTGAACGGTTGAGATTGCCTGACATACATTATGTCTGTGGAAGAGACGGGGCGGCAAACATGGTTGTCGGGGCGCACAACATGCGAGCCGAGCGGCTGCGGGTGTATAGCGCGGGTACAATGCCAATACTTGGAGTCTATCAAGGATATTAACTAACAAGATTAACGTGATAGTTGCACATGCCTACTTTCGAAGCACCGTCAGTCACCCTTGGCAGCAGCATCAGCACGGTGCAAGCAAAATAAGGTGTGGGATCTGTTGGATATGCGGTGGAGGACGGAGGCTGCTCGGGCAAACCGCGATGTCGCGCGTGTAGGGCATATGTGAGCAGTGTGCGGACTTGTTTGCGGTGCGACATGAGGGAAGGAGGCGAGAGGATTGGGATGACCTAGGAAGAACATGGCGTGACCATGCAAGAGTCTGTATCCCGCGTCACAATATTAGACAATAGACATTGCCAAGGAAAATTATCACCGCTAGGTATAGATGCTACGGAGCAACCAGTTTCTTATATACTACCTCCGTCCCATCTATAAATAGACGTCTGACATTTGTCTATCTCTGAATGTATCTAGATGCTATATACATCAACATTTAAACAAACTACGGACATCTGTTTATAGACGGAGATAATAGTACTTGCAAAGAGAGCAAAATTTGAGGCCGTATACAAAGAACAATGGCCAATCAAACTATGCTGACCTATGGATCGATATGGTAGAATCCACAAGTTCAAGAGGATAGGCATTCACCGCGTAGATGTACGCGCTTCTTCTTGAGACACACAAATTAATAATAAATCTCCTTGAATACGGGTTGATCGAGCAAGAGGCCTAGAAAACGAGAAGGCATGGCATATGCTGTTCGAAGATAGGATATATGATCGCATATGGCGAAGAAAATAACCATCAGACAGCCTGCAGAAACAACACCAATGATCCCCACGGCGACCCCGGCAGCGCGCGTGGGATGGCTCGGAGAATCGTAGTTTGTATCGAAGAGAAACGCGGAGGCTATGTAAACGACGATGGCAATCGCCATGCCCAGGCCCGCGACACAAGTCTTGCCAGGGTGCCTGCGAAACTGGGTGGGCAACTGGCAGGGCTTCACCGCCGCAGACTTTGCGTGCTTGTTAGGGTTTCCGTCGTCGCCGTCAGAGGAACCGGGGTTCTCGATGTCTTCTGCAGCCATTGCTTGGTGCGATCACGTTGATCCGTCGATCCGTGGGGGCTTTGTCACATATGGATTGTCGCTGTGGCTAGGGCACACGAACTGCACGTATATATATGGCATTGAGGTCGGCTGTTAGTGATATGTCTCTAGCTAGGGCCGATTCTCGATGTCTTCTGCAGCCAATACTGCGGTATGGACCGGCCTGGTCGACCCAGTTTGTGGTTTTTTTTTTCATGTTTTCCATTCCCTTTTCTTGGTTTCCTTTTCTGTTTCTTTTTAGATAAAAATGTTAATATTTTTTTAAAAATGAATTCTAAAATTATTGAGATTTTTGAAAATGTTCATATTCGAAAATATTTAGATTTTTAAAAAATGTTTTTAATTTTTGAAAATGCTAAAATCTCAAAATATGTTTACATTTAAAAATGTTTACTTAAAAAATTCTAATTAAAAATTATACAATCTAAAAAATATATTAAATTTCAAAAATTCATATTTTTTAAAATTGCTCAAATATAAAAGGTATTCACGTTATGAAAATGTTCACATTGTGAAAAAATGTTCATTTATTTTCGAAAATATTCAGACTTTAAGAAAGGAAATGGAAAGTTTCGCACTTTTTCTTTGGATGACTGGTTTTTGTTAAAGATAAAGTGCCAAACTTTCCGTTTTCAGCCAGGTGTTGTGTTCTGGCAAATGTGCCACATAATTATAATGATACCTTCTAAAGACACAATCGGGCGGTGCTTTAACAAATGCCCAAAAATAACGGTGTCATGTAGCATATTTTCCCGAAAAATACCTACTTGTCTTGTTGGGCCGCGGCTCATAGACCGCCGCGCGGGACGCCTAGGTGTGCGGTAGCACGTAGCTGCCGGACGGGTCGGCGCATAGGAGCGCCCCATTCAACTGAGGTTGAGCTTTTGGGCTCTATACTCAGCGGAAAGGCCTAAAGAATGCTTACCGCAGAATCATCCTACACATGATCATCTGCGGGTTCCCCTAAGAAAAAAAGATCTTCCCGTCAACCCAGACCTATAGGGCTTCCTACCTGCCGTCGATGGCACCACCCGATCTACCAAGCATCCTGTGGCCTTAGGGCTATGGAGGCTAGTACATTTCGGTACTTGTCGGTGGGAGGGTTTCGCTTTTTGATGTTTTTCTCGGTATGTTTAGAGTTTTTGTTTTACTAGGAAGACGTGGCGGTGGCGACTCCTTAAAGATTGAATAAGGTCCTACCGTCTATCCCTCATATCGGCCATGCTCCTAGCATTGTCAAATGACATGTGGAGGTTTGTCTCCAGCGAATCTTGTTGGATTTGGTTAGTGTTTCTTTCAATTGCCCTGGTCCTTTGGGGTCTAAAAAATCAGGTGCCTTTAGGGTTCTTCCTAAGGTTCATGGGTGCTTTTAAAAACAAGTTTATACAACACGGCGGGAAGTCGGGAAAAAATAAGCCATTTTGGTCTCTCCGGATGCATGCCAAAAGGTCTAGGGGTATCAAAGGCACCCAGCTTGACGATCTGGACAGAGTTCTTTCTCAGGGATTATTCTGATCCTGCCACTGATCAGAGTGGATCAAAACATCCTCCTGCAAAACCGAAGCAATGGGGAGATGCGGCCATGCGGGTGGTGATGCCACCGAAGAAACAACGCGAATCGCGACAATTCCATGTTCCATGACTTCGGTACCGCCGCACGGGCTCAGGAGGACCGGCGTGGAGGACGAGGTGAGAAATGCTGTAAACAGGTCAGTTCATTGCCTTTAGATCGTAGTTTTAATCTCCACCTTAGATCAGTTCATTACCCTTTACGTGGCTTGTGTTTTGCTTACGTAATCCGGTACTTCAGTGTTGGTTCAAAGCACACCCCTTCCTTAAATCCCCCCGTAAAGACCAAAAATATTCAGAGTTCTTCCCAATATTGATCTGGGTACTGTCAGTCCCATCACCAGGATCTCGCCATCCGCCGCCGCTGGATGTGCGGAGTCCGGGGTTTTCACCGCCTCCTCCTGCTAGGCGGAGGGTTAGGTCCCATCCAGGTGCTCCCGACCTTCCCGTCTTCGGTGGCCTCTGCGTGCTGCTGGTGAGGCGCTTCGCGACCGCTCAGGGACCAGGGTAAGTTCGTCTCTTCCATAAGGTTCCTCGTTGATGTGTGTTTTGCACAGAGGCTATGAGTTCACCTAAGCTTTGATACTGTTCTTGATCCAAAACAGATTAGGAAGATGACCCAACTGGCTTGTTTACAAGAAACTAAATCACATACTCCCTCCGTCCGTTAATAGATATCCAGTGGTTCGTCTAAATTTAGATGTATCTATGCCTAAAAAATGTCTAGATACATTGGAATTTAGATAAATTTTTTACATCTAAAAATAGACAGAGGTAGTACTTTTTTTTAGGGAACATTAAAGACGTTTCTTTGGTGCCCAATACAAGTGAGTTCTTTACAGGTGAGAAATTTGCCTTAGCTCCCGAACATAGGGCTTCCTATCTTATCTGTTTGTGTCACTCAGACTCCAATATCTATGCCTACTTCAGAACCTCCGTGCATCCATACTGCTCGGTTCCACATTCCCACATCTTTGACCAACAAGCGCACGCCAGCAGCAGCCATGGCCGCATTCGGGAGCATGCTTGCCTCTGCCGTTATCAAGATAGTCGTCCAAGAGCTGAGTTCCACCATCGGAAGTAGTATTAAGATGCAGAAGAACTTTAAGAAAGACATGGAGGAGATGAGGAGCACGCTGGAGTCCGTGGAGGCGGTGCTCAAGGACGCCGAGAAGCGGTCGATCGATGACGCGGCGGTTCGCCTTTGGCTGGAGCGGCTCAAGAAGGCCATGTATGACATCTCAGACATGGTTAATGACTTCGAAACCAACACTGAAGTACAGGCTGGACAAAAGGTATGTACATAATTATGTAGGGAATAGCTAAACCAAATAAAATTTGCCGTCATATTAAGCAATATAAATAGCTTGCATATGTTTGGCATTCCCAGTTCTTCATTGGAGTTAAAATGTTTCTTTTTCCATGTGAGATGAATAGCAACCATAGTTGCTTTAATAACTAACAAATAAAATTAATCTCTCACAGATTCCAGTCATATCCCGCTGTCTTCAGTTTGTTCCTAAGATTGTCATGGCTAATAAGATGAGCATAATGAGAGGGCAACTTGAGAACATCACTAAACAACATCAAAATTTCAGTTTAATGCCAGACGGGAGCTCTAGTGTGAGGCAAGTTAGTGATGTACGGGAAACATCATCGGTTATGGAAGAGACACTTATCATTGGGAGGACTGTAGACAAACGAAAAATGCTAGCTATTTTATCTGTGAGAATCCCGGAACAGATCACCATTGTTCCCATACATGGTATTGGAGGCGTTGGGAAAACAACATTGGCAAAGTTGGTTTTCAGTGATAACCAATTCAAAGACTACTCTCGAGTGTGGGTTTATGTGTCCCAGAAGTTTGATTTGAATGAAATTGGTAACTCTATAATATCACAAGTATCAGATGAACAAAGCCAACTGACTCAAAGGCAGATGATACATAATCGCCTTGGAAGAATACTCATACATAAAGATATTCTTATTGTTTTAGATGACTTATGGGAGAGGGATCCATCTCAACTAGAGGATTTGAAGGCTATGCTAACAGTTGGAAATGCTGGAAAAGTGGTCGTAGTAGTAACGACCCGTGATCAACGAATTGCAGTGAAACTTCGCACCAGAGATTCTTATGAGGTAGAACCCTTGACAAATGAAATGTGCTGGGAAATCATAAAACAAAAGAGTTCATTTGAAACTAGACCGGACAAAGAGTTGTTGGAGATAATAGGAAGGGATATTGCAAAAAAGTGTGGAGGTGTGGCTTTAGCAGCTCAATCCCTTGGATACATGTTACAATCCATGAAGTCAGATGAATGGGCATCAATTAGAGATAGTGGTGTCTGGAACGGATCTGCTCCAGAAGATGCATCTTCCTCGTCTCATGTTCTTTCATCTCTAAAGCTAAGTTATAGCAGTATGCATCCATACTTGAAGTTATGTTTTGCTTATTGTGCAATCTTTCCAAAAGGTCATAATATTGTTAAAGATGATCTAATATACCAATGGATTTCGCTTGATTTCATCGAGCCGGATACCATACTGTCCACCAGGCAGCTTAGTGAGAACTACATCAATCATCTTTTGTCGATGTCCTTCCTTCAACGTTCACAATCACCTTCGGTGCGTTCTCCATACCTCTCCATACCTCTGCAATTGAATTCTTTATTTATTTCTCCAACATCTTGTTGTTGCAACACACATAGTGCATCATTTTCATAAAAATAACATATGTTTGAAAAAATTATACGCCGCGGGTATGTTTTTGACCACTAACTTTTTTTATCATAGTATTTTCAAAATGTTGACTGTGAATCATAAACCATTTGCATGACTTGAGCTTTGAGGTATAAACAGTGGCATATTAGACCCTGAACTTTCAAAAACCCGACTTTTCTAACAAATATTTTAAAGAAATTAACAGTAAAATCTTGTATTTTGGAAGTCAAAATACATTTATGATTTTTAATAGAGGGAGTATTAATTAAATATATAATATGAATTTTTTTCTGCAGATCGGTGGGTTGCACGACAAAGATGTCATATTGTTCACTATGCATGACTTGGTACATCACCTCGCAAGATCAATCATGGTGGATGAAATTCTGGATGCTTCCAAACAGAAAAATATGGAGGGTGGCAGCTGCCGCTATGCATTGCTTACAGATTCCAGAAAGTCGTTGAAGTTAACTGCAATTTCTCCTATAAAAATAAGGGCGATACGTTTTGTGGACTGTGGCAAAAGTGAACTGTGTGATGCTGCTTTTTTATCAGCGAAGTACTTGCGTGTCTTGGATTTAAGTGAATGTTCAATAAAGAAGTTTCCAGATTCAGTTGAGCAATTGAAGCAGTTGAGGTATCTCAATGCTCCACGAATTGAAAACGGGATGTTTCCAAAGTGTATTACAAAGCTCTTAAAATTAAATTACCTTAACCTGAGAGGCTCTTCCAATATCTCAGCAATACCAGAGTCAATTGGTAAAATGGTAAACCTTATGCATCTTGATTTGTCATATTGTTCAAGCATACGTGGAAGACTCCCAAGATCATTTGCGGATCTCAAAGAGTTGGTTAATCTGAATTTGTCACACTGCTATCAAGTTGATGGAATACCGGATGTTTTGTGTGGCCTTACCAAACTCCAACATTTGAATTTATCACGTCCGCGACTGAGTAACCCGTGTCCCAGAGATCTACCAGAAGTCATCAGCAATCTTAAAGAACTTCGGTATTTGAATCTGTCAGGGTGCATGAATTCTCTATATGGCTCAGCAGTGGATGGATTCATTAAGTGTATCTGTACCATCTCCAATCTAGAGCATTTGGACTTGTCCTGCCATGATTTTGGTTGGACTTTGCCGGAATGTATTGGCAGCCTGAGGAAGCTACACACACTAAACTTGTCGCACTGCCTCCATCTTTATGAGCTTCCAGAAAGTATGGTTAAACTTGGTAATCTCAAGGTTCTAAATGTGATTGGATGCCTTTTTTTGAAAACGTCCAGGCAACTAAGTGCCCATTTGCCACTATATGTAGTGCACGCTAATGATTGCGGATCTGGCAGTTCTCTTGTGGAGCTTGAGCATGCGAATCCAGATGGAGTGAGAATTAGCAGTCTCGAAAAACTGAGAACCATATCAGAGGTGAAGGGTATTCAATTGATAGAAAAACAGAGAATGAAAGAGTTATATTTGGAGTGGAGCGAGTGTCACAAGAGGTTCATGGAAGATGTGTACATGTTGCAAGAGTATCCCAAGAGGTTCATGGAAGATCTGTACGTGTTGCAAGAGTTAGTGCCACCAACCACATTAAAGCATTTTGTGGTACGCGGTTATGATAGTGTCAGCTTTCCAGCCTGGCTAATGAGTATCAGATATCATCTGCCTAACCTTGTGAGTATTACAATGTGGAATTTGCCCAAATGTAACAACCTACCACCACTCGGCCAGCTGCCAAATCTACAAAAGATAGTTCTCAACGGCATGGCGAGTTTGGAGGAGTGGAACACGACATCTTCGAGTGGAGAGGATGGTGCGAACGAGCTCATGTTCCCCAACCTTCAGATCTTGAGAATAAGTGACTGCCCGAACTTGAAGATGCGGCCACATCCACCTAGAGTTGTGTCTTTGTTTATTTCAAATAGTGATAATGTGATGTCATCATGGGGAGAACCTTTGAGGCATAATGGTTCTTCATCCTCTTCTAGTGCGGTAACTTATATGCAGGTTCAGCACTGCAACGTGCCCCTGCACCAATGGAGATTGCTTCACCACCAACCTGTCCTTACTGGTTTAACTATTGCCAATTGCAGTGATCTGACCAGCTCACCAGATATCATGAAGGTTTTTTCCTCCCTTGAATCCGTAACCTTTGGAGTCAATGGTCAGTCAGAACAGCCCAAATGGTTGGGTGAACTCAGATCTCTTCGGGAACTTGAGATAGCAGACCCGACGCTAATGAAATTGAATGCGAACATTAGGAAACTCACACAGCTACGGTCGCTACGTTTGTTCTCTTGCAGAAGCTTGATCTTGCTGCCTCCATGGTTAGGAGAGCTCACCCATCTCAAGGAACTCGAAATCTGGGCGTGCGTATGCATGTCATCTTCCTTACAGCAAATGGAAGAACTTAGCAGCGTAGAATATTTGACAATTCAGCACTGCCCTACACTATTGCGCTCCCTTGGACTACAAGTAGAAGATGAATTCATATGGTCGAGGTATTTACCCTGACAAACTAATATTTTGTAGTTATTTTTACAGTACACCTGTTCTGTTTTGCATTTCTTAGAGAGTCCACTCATGCAAAACGTCTACGGTTGCACATATGTTATCTTGTCCAACAATATGTCATATGTAAAGTATTGATTTAGTAGCCTGATGTATGTCCAATATATGTACTACCTCCGATTCAAGGAATAAGGCGCCCTCGTTTTACGTGCTTTTCGTTTGACTAAGAATTACTTCAACTTTATAAATATTGTTTGTATGAAATTAACATCATTAGAAAGTGTTTTTCAGTACGAATCCAACGGTACTAATTACATATAGTATAACCAAAATTTTGTTGCTCAATTTTTATGGTTAAAGTTCGCCTTGGAATACACGTGCGTCTTATTCCTTGGGACGGAGGTAGTATTAATTAGGAGGTTGAGAAGAACTTAATAGGCTTCTTTCTTACAAAGGAGACATCAAATATGTATTAACTTTAACACATGCAGAAATTGTGTCAATTGCACAGTATTAGACACCGTCAAAGAAAGACTGTACACTGGTAGACTGGAAGCTGCCAAAGAAAGGCGTTAAGAGTACAGCTTACAAACAACATTCTACAACATTCTCTAGCAGAACGGATTGACTATAAATCTAAAACAAAATGGTAGATTCACTGAACACCTTGTACAATAAGGCTGGCCTGAAATCTTTTCTTAGGTTGCATTTAGGTTTCTTAAAAGGTAAGGTGTCTGGCCGTGGCCAGCGCCAGAAACTTTGTTGGGGATTTGCTCTATTTTTTTAAGGCCATAAGAAGCCAACTAGGGACGAGCTTGTGGATAAAAACAGTGAAAATCAGTTACATGCCGCCTTCACAAATGAGACCCCAGAAGAAAAGAAAATTTCACGACACCATCTGTTCCCAACAAGTCCTCTTAATTTTGATGCACACGCAGCCCAGAATTGCACACAGTGGCCAACACGCCAGGAGACTCTGGAGGGAACATGGAGAGAACCTTCCCGCCGGAGAACTCTGGAACGTCCTGCATCAACCTTGAGTCGCCAGCAAGGATTGTGGTGGCAGAAGTCCTCGGGCTTGAATCTGTACAAACTTTCCGCTGAGAGCACAATAAGCTTTCATTCCTAACTAGGAATGATGAGCTGTGGTGTGAAGGCTGAGTCGCATTCTACTGCACCGATAGGTGATTTCTTCCTTGGAGCAGAAAAGGGGCAATGTGAAGTGTATTGGAACATGTAGAGCGGCAGGGTTCATCTGGTGATGTTGAACAATGTTGAAGCCGTTGCCATATGGAGATTCTGGATTTGCTTTTGCTTGATAAATGGATGGTGAATGGGCTGTTTGCTGTAAATTCAATTCTAACCCACACGTTGTGTTGGTAGAACAGAATGAGTTGGTCCATCACCACCTCAGCTGTAAGCACAAGATTACAAAAAAAAGGAGGAATGAACTCATGCCACCAAATAGGCCGGCTTATGTTTTTTTCTCCCTTGACCTGAACACACAAATCAGTATCTCATGGATTTTTTTTTTTCATTCAGCACCCATGCCATGCATATTGCACTGGGGGGCATTTTTTCCTTTATCAGTCTTGTGAACTTGAAATGAAGCGAAGAAAATATTATTTTTTATGTTGCAGTTCAGTAGGTAGTTTGAGCGAGACAATACGCGCACTAGGCTCCACAACCATGGACTCGGAGGAGGATGATCTATATGAAAATTGGTAAACTACTTTGCAAATCTCAACCTCCGTGTGACCTTTATCCTGAATCTAGCAACGTGGTCAGTTTGTTTACCTTAGAAATGAAAAGCGCGTAACTTTTTTGTGTCTCAGGCGAATGCTACTAACTGAGGACGACTACTAAATTCATCACGTCGACATCATGTTCGGCTACATCGACATCAACGACAATGGCTATAGCTACATATCGGCAACAATTCCAATCAACAACGTCTTCATCATCATTTTCGCGCATTATAATCGTGCTGTGACTACGGGAGGAAAGATAAGACACCAAAATAGGGCATTGATGATGACAAGGCTGAGAAAACATGAAGGGCAAAACTTTAAATCTAGTTGCAGTCGCTCGCTTCACTTCCACTACGACCGAGGATAGATAAATGTTAGAGTATGTATATGTGATTGTCTAGAACTCTAGTCTTCCTGCCTTGTACTACAAGTACCTCCCTTGTATTATATACCCATAAGGTCATCAAAATAAGCACGAAACAATTCTAAGCATAGGCGCCTCGGAGGGTGGTTCGTCCCATTGACTACCTAGAAAGGGCAGAAGAATAAGACCTATTATATGACATACAATGTAGGTATTACAGACGTATGATCATTACCCTTTAACCGGGTTATTCCATTCCACTTCTAGATAGAGAAAAAAAACTAAAGAAGCATACTTAATACTTAATAGTACGGTGTGTAGAAATTTGTAGAACCCTAATATTTTGTTTCGTTTTTATTCCAGTGATCCTCATGGGGTATATATATAGAAGTACAAGGAGGGGAGAGACTTGAAGTACAAGAAGATATATACAATCCTAGTCTATCTCTAACGCGTACACGTATATGTATTCTAACATCCCCCCTCAGTCGGAGCGGGAGTGAAGCAGACGATTGCGATTGGATTTGAAGTCCCGCGCTTATGTCCTCTTCTCCTCCTTGTAATCATCGGCGTCCCCTTCTGGTGCCTTCGCTTCCCTCCCGCAGTCACAGCGGGAGTGTCATGGACGTAAGTGACGACGTGGACGTTATCGACGGGAGTTGTTGCCGATGTGTAGCTGTAGACGTTTTCGCCATGTCTTTGTCGAGGTAGCCGAACATGATGTAGCCGTGGTTCAGGTAGTCGTGGTCGATGATGTAGTCGTCGTAGGTGGTGTAGCCGCTTTTGCCGGAGGCGCAAAAAATTGCGTGGTTTTTTTTTGGACGGTGCTGCTGTCATGGCCGACGTTTTGCACCTTCTAAAGGTACCGTCCGGGGCGTCTTGCAGATGTCAGAGGACGGGGTCGTAGGTGAGACCATCAGTTTTGCCAGGACTAGAGGAAGCCCACCAAGCACACACAGTTTTGACAGAACCATGTGTGCGATTGTGGTGTGTCGGTGCAGTCTTAGCCGTCGAACACGGTCAATACCGTCGTCGATGTCATGGACGGGGTCATGCCATCGTCGTGCCTTGTAGTTGTAAATTGAGAGGGCGTCGTAGTTTTATCTTGTGTGTCCATCATGTGGACGATGTTTAACGTTTCAAACGGCGCGGTCACGGGATATCCCACCCCCCGCGTTTGCGGTCCGTCGGGACTGGCGGGATTAGCAGGATTTAGGGTGATGGGATAGATGGGTCCTGTGGGACCTGCTGACTAATCCATCACGTTAATTCCTAGGCTGGCGCGCCAGACTAGGAGAGTCAGGCAGCGGCACGCCAGCGCGCTTCTTCCGCAAGAGATTGCTCTTTCCTATCTTATGGCAGAGGCTATAAATGGGATTACTGGGATGGAAGCGTTAATCCCGCCAGGGTTAAACAGGATACCACCGACAGACTGAATTGGCTCTCCTGTCGGGATGGGAGGCGGGACCTGGAGGCAGGCCCATCCCACTTGCAACCTTAACGATGTTGTGTGGCGGCGGCAGTGTGTTGACGATGATGTCGATGATGACCACGGTGAGGTAGACCTTGGCGATGATGTTTCGGCGATGTTGGAGCAAAAGGTGTGTCGACGGTGTGTGGCTTTGAGGCGTCCCTCGCGGCGACGATGATGTTGATATCGTATTTCCCGTGAGAAGTCGGCAATAAATCCACACCGACCTGGCATGTGGATGGTGATATCGCGTCTTGTGTATGTACTCGACGAAGATCTTGACTCGTAGCATGTTGTAGTTGTACAACTGACATCGTGGCTCGGCTCGGTGATGTCAGGTACATGCGCGCAGGTCGACGTAGGGCGCTTGCCGTGTCGGTGCAGCTCCGGTGCCGCTGCTGTGTAGACGATCAGTGGGATCGCCGTCGACGATGTTAATGCCTGGACCGACGACGTGTAGCTGGAGGTGTGTCCGCCCGCGTGTGCACCAGGCTGGAGTCCACATGCACGTATGTGTGCATATTTGATGTACATGTATGTACAGGTACGTTCCCGTTATGTGCCGTACGTGGCTGGAGCAGGCTCGGCCGGCCGGTGGCGTTGGCGCTGGCGTCTGCCGTCTGGTGCGTCGGGTCTGCAGCAGTCGGAAGTGATCGGCAGCGCGTGGGGGTCTCATGGATCGGACCAGGGTCCAGCACTCCCGCGAAGATCGCGAGAGCCGCTAATGCACATGTTGAAGGCGGATACATAGATGAGCCTGGCCCTGTTGGCCGATATAGGCCGGCAGGCCGCCGGCCATGTGCTATCTGGCGGCATGACGACATTCCAGAAGTCGGCGTAGATGGGCACGTGCACTGAAGTCGATGTAGATGCTGTGAGAGGCCGGTTCCTGGAGCCGCGGTGGTGGTGTGCGGCAGATGCAGGACTGGTCGCTGTCGCGTGTGTTGGCTAGGTGTGGTGCTTCTGGAGACGATGATGACGTGATGCGTTGGGTTGATGGAGCGCCGCCTTCAGCACCAATTTTCACCGGAGGAGGTTGTGACATCTCAAAAAAATTAGGGATTTTATTAGCTAAATCGGATCTAATCTGTGGAATTTAGAAATTCGAAATTTGAATCTAATCTAAACTAAGAACTGATCTAATCTATGATTTTGATGGGGTGAAAGTGGTGGTAGGACCTAGGATCAACGCCGCGAGGCTAACCGCTCTGATACCATGTAGAAATTTGTAGAACCCTAACATTTTATTTCATTTTTATTATGGTGATCCTCATGGGGTATCTATATATAATATCTAAATAGGAGCAATCCACTAAGTTGATTTCTCTCAACATGCAAGCCATCCACCTCTCTTCGACCAATCACATCCTTCCACGTCATCATGTTTTCTCACCCTTATTCTTTTTAAACAGACTAGCTATTAACTTTGACTAAGCCGAGAATATAAACAAATTGTGTACGGATTTATTACTACAATTTCATAATCATGGTAAATGATATGCTAATAAATTCCATGGGTAAAATAAACACTTTACGAATATCTTCATTGGGTTTACAATGGTATTTTGTAAAACAATACCGCCATGTCCTGTTTGAGATAATCTGTCTTTGGGATGCATATTTTTACATAGAAGCAGCTCATACATTTAAAAGTTACCAAATTAGCCTACAAGTTAAAATTTCAAATTCAAGTCTTCTCCGCTTCCATCCTTTTCAAATCTTCTCCGCCCTGTCCTTTCCGCCGCCCGCCTCTCCGCTCGCTGTTAAAACGCTCCCGTGAAGGTCACCCGACCTAACCCTGCTTACGATTGAAGGTCTCCAGCATGGGTCCGCCACTCCGCTTGCGCTCCGTCCTCCACGTTAGAAGTAGGAGATTTACGTTTTTATATTTTTCTACATCCCAATTTTATTCTATAGCCTACATGTACTTGTCATGTCACGTCCATGTATTTCCTATTTAAGAGTTCATGTTCAACACTATGTAATATTCTGAATAGGAGAAAACATTGCCTATTGATCATTTGTAGAAGACTTGCATATCTACATCTGGCATGCGACCGAATATTGCAAGGACCTTTCACCGGAAATACCTTTGACACGCTAGTCCAACACATACAAAGGCTCTTATTGTTGAATCTACTTGAGGGAAGTGGTGCTTATATTAAGCTCATAGGTATATAAAAATACATAAACATTTTTAATAATAAGTATCAATTTTTTTTGATATAATATTTTGGCTTTTACATCCGGACAGTGTATGTTCGCACATAAATTTTTGTGGAAAAATAATATTTTATGTAGTCTAAAAATACTATATTTTCAAAAAACTTGTGTACAAACATAGAATATCGAGATATATGGGTAAAAAGTTATTTAAAATTATTTTTAAAACTTTAAATATGTTTACACACAATATATCCATATGCTGCAGCGAGATAAATTGGATATTCCCAACTGAAGCTGTATCTTAAAATAAACAATGCTACTTAAGCCATGTAGCTATTAAGACGTGATTTTCTCAACAAAAAAAAAAAGCTTTTAAGACGTGATGAAGACACACTCTCTGAAAAATTGGACGCCTAACGTTAGCATATGAGATTGTTTTTTTTTCCTGCTAAGCTCGGTTGCGTAACTTTTTTATAGCATATGAGCATATACGTGACATGGATTTATTTTGTACCTGTTAAGCGAAATATTTTTTACCCATTATCTTCTAAATCTGGACCGTTAAAATGTAGGGGGCAGAACTGTAACAACCCAACTTTTTCACGTTCATTTAAAATTTTGGAATGCAAATTTTGGGCCAACAAAAACTTTTTCAGTTTCCAACTTTGCATGCATATAGTTGATCTTGTTTTTGATTGTAGAATGTGTGTGTTTGTGCTTGTGAAAAAAAAATTACATTGGTGTGTAAACCCCAAAGATCCCTATCTTCATTTGAACCCTTTTTATTTATAGTTTTACTTAAATTTAATCATGACACAAACTATGTCACTCTTTTTTTTTTACTTGGCTTGTGAAATTAAAATTCCCTTTCTCACTAAAACCTTAGGACTTGAACTTCCCCTATTACATAAGTGGATCTTACAAGATCACCTTTTTTACTTTATTTGCTTCCATCCTTTCTTTCTCTCTACGTAACCAAAAATTGTTTGGAAAAATTCTTTAGTCCAGTAATATTGCTCTCATCTTACTACTACCCTTGAAGTCACAAAAATTAAAAGAGGTTAGTCATACCAAAATATTGAAATTGTGCCAAAATTGAGAAATGGTCACATAGACCATGAACTAATTAATTTTGCCCTCCCTCTTCTTCTTCCTTTTCTTTTTAGCATGTCCATCTCTCTCTCAACTCACTCACTCTCCACACCCTGCACACATGTGCTGCATGATTAATCCTCATCGTGTGAGTGAGAGAAGCTTTGAGAGAGGAGGATGGCCGGGAGGCTTGGTGGTGTGTGCATGCATGGTTTTGGCTAGCTCCAAGCACATGCTGCCAAACCACCATCTCTCTCTCTATCCCTCTCTTTCCCTAATCCACTCTCCAACCCACCAGCATGGTGGATAAATCTGATCCCAAACTCGACCCCATCTTCCCCCTCCCACTCTCCACACACACATGTGCATGTATGTCCATTTCCCCATCGGGCAAGTGAGAGAGAAGGGAAAAGAGAGAAGGTGAGGCCGGGACTTGGTGAGCACTTGCTGCCAACATTTGAATGCCAACCAGATGCATCCAAACCTGGAGCACCTGCACACCCTACTTCTCCCTCATGTCCCTTCCCTATCGACATAGACCACCTCTCCCGTCCTCTCACCACCATGGCCACCACATGAAGACAGCCGCTCGCTCCCTCCTCTCTGCTGCCCGTGCACAGGCAGACAGCGTGCTGTCGACGAGACCCTGCACATCTCACTCCCTCTCAGACGCGCCGCAACAGCCACCGGCGGTCACCGTGCACGGCCACGGTGGCCGCCTCACCCTCTCGCTGACGGGCACGGCAGCGTGCTCATGCGCCTCAGATACAAATTCCCCACCGGCCTCTTCCCTCTCCGTGCACGCCAAAGCCGATGCCAGTCAGGTCATTTCGTCGAGCACCACGCAGTCAGACGCGACCGCTCCTTCTCCTGGCCGCTACCGACGCGCGCTCGCGTCCAAACGGCGGCACCGTCACGCCTACACGTAGCCCACCGCCCTTCTCCGCCAATCCCCCGCTGCCGCCCCCTTGCTTCGCACTCGCCGGACAGGGTGTACCGTGCACCGCGCGGCATAATATAAAACGGCCCAGTGCTCCTCCCTCCAAACCCTCTCGCCACCAGAACCCCCTCCCACCACCAGCTCATCTCCCCAGTGGAGAGGAGTTTCTCTCCTCCCTGCTCGAGCTCGACTCCTGCTAGCTTCCGGTGAAGGTTGTCGTCGCGGATCGTCGCCATTCCTCCTCTAACCTAGCTCTCTGGAAGCTCCTCTGGCCCTCTCTCTCTAACGCACGACCTCTTGCTCCTCAGGTTGGCCCGTAGGCGACGTGCTCCCGGACAGCACGGCGGCCAGTCACCGTCGACCACCGGAAAACATCGGCGCTGTTTTCGTCGTCGCGGCCTCCACGCGGAAGCTCTCCTTCCGCCGCATTCAACACGCCCGTCCCCGTCGATTTATGTCAACCGAGGTGAGCACACGGAGCCGTAGTTGCTAGGGTTCTTCCCGTCGCCGTCCATCCGCATCGCATGGTGAAAGAAAAGGCATGGGCCGTTGGATCTAATCCAACGGCTGCATGCCGAAACCCGCAGGGCCCGCACGCCAGCGTGGCCCTCCACGTCTGGCCGCGTTCAAACGCCGGTTCCCACGCGTCTGCCACTGCTGGGCTAGCCAGCAGCCAAACTGGGCCACCACCTCTCTTCCGGCCCATTCCCAGTTAAAGTTTAAATCTGACAAATTCCCTCCAGTAAATAGCTCAGTAGGTTTTCAAATGTTGTAAATTGCTCGATGATTCAAATTTGTTGATTCAAATTCCTAGGAGCTCACAAATGAAATATCTACCATAGAAAATTGCATGCATGGGATTTAGTGTTGTGAATATCTTCTAATAAGTAAGAACCTAAAATGTTACTGATTGCGCATTTTAATTATGGTGTAAGATTTATAAACCCTTTTTGCATGAGGTTAATTTTTCTGTGAAGTATATGTAAATAGCTTCATTTTGGCACTAGTATAGCATGCAGAAGCTTCCTGCATTTATGTTGGCTTACAAAACAATATTTGTCCAGAGAGACAGTAAATGATTTTTAATTTGAAAACTAATGATTTTTAAGCAAATCCAAGTGCTACTAGTAGATATATCTATAGGGTAATTTTGTGCAAAAGGAAATGTTTTTCAGAGAAGTAGTTTAATTATAAGGATTTAATAACTGAAACAGTATACCTTTTCAGTATCTGATTTTTGTAAAATCATTTACAAATCAGAAAAATACCAAACCAGTGGGGTTAGCTCACATTTGGTATTAGCTATCCATGGGTATGCTTGGCTCTGGTTTGTGATGCTCTGATACTGGTGTGCCTAGCTGTTTATGTTCTCTGGATTCTGTCTTGTTTAATTTGTCAAGGTTAATTAAAACTTAATATGCAAGTGATTCTTGTGCATGTGTGTTCTACATGTTGTTAGCTTTCTGTAGGTATGCTGCATGCATTTTTTTGACTTACAGAAAGATTTAGACCATTTAAATGGTTCCCGAGTCATTTCTGGATTAGTAGAAATCACAACTTTTGTTTTGAAAACCATAAATTAGTGAAACCACTTTCAGTAGCTTGCATTTGTGAACCTTTACATACTGTATTTTTTCAAATTTTTGTGTGAATTATTCTGGAGTGGTTGGTTGATTTGGTGTGGCTTGTTTCTTTTATTTTTGCGACGATAGAATCGAACGCCGCCGGAAACGCAGGAGGAGGTGACTTTTGGGGATTTGAAGAGGAAGACCATGGACACTTTGCTGATCAAGGCAAGCCACCTCTTGATGCATCTCTGATCCTATATATCTTGCTCTTGCATTATTGCAGGTTTTATAAAGTGCATGTCTATTATTTATTATGTCAGTGGTTAGCACCACCGGAGTTTTATTTATCCACCCTCAGGGTGCAGCCCTCATTGATGCCTATTGACCACACCTCTATTAGTGATATGGTGGATATCACCTTGTCATCCTTGTCACCATTTTTCAAAGAAGAATTGGACTATAGGTTGGGAGCCCCGGAAAAATAGTTATGAAAATGTTTTCCTGAAAGGAAGTTTTTTAAAAACCTAGGAATGGGGTAGCCCTGCCCAAGTGTGAGTTTATTAAAGGAAAAATGTTTATAGAAGGAAGATTTGCTGGAAGCAAGTGGAGAAAATAAAATGTTTTCGAAAACTTTAGCGCCTAAGTACTCACCCGGACTGAAAGACAGTGCAACCACATTACCCCAAAGTGGGCACGGGGCGTAGCGTAGTAGTTTGTCTCGCCTTAGTTTGAGTCCTGCAAGTGTAGTGGCAGTCCGACCATGGACTCCTCGACCGGGGTTCTTCTCATGAGACGAGACGCAACCCATTTGCCTGTTCTGGTACGCGGGGTACAACTTATGAGCTCCCATTCAAAGATGCCTAAGAGGTTGGATGGCATTCCGGAGGGTCGGGTATGTCGGGGACTTTGCAACTCCTAGGTAAACGTCATCCCGGACTCTAGTGTTGGGAGGTACAACTCATTCGGCATGTCTTAGGCTAAAGCGAGCAGGCGAAAAACTACGATTGGGTACTTGTCGTGGCATATGTTGTTATGCAGGGATGATACGCACACGATACGTACCTGGATCTTCTGGGGAAAGTTTACAACCTCTGCAGAGTGTAAACTATTCGAATAGCCGTGTCCGTGGTTATGGACGGTCGGGAAGGATGTTGCTTAGCCTGAAGAGTTTTGTTTTATAAAAGTGTTATGGGAAAGTGCTGCCAGCGGGCCTGGTAGAGAATGTACCATGGGACTTGCGGCGGAAAGCTGGAATATTTGTGTTGGCTATATGACATGGCCGGAAAGGAAATCGGGTCGCCCTTACCTATTAGTCTGCAAATAAAATGGTTTACAGAAATGCTTTTTCAACAAAGATAAAGAGATGTCATACTCTCGAGAGGAACCACCTCTCGCTCCTTGTCGCCCTAGTGTAGTGCATGTTCCTTGCTACTGCCATACTGCATATCCTTTATTTTTCTCTAAGGTGGTTTGCGTGTACATTCAAACATACTCATTGGCATTGTTGGCCTGGCTATTTACTTGGCCAGACTTTGAAGAGGAGTACTACGGAGAAGAAGAATACGACACCGAAGACGCGAACTAGGACACTCTCCCAGTCAGCCGCCTATAGGGTAAAGGCCTGACTTGGGTTCCACCGCTCTTTGGACTCAAATAAGTTCCGCTGCTGTTTGTTGAACTACGGCCTTGTTGGCCTATGATGTAAGACTTCTGTAATATCTTTAATTCAGTACTGTAATGGATGATATAATCTGGTATCAGTTCGGTTATGTATTCACCACTACTAGGAAAAGGGCAATCAGTGGCGCACCACTTATGCCCATCAGTGGCGCACCAGTGGTGCGCCACTGCTATCACGCCACTACTAGCCTGGTTAGCAGTGGCGCACTGCCTGGTGTGCCATTAGCATGTCCTGCGGTGCGCCACTGCTAACCAGGCTAGTAGTGCGCCACTGTTAGTCAGATGCAGTGCGCCACCACTGTATAGCCGAGGTGCGCCACTGCTACTATATTGGGTGCGCCACTGTTTCGGCGAGGTGTTGCGCCACTGCCGCGTGTGGACGTGCGCCACTGCTGTCTCCAGGACGTGCGCCATTGCTGAGTTGCCTGGTGCGCCATTGCTAGACTCGGAGGGGATCACAGGGCAGTGCGCCACTGGATCCAGAGCAGTGCGCCACTGCTATTTAGTGGCCGTGCGCCACTGATGGGGCACTAGTGCGCCACTGCTACAATTTCGATTTTTTTTTGTATCCTGGCAGGTATTTATACAGGTTGTATATCACAGTACAATAGCACAATACAGGATATATAACAACATATAAATAACAACACAGCTTATCCATACATAGTTCTTCACATTAGCCCCACATGATTCACAAGATTTCACATTAGAGAAGTTACGAGGTTACAATGCAAGTTACGGGGTTACAAAGTCACAAATGAGCTAGTGGTTACACAAGGTCGATCATCTAAACTACCATCACATAGAAGAGAGCTAGATTCACTACTAGCACCGTTCCGATGAAAGTGGTCTTCATCCGGTTCCTCCTCCGCTCCGTCCTCTCTCCCGCCAGATAGCGTGCGTATCTGTCTTCGGCCTCCGCTCTAGTGGTGTACCCTTTGTAGCTGTTACGGCTAAAACAGTGAACCTGTCTCCGACACTCCTCCCAGTCGTTGTAGACTCCGGGAACCTTGGCCTTGTACACGACATACCATGTCATATCTGCACATATATGAACAAGCCAAAGAAACATTAGTGCACGCTCATAGATGTTTGCAACGAATAAGAGCAAACTCAAAAACGATCCAAGTAGTATGAACAAAAAGGCATGCCTCATACATTGTTGGTCGGAACAAATATTAACATTCCGGGATGGCGTCAGTGAGGCCAGGTAGGATGCACAAGATATTGATATTTGTGCCATCACACCAGGCTCACTGGCGTCACCCCGGAGTGTACAGTTGACCAAACATTCTAATCATCGGCACTAAAATGGAAGAAAGGCCAATGCAATTAAGAAGTGCCAACTCAAATAAGAGACAAGTAGCTATTATGAACTAAATGGAATGCCTCATATTTTGTTGGTCGGAACAAATATTAACATTTAGAGAAGGGGTAAGCGAAACCAAGTAGGATGCACAAGAGATTGATATTTGTGTCATCACACTAGGTTCACTGGCCCCTCCCCCAAGTGTATAGGTGACCAAACATTCTAATCATCGGCATTTTGAGATACCAAAGCAAATGGAATGACAAGGGCCTCATACATTGCTGGTCCAAACAAATATTAACATTTAGGGAAGGTGTTAGCGAGACCAAGTAGGATGCACAAGAGATTGATATTTGTGTCATCGCACCAGGCTCGCTAACGCCTCCCCCAAGTGTAGTGACCACAAAATTTAATCATCGGCACTAAAATGGAAGAAAGGCCAATGCAATTAAGAAGTGCCAACTCAAATAAGAGACAAGTAGCTAGTATGAACTAAATGGAATGCCTCATATTTTGTTGGTCGGAACAAATATTAACATTTAGAGAAGGGGTAAGTGAAACCAAGTAGGATGCACAAGAGATTGATATTTGTGTCATCGCACTAGGTTCACTGGCCCCTCCCCCAAGTGTATAGGTGACCAAACATTCTAATCATCGGCATTCTGAAAAACCAAAGCAAATGGAATGACGAGGGCCTCATACATTGTTGGTCGAAACAAATATGAAAATTCCGGGATGGCGTCAGTGAGGCCAGGTAGGATGCACAAGAGATTGATATTTGTGCCATCACACCAGGCTAACTGGCGTCACCCCGGAGTGTATAGTTGACCGAACATTCTAATCATCGGCACTAAAATGGAAGAAAGAGCCAAGTGATATCAACTAAATGGCATATGCAAACAAAATGAAACAAACATAGCCGAACTAGTAATTAATAGCATCGATTACATAAAAGTTCAACAACCATCAAAACTAATTAAACAGACATGCAAGTAAAGTGTTGGATAAAGTTTATTACAACACAAGCTCGTCTTTAGTTCACAACTACATAACTAGGCTCACACATCAAGAATCGGCTAAACGGACGATGGAGCGTGGATAAAACCGCTGCCTTTCTTCAATCACATCCATGAGCGGTAGTCGTCACCCTGCATTTGGAGCATTGTGTCTATGTCACTGTTTGACGGCTGATAGCCGGCATAGAACTCCCCCGCGCTTCTAATGACATCTTGAAAGATGATTTCACAAAACTCTACTTGGATGCGAAAGAACTCTTGCTTGATGTTGTCGTCCCGGATCCGCAACAAGCCGTTGCCCCATTCTCTGAGGTGCTCAGGCAGCGTAAGCTGCTGCTGGTCCCGTATGAACACCTCCATGTGGTGGAGGTCGTAGTAGGCATCCTTCTTACTAGAAGGCGGCTTCTTGACGTAGGGGAAATTTGTTATGTGCTTGAACACGTGCTTCCCGTACCTACGATTTGGCCTCTCCATGATGCCTTTAGCTTTGACGTAGCCATTGAGAGCATCATCAAGTACAACCTTTACATTCGTGTAGTACGTGCTTGACTTACTCTCCGCATCAAAGTATGTGGCCATGGAATATTTCGGGGTTATGGAGATGAGTGTGAGGGTATTTTCTCTGCGTATAGAACACATAATGTTTAAGAACAGGACGATAGAAATCTAAAAAAATCACGTGTTAAGACCGGTGAGGGGATGACTTACTCGGGAAATACAGGCAGGAGGAGGTTGTACTTCTTATGGTTCGCTAGAAAGAAGCCTTTGAGGTACTCAGACGCCACTTTCCGGTCACCGGCGCTGGCCAAGTGGACGGCACGCATGTAGAAGGGGTCGGCTATCGCGATGCCCGGGGTCTTGTCTCTAATGATCCGCATCGCCTTACTGATCGAGTATAGGCGAACGAAGGTGTAGTGCAGCGGATAACTGTTCAACATGGCGAAGATGTCATCATACCGCAAGAAGATCTTCTGGGCGAAGCCGCTATCGACAAAGCCATGGCCCGAGGGCACCTTGGCCACATACACCGAGTATCCATTATCTTTCTCCTTGAGACGCCGCTCCTCCATATGCCAAACACCGTCCACCAGAGATCGCATAGGACCGGGTGCAGCATCGTACAATCTTTTAATTAGCATCGGCTCACCCGACACATGCACCCTCGACTCCATATCCTTGGGCACTGGTGGCCCGTCCTGAGCACGGATCGGTGCCGGCCGGGCTGGCGGACTTGTCGTCCTTCTTCTTTCTTTTCCGTCCCTTCGGCTTCGTATGTATTGGGACTGCATTCTCCTCTTCGCAAGCCTTCTTCAGTATGTTAGGACTGATAACACTTCTCACCTTGGCTATCGGCTGAGTCTCGGTGAAGTCGGCAGCTGGAGGCGTCTCCTGAAAATAGAATAGGCGCCTCTTGTTGCAATAGGTTTTCCCCTCGGCGGCAGCTTGAGAGGGTTAGCCAATGAGATCATAGTCCATCGCAAAATTGATGTTGCAGTCAAGGTTGGAAAACGTGCTGTCCTCGTCCGGACCATCGTGAGGATCCTGTGCCATATGCATGTTCTCATCGGCTGATGGTGGCACCGTTGTGGTGGTCTTGCCATGGCTTGGCGCCGGCACGTCTTGGGGTGCTGTCTGTGGGGTGGTGTCCCTCTCCCACCCACGAATCTGGCTCTTTGGCCAAACCATGGACCAATTGAAGCATTGGTGGAGGGTAAGGACCTCATCTTCATCGGCACCATGGGGTTGAAAGGGAGGTACCACGTCGTCGTAGCCACTAAGCACCCGAACCAGTTGAATCCTATACACGTCGGGTTCCATTGGTACACCGTGTAACTGGCGGTTGCTCGGTTGAACGATTTTGGCCTTGGCAACATCGATCAACTCGCCGTTCACAAAATGCAGGAGAGTGCATGGGACGTCGGTGGCGGCACCCTGTGGAAAACATGTAGGGAGTTAGGGATGGCTAGCTAGTCAAAGGCAAGGATATGGAAGTCATCGGAGACGAGGGTTGGTTACCGTGATGGCGTCCAGCTCGGCTAAGGTCGCGGCACCGCCGGCAGCGGGCGTGCCACTGATGGAGTGGCCACTTGTTGGCGCGGTGCCGGGCGGCGTATTATCCGCAGCGACGGGTGCATTGAGCTGAAGTAATGGCGCCGCGGGAGACACCAAGGTTGGCGTCGCGGGAGCCACCAAGGTTGGCGCCGCCGGAGCCACCAATGTTGGCGCCGCCGGAGCCACCAAGGTTTGCGCCGCCGGAGACACCATTGTTGTCGCCTGCGGACTCACCGATGGCTCCACGTTGTGTGAGTTGCTGCTCGTGAAACTGGGAATCGGGGGAGGCCCCTTTTTTTCCTCCCCTATACCACGCGTCCAGACCAGCAACCAAGGTAGGGATGATAGAGCTAAGCGTGTTGCCCACTTGGTCCTCCACTTGCTGTTGGGTCTCCATGATATGTTGCACTTGTTGTCGCACTTGCTCCTTGACCAATGTCGGGATCTGCGCAACTTGTTCCTTGAGATGTGCGACCTCCTTCTCATCGATGGTGGCCTTTTTCTCCTTTTTCCCCGACTTGTAGTAATCCGACCATTTCATAGAGCATCCTTCGCCGACCACACGACCAGCCGACGTCGGCTTACTCAATGGATCCCTCTTCTTGTGGGCATTCAACGCCTTATTTAAAGGGTTGTCCCAAGGGGCACACTGCGAAGAGCTCGTGGACCCCGCGCCGCTACTGATTTCAGCTTCCTTTTCGCCTTCCTTATTAGCAGCTTCCTCCTTATCCTACAGGAGGAACATGCATGAACCACTTAGTAATTTGGATTCATCAATTCGAATGCAACCATAAAGGAGCTAATTAAGTGGGTGCACTCCTTACCAGAAGAGCCTCAAACTCCTTCACCTCCGGATTGGTGGTGAGCTCCTTTGTTTTTGGGTCAACATGGTACCGGGCCAGGAGGAACTGCCTGGTTTGCTTGTTTTGTATTGTGAGAAGAGGGGTTGGAGGCCGTTCTTCACACGCTCCTTATCCTGGGCGTCCCATTTCGGTTGCGCCGCCCTAAACCCGCCAGACCAAGTTTGTGGGTGCCTAAGTTTTGTTTCCACATGTCCTTCCCCCACTGACTAGAATCCGACGTTGACTCGCTCTCGCACTTGATCTTGAAATCAGCGTAGACTTTCTCGATTTGACTCCTTGATCTTCTCGTAACTCTCGCCCTTCTGAATCATTTTCTTCACTCGGTTCCACCAACTAGCGAGGGCGGTGCTCATCTTCGTGAGGGCGGCATTGTGCACTTTGTTCCGCATGAGACATTTTTCTGAGCAGTCCACCGGGAACTCGTATCGTTCGTGCAGCTTCGTGAAGAGGAGACATAGCATAGACATATTCATATTCATTGTCAAAATTATAGAGAGCATTCCTATGAACTCCTTTTGTGAAGTCAAAATTATAGAGAGCATTCCTATGAACTCCAATGAACTACAAAGAACTACATTTGCTCTCAGCAGAAGGAGAACCACCTTTTGTGAAATCAAAATTCCTCGTTTGGTTTGCATAAGGTGCATAGACTAGTTTACTATCCAACAGAATGTCATTTGAAACTATCACTTCAAGCATCTTGACAACACAGGTGCACATTTATCGGATCATCAGAATGTCATTTGCACTAGATGCTAGCCTTTGAGCGGTTTGAGCGGGATTCACCTGCGAGATTGGGGTTGGAGCAGGCCGTCGAGCGGTGTCGGCGTGGTTCGGTGCGTGGCGGGGGCGGCCGGTGATCTTGGAGCAGACGAGGAAGGCAGCGAGGAGGAACCTGCTCCGCGGCGACGAGGTCGCAGAAGAGGAGGTCGCAGACGAGGAAGGCGGCGAGGAGGTCGCAGACGAGGACGCCGACTAGGTCGCAGACGAGGTCGCCGACGTGCTGCTCCTGCTCCGCAGCGAGCTTGAGAGGATCTGCGTGGGGGAGAGAACGTGAGGCGGCCGGGTGGGGATCGAGGTGAATCGAGGGGGAGGCGGCCGGGCGGGGAAGTGAATTGAGGGGTACCTGCGCGAGCCGCCGGGGTCTGGTCGCTCGCGTCGCTCGGGGGAGGGGCGGCCGCCGGCGTCGGAGAGGGGGTGCCGGTGGATCGAGATTGTACTGGGGAAGAATGGGGAATGGAGGATGTGGTCGGGACGGCCGGGGGATTTTTGGCTAAGTCCCAAACACCCTTAGCAATAGCGCACCTCTAGTGGTGCGCCACTATGAGGCTTAGCAATAGCGCACCTCTAGGGGTGCGCCACTACCACTTTATGTCTAGGTCAAAAGAAAAACGCGTGGGGATTTGACATATTCCGATTAGTACCGCACTGGCTCTATCCCTGGTTGGTTTGTGCCAAACCCTGCAGGCCAGGTTCGAACCCTGGCGGCCCCAATTTTTTCCTTTTCTTTTTAAATTGATTTAACACTATAATAAACATCCAAAATAGCACAATACACCAAAATAAAAGGCATAAATAATTATAATTATGTAGAATATTTAAAATACTATAGAATCTAGAAAATATCCAAAAATATAAATTATATGTCTATTTTGATCGGTACAATGTGTAGATTAACAATATGACATCCATTATTCATACAAGAAAATGATACATAATTATCTTTTCACAATCTTCTTGCCCTTCTTTCTCGCGGTTGAATAATTTAGCCCCGGAACTCCTAGACTTCTTCTCTTGAATTGATGGCCTTTAGGTAGGGTGATCCTGCTTCTTCTTGTTGTGTATGGTTCTTCATCATCGTCTTCGTCATCTTCCATCTTCGGATCGCCGTACTGGTCAAAGTCTAGCTCATTGGCGGCTCCATCCATTCCGATGATGCTCCTTTTGCCTCTCCTCACGACAATACGGCTGGGCTTTTGCGGGTCGGTAATGAAGAAGCATTGGTCCACTTGGGAAGCTAGTACCCATGGCTCATATTTCGCGGTGACCTTTGCGCCCGCTGTCTTGGATTTGGCTTTGGGTATAACCATGGTGGTGAAATGTCGGTCTTCTTTTACGATGTTCTTGGCCCACCTGACACGGAACATCGGCACATTCTCTCCGGCGTAGCTCAGCTCCCAGATCTCCTCGATCTTTCCGTAGTATCTCTGCTTGATGTCACCGGTGTAGGACTCCATCGTTACCCCGGAGTTCTGATAATCGCTCTTCATGTCTTTTTCCTCGGTGTAGAATATGTAGCCGTTGATATTGTACGCCTGAAATTTCATGAGGTTGTGTTCGGCGCCCTATGACAAGGCGAAGATGAGTTTTTCTTCCGCAGAAGAATCCTCGTCTATAGGGTACGTCAGCATCTTGTCCTTGAACCACCGCGTGAAGGTTGAGTTGTGCTCTTTGATTATATCTCCGTCCGTCCTCTGTTGGCCCTGATCATTGTATGTCGTGGCGATGAAGGTTTTGTGCTCTACCACCCAAGGATCGACCACGTCTATGTGTTGTAGCGCGACTAGGTTTTCTCTTTCAAAGTCGGCGATTCGACCCTTGAAGTCGGCATGCATTTCGCGGCTACCCTCGCGGTGACCCCATCCAGCGAGCTTCCCGAGGTGCTTGTTTACGGGCAGACCGACGGGATTCTCGATTTCTAGATAACTCATGCAGAAGGAGATGCACTCTTCGGTCAGAAAGCCCTTGGCTATGCTTCCGTCTGGACGTGACCTATTGCGAACGTACCCTTTGATGACACCATTCATCCTTTCGAACGGCATCATGCTGTGCGAGAACGTCGGCCCCGATTGGATGATATCCTCCACGATATGTACCAGCAGATGCACCATAACGTCGAAGAATGCGGGCAGGAAGTACATCTCAAGCTCGCACAGTATCACCACGATCTCTTCCTATAGCCTTCTAAGTTGCCTCACGCCAACAGACTTCTGAGAGATGACATCAAAAAAGTTGCATAGGCCAAAAAGCGTTTCACGAACGTGCGCGTCCATGATCCCACGGATTGCAACCGGAAGTATCTGCATCATCAGCACGTAACAGTCGTGAGACTTCATCCCGGTGAACCTCTGCTTCTCTTTGTCTAGGTACCTGCTTATCTTCCCCGCGTAACCGTAAGGAAGTTTTACTCCTAGGAGACGAGTCGAAAACTCGCTCGATCTCCTTCGACTTACGGTGAAGCACGCCGGGGGGGGGGGTCAGTAATATTCGATCTTTTTGGCCTTTTTGCCCTTGCGACGACTTTGCGTGTCATTGATACGTCTCCGACGTATCGATAATTTCTTATGTTCCATGACACATTATTGATGATACCTACATGTTTTATGCATACTTTATGTCATATTTATGCATTTTCCGGCACTAACCTATTAACGAGATGCCGAAGAGCCGCTTGTTGTTTTCTGCTGTTTTTGGTTTCAGAAATCCTAGTAAGGAAATATTCTCGGAATTGGACGAAATCAACGCCCAGGGGCCTATTTTCACACAAAGCTTCCAGAAGACCGAAGGAGTCACGAAGTGGGGCCACGAGGTGGCCACACACCAGGGCGGCGCGGCCCAAGCCTTGGCCGCGCCGGCCTGTCGTGTGGGGCCCTCGTGTGGCCCCCTGACCTATCTCCTCCGCCTACTTATAGCCTTCGTCGCGAAACCCCCGATGCACCGAGAGCCACGATACGGAAAACCTTCCGGAGACGCCGCCGCCAATCCCATCTCGGGGGATTCAGAGATCGCCTCCGGCACCCGCCGGAGAGGGGAATCATCTCCCGGAGGACTCTTCACCGCCATGGTCGCCTCCGGAGTGATGAGTGAGTAGTTCACCCCTGGACTATGGGTCCATAGCAGTAGCTAGATGGTCGTCTTCTCCTAATTGTGCTTCATTGTCGGGTCTTGTGAGCTGCCTAACATGATCAAGATCATCTATCTGTAATGCTATATGTTGTGTTTGTTGGGATCCGATGGATAGAGAATACTATGTTATGTTGATTATCAATTTATATCTATGTGTTGTTTATGATCTTGCATGCTCTCCGTTGTTAGTAGAGGCTCGGCCAAGTTTTTGCTAGTAACTCCAAGAGGGAGTATTTATGCTCGATAGTGGGTTCATGCCTCCATTAAATGCAGGACGATGACGAGAAAGTTCTAAGGTTGTGGATGTGCTTGTTGCCACTAGGGATAAAACATCGATGCTATGTCCGAGGATGTAGTTGTTGATTACATTACGCACCATACTTAATGCAATTGTCTCGTTGCTTGCAACTTAATACTGGAAGGGGTTCGGATGATAACCTGAAGGTGGACTTTTTAGGCATAGATGCATGCTGGATAGCGGTCTATGTACTTTGTCGTAATGCCCAATTAAATCTCACTATACTCATCATATCATGTATGTGCATGGTCATGCCCTCTCTACACTACAAGAAAAGTTCTGATAGGCAACGTCCCAAAATCGTCCGCTAAGGGGTGTTTTTCGTCGCCTATGGGCCTAACCCGACGATATGGGTTCTGTTGTCGAAACTGCGTCAGGCAAAGTCCTACCTTTTCCGGTCCGTCGCGCTTGGGTGCCCTTCCGCCACGGAAAATCGGACCGTTGCAGAAGTGTTTCCGGGAGCCCGTTGACTGCTGACTTAATGCAAACTGACACGTGGCAAACGCCGTTAGCCGCGGCTAACGGCGTTAACCGCTGAAACCCCGTGGTAGATGGTAGGCCCACACGAGGCCTGCCACGTCTTATGCGGGCCGGCCCATTAAGTTTGCGGGCCGAGCCAGCTGACTTAGTTTGACCGGTCAACTATATAGCTGGGCTGGTCCATTAGTTACGTGGGCCGGGCCTAACCTCTAAGGTTGACTAGTCAAAACATTAATGGGCCGGCCCACTAAGCATGTGGGCCGGGCCGAATGCACTCATTTGACCGGTCAACAGGCAAAAGGGCCGGCCCACAAAACATGTGGGACCCACTTTCATGTTATCGGGCCGACCTATTTACCAAGTGGGGTCCACCTTAAAGCAAGTGGGCCAGCCCAAGAAGTTATTGGGCCGGCCCAATTAGCACGTGGGTCCCACTTTCCTGCTAATCGGGCCAGCCCATTTAGTGCGTGGGGTCCACATTAGATCAAATGGGCCGGCCCACCAAGCCAGTGGGCCGGGCCAAAAGGCTTGGTGGGCCGGGCCAAAAGCACAGGTGGATCCCACTTTCCTGTTAATGGGCCAGCCCATTTAGTATGTGGGGTCCACCATATAGCAAGTGGGCCGGCCCAACAAGATAGTGGGTCGGGCCAAAAACACAGGTGGGTCCCACTTTCCAGTTAAAGGGCCGGCCCATTTAGTATGTGGGGTCCACCATATAGCAAGTAGGCCGGCCCAACAAGCTAGTGTGCTGGGCCAAAAGCACAGGTGGGTCCCACTTTCCAGTTAAAGGGCCGGCCCATTTAGTATGTGGGGTCCACCATATAGCAAGTGGGCCGGCCCAACACGCTAGTGGGCCGGGCCAAAAACGCAGGTGGGTCCCACTTTCCTCTTAAAGGGCCGGCCCATTTAGTATGTGGGGTCCGTCATGTAGCAAGTGGGCCGGCCCAACAAGACAGTGGGCCGGGCCAAAAGCACAGGTGGGTCCCACTTTCCTGTTAACGGGCCGGCCCAATAAGTAAGTGAGCCGGCCCAAAATGAAAGTGGGTCCCACACTACTGTTAATGGGCCGGCCCAATCTGTTATAGGGCCCTGGTTGTTTGACTAGTCAACTTGCATTAAATTACGTGAGCCTAAAATCTGATATCAATGATACACACAATTACATACACAAATAAAATAACTAGGAAAATTACAAGGCAATTAATGTGCCCAAATAAAAAAAATTACATAGAATCATTGAGGACTTCTATTAGCATCATCAATAACATGTTGACATTTGGCAATCGCCTTGATTGAATCTTGTGTACTCTTGGTCAACATATCAGCTACAGACCTTAAATCAGCAATACCATGTCTTTTATAAAGTACGGCCTTGAGATGTTCACTCTGTTTGATGAAAAGAATGGTCTAGGTTGACGGCTATGAGAGGATGCATCGGAACAAAGATCGGAACTTTTTGTGGGCCTCTCTTCTAATGAAGATTGCTTCATCGAACTGCATTCGATAATAATGCAAAAAGAGTTAAACGATGAACTATGCAAACATGTATTAAGCATTGTCGATATGAGATAGTCACAAGTACTAAGCGCGGACTTACATTATATCGTTGCATAGGCTCACGCCGGAACCTTTTTTGCGCTCTATCTTCTACTAAGGACTTCTTCATTACAACCGCATTCTAGTAATATTGCAAACATAGTTACAACAGTGAACTATTCAAACATTTATTATGCAATGTAGATATAAGATAATAACAAGTTGCATAAATAAGACAATGTATGGAACTTGTACTAAGCGCAGACTTACATCATAATGTTGCACAGGGTCGCTTTGGCGACTATCTTCTAATGATGATCGCTTCACTAAAACTGCATTCGGTAATATTGCAAAAATAGTTACAACAATTAACTATTCAAACATGTATTACGCAATTTAGAGATCGGATAACGAGCATGTAGCGAGAACATACCGGCTCGCTGCGAGTCCTTCTCTTGCGTGCACTAGTCGTGGTCGACATGCTCGTCATTTTAGGTTCGGCCATCAAGTGAAATGCTAATCCTCCTGCTCCATTGTCCTTAATCCGTGTTTAGATATCACATTTAAGACCAAGTCACTTGGTTTCAAATAACAAAAAACTTGAGACTGCCAAATGAATAAGCCAATATTTACCGGATATCGATTAAAACCAACTAGATGTTGCTTTGCATGAGATACGAATTTCGGACATTCAGATTTAGAGTAGGGTAATGCCAAGGTTTTCCACATAAAGTAAGCGGCATTAAGAATGACCAAATGTCGAGTTCAAATCACCTTCGCGAGTTGCTCCAAGACAAGCATATCAAATAGGCGGAAACATAGTAAAGCATGGATGGCATTGCTATGGCAGGGTTCCAAGTGTTTATCTCTTGCATAAGGAACAATGCATATAGGTTATAGATAATAACGGAAGTAAGCTGCCAAAGTTACCAACCAAGAACTCAGATTCCAACCTTCCCTAGCGTCCCCGCTGTTAATGTTGGATATTCTAATAAGTGGTTCGCATGATCAATCCCTAGGAAAAATAACATTGACAAGTTAGTCTACGATAATACAAAGACCGGACATGCACGCAGCAATAACTATACAAGCCGTGCGACAGGAGCATTCATGGAAAAAAATAGCTATAAGCTAAAGACGAGGTATAAGAGCAAGCAGATTGGAAATGCACATAGCATGATTATAAAAGCAGTAAAAGAATAGCAGACACGAGAAAACAGCTAGCGGCTAGCGGTGAGCTAATGACGTGGTATAAGAACAACCAGATTGGAAATGCCCATAGCATGACTATAAAAGGAATAGCATGCAGTACAAAAATAGTTGGCAGCAAATGAATGGGTCCCCTATAAATATGTGGATGCACACGAGTGTCAGTAGAATGAACATGATGGTAGCGACCGGATAATGCTTTGGTACTCGTACAATATTTAAACGAACTTCATGCGAAGTAACACATCAAGAAATTTAATGGCATATGAGATCCGCAAATAACTACACAAAACATGGCTAAAGAAACACCGCGATCTAACGGGCCAGCGTACTAACCAAGCTGCGGCGGGGTGGACGGGGGCGGCAACTTGCATTCCGGCGGCGGCGAACGCGGGAGACGATGAGTCGACCCTGTTTCGGTAGAAGCGGGCGTTAGTGAAGCGGATCTGGTTGGCCGGCAAGGGATTCGGTGAAGTTGATACAGCCCGCCGCACCGAGGTAGTCGGTGGAATAGATCGGCTTCGTGGAGGGGGGCGGTGAAGTAGACACGGTTCCGTTGGAGAGGATCCGGTGCGTCGACAGGAAAGGCGTTGATTGCTACGCTGTGGATGAGGTCGGCGGTGAAGCAGATCCGTCGGTGGCAAGGTCGGCGGTGAAGCAGATCCGTCGGTGGCGAGGTCGGCGGTGAAGCAGATCCGTCGGTGGCGAGGGCGGCGGTGAAGCAGATCCGTCGGTGGCGAGGGCGGCGGGGGAGCGGATCCGGTGGGTGGACAGCCAACACGATCAAGGCTACGCTGTGGAGGAGTATGCCGGCGGCGAAGCAGATCTTGTACTGTAGAGAGTCAGAGCTTTGGCCTGTGAGAGTATTTTTGAGCTAATGGGGCGAATTTTTGGTGGGTGGGTGTGGGCCTGTGGGGAGGGTTCGGGATCTAGGCAAGATATTTCATTGTTACCGAATGAGCCCTCCATGGTTGGTGGGTTGTAGCTTCCGGACCAGGGTTAAAAGGGTAAAACTGGTCACGGGATTTTCGAATGGATGCGGCGGGATGATTTGGCGCGCGACCGAAATTTTCAGTTTCAAGCTACGAGCAGAACGACAAAAATAATGTTCTTCCCCATGGAGCTCTCATTTCTTCCTCTTCTCTTTCTCTCTCGAGTCTCTCCCACTCACCTGGCTCCTCTCCCCCTTCTCTCCGGTAGCCTCGCCGGCCGGAGACGAGGCCGACTTCTCTCTGTATATCGTACACCCTCCGAACTAAATTAATTGATTCAACTTTCCTTAGACGTGTATGTATCTCGAGTAAAAACATGTGTGGATACATCCATATTTAGATAAGCAAAGTTGAGTCGGTTAATTTGGATCCGAGGGAGTTCATGTTGTTGTAAGCTTAGATCCGAGTGTTTCCCATGAGTAGAATGGCGCAATGGAGTCGGGGATCTCGTCATCGGCTTCAGATCTGGCCTACGGTGAATCTGGCGGATCTTGCCGGCCAAACCCCGATCTGGTGCCATCAAGGTGATGGCGCTAATGGTTAGGCTTGCTTTGGTCAGTGCTTCAGATCTAGTCAATGGGGAAGTCAAGCTGCTAACGTTCACAAGCTCGGGGCATACGACGGCGTCATCCGTCTTGCCCGTGAACATCTTGGCCTTTCAGCGGCCCTTCTCAGAGCCAATGTGCCGTTGCTGAGGCCCTTCTTCTCCTTCGTCCTGGCGACTACCGACGACACCGTCCCAAGTGGTGCGTCCCCGGCGACGGAGTTGCTGGAAAGGATGCGGAGCCAGAGATCTGATGTGCGGTCCGGAAGGACTCGATTGATTTTCTTCTATATGTTTTGGGGTCCTTTTTGTAAAGTTGTAGGTCCTATTAGTTATTGTCTAGTTCTCTTGGACCTCTATGTAATTTTTTGGACTAGTTTCCATTTGCACCGATAAACTTGAATTTTGACAAGTTCACGGGAAAAAAATTCCTTTGCACATATGGCCTATCATGTATGAACATTCTTGAGTTTTAAACTATATGTAATGGCCAGCACTTGCGCAAGGGGCTCGTCTAGTGCGCACTAGTTTCCATTAGCACCGATAAATTTGAATCTTGACAAGTTCTTCGAAGAAAAAATTGATTCAAATATAGCCTATCATGTATGAACGTTATTTGGATTCAAACTATACATAGATGGCCAACGCGTGTAAGAGGGGGTCCTCTAATGTGCACTAGTTTCCATTAGCACTGATAAATTTGAATCTTTACAAGTTCTCGAAAAAAATTTGCTTCACACATATGCCCTATCATGTATGAACATTATTGGGATTCATATTATATATAGATGGCCAACACTTGTGCAAGGGGTCCTCTAATTCTTGGGGATTTCAATCTATCTATCTCTCTCGATCTATCGTTGGTGGCCAGAACAACACACATATGCATGCACTTTATGCGCAAAGGCGCGGGTGCCTCTAATAATTCATGTGTGTGCATATATTTGAACATATTCTTGGGGATTTCAATCTCTATCTCTCGATCTATATATCGTTGGTGGACAAGAAACACACATATATATATACGCATGCACTTTATGCGCAAAGGCGCGGGTGCCTCTAATAATGTGAGTGTGCACTCGATCGATGATCCCTAAACCTTAAACCCTAAAACCCTAATCCCTAATTATACCCTAAACATACACCCTAAACACCCTAAACACTAAACCCTAGACCCTAAACCCTAAACACTACTCCATATACCCTAAACCCTAAACACTAGACCCTAAACCCTAAACCCCAACCCTTGACCCTGAACCCTAAACCCTAAACCATAAACCCTAAATATATTTCAATCTCTCTCTAGATCTATATATCTTTGGTGGCCAAGAAACTTACTTATATATATATACGCATGCACTTTATGCGCAAAGGCGTGGGTGCCTCTAATAATTAATGTGTGTGTGCACTCGATCGATGATCCCTAAACCTTAAACCCTAAAACCCTAATCCCTAATTATACCCTAACCGTACACCCTAAACACCCTAAACACTAAACCCTAAACCCTAGACCTTAAACCCTAAACCCTAAACACTAAACCCTAAACCCTAACCCTAGACCCTAAACCCTAAACACGTACTAAACCCTAAACCCTAGACCCTAAACCCTAATTAACCCTAACCCTAACCCTAAAACCCTAGCTAGCTAACCCTAAAACCTAAACCCTAATTAAACACTACATATATATATAGGCCAACGACACTTAATTGCGCATCAAGCAGGCGACCAAATAAGTAGCGCTGATAAATTAATTAACTTGAATCTTGACAAGTTCTCTCGAATGAAAACACATTTGATTAAGTTGCCTCATAATATATATACAATTAGTGTGCATGCGCGCATGGCATACCATGGACATATCATTCGTGCATATATATATCTCAATATATATCCGAACATATTCTTGGGGATATATATATATATATTTCAATCTCTCTCTCGATCTATATATATCGTTGGTGGCCAAGACACACACTTATTATATATATACGCATGCACTTTATGCGCAAAGGTGCGGGTGCCTCTAATAATGTGTCTGTGCACTAGCTCGATCGATGATCCCTAAACCTTAAACCCTAAAACCCTAATCCATGATCCCTAATTATACCTTAAATGTACACCCTAAACACCCTAAACACTAAACCCAAAACCCTAGACCCTAAACCCTAAACCCCAAACCCCAAACCCCAAACCCTAAACCCTAAACCCTAAACCCTAAACCCTAATTAATTAACCTTAACCCTAACCATACCCCTAAAACCCTAGCTAGCTAATCCTAAATCCTAAACCCTAATTAAACCCTACATATATATAGGCCAACGACACTAAATTGCGCATCAAGCAGGCGACCAACTAATTAGCGCTGCTAAATTAATTAACTTGAATCTTGACAAGTTCTCTCGAATGAAAACACATTTGATTAAGTTGCCTCATAATATATATACAATTAGTGTGCATGCGCGCATGGCATACCTTGTGTAGGATAACGTTGCATAGAAAACAAAAAATTTCCTACCGCGAACACGCAATCCAAGCCAAGATGCAATCTAGAAGACGGTAGCAACGAGGGGTTTATCGAGTCTCACCCTTGAAGAGATTCCAAAGCCTACAAGAGTAGGCTCTTGTTGCTGCGGTAGACGTTCACTTGCCGCTTGCAAAAGCGCGTAGAAGATCTTGATCACGATCGCTTCGGCGCCACGAACGGGCAGCACCTCCGTACTCGGTCACACGTTCGGTTGTTGATGAAGACGACGTCCACCTCCCCGTTCCAGCGGGCAGCGGAAGTAGTAGCTCCTCTTGAATCCGACGGCACGACGGCGTGGTGTCGGTGGTGGTGGAGAAATCCGGCGGAGCTTCGCTTAAGCGTGCGGGATGTGGTGGAGGAGAGAGACCGCTAGGGTTTGGGGAGAGAGGGGGTTGGGCGCCGGCCCTCTAAGGGGTGCGGCCGAGGCTGAGGCTTGAAGTGGTCAGCCCTCTCTCCTATGCCCCTCATTATATAGGTGGAAGCCCCAAGAGTTCTAGTCCAAGTCTTCGAATAAGACCCCAACACTAAAACCTCCCATATGTGGGAAACCTACTCAAGGAGGGACTCCCACCTTTCCTTGAGGTGGGTTGGCCGGCCACCCTAGGGGAGTCCACCTTGGACTCCTCCCCTTTAGGGTTGGCTGGTCATGCAAGGTGGAGTCCCTCCGGGACTCTACTTTCCATGGTGATTTCTTCCGGACTTTTCTAGAACCTTCTAGAACCTACCATAAATGCACCGGATCATTTCCAAACTTGGAATATGACTTCCTATATATGAATCTTATTCTCCGGACCATTCCGGAACTCCTCGTGATGTCCGGGATCTCATCCGGGACTCCGAACAAATATTCGAACTCCATTCCATATTCAAGTTCTACCATTTCAACATCAAACCTTAAGTGTGTCACCCTACGGTTCGCGAACTATGCGGACATGGTTGAGTACTCACTCCGACCAATAACCAATAGCGAGATCTGGAGATCCATAATGGCTCCCACATATTCAACGATGACTTCAGTGATCGAATGAACCATTCACATACGATACCAATTCCCTTTGTCACGCGATATTTTACTTGTCCGAGGTTTGATCATCGGTATCACTCTATACCTTGTTCAACCTCGTCTCCGACAAGTACTCTTTACTCGTACCGTGGTATGTGGTCTCTTATGAACTTATTCATATGCTTGCAAGACATTAGACGACATTCCACCGAGAGGGCCCGGAGTATATCTATCCGTCATCGGGATGGACAAATCCCACTGTTGATCCATATGCCTCAACTCATACTTTCCGGATACTTAATCCCACCTTTATAACCACCCATTTACGCAGATGGCGTTTGGTGTAATCAAAGTACCTTTCCGGCATAAGTGATTTACATGATCTCATGGTCATAAGGACTAGGTAACTATGTATCGAAAGCTTATAGCAAATAACTTAATGACGTGATCTTATGCTATGCTTAATTGGGTGTGTCCATTACATCATTCATACAATGATATAACCTTGTTATTAATAACATCCAATGTTCATGATTATGAAACTAATCATCCATTAATCAACAAGCTAGTTAAGAGGCATACTAGGGACTCTTTGTTGTCTACATATCACACATGTACTAATGTTTCGGTTAATACAATTATAGCATGATATATAAACATTTATCATAAACATAAATATATATAATAACCACTTTTATTATTGCCTCTTGGGCATATCTCCTTCAGTCTCCCACTTGCACTAGAGTCAATAATCTAGTTTACATTTGTAAAGATATAACACCTTGGCCTTCTGGTGTTTTATCATGTTTTGCTCACGGGAGAGGTTTTAGTCAACGGATCTGACATGCTCAGAAACGTATGTATTTTGTAAATCATTTGCATCTCAACGCATCACTCATTTCCAAATGAGTCGGCATTAAATATGTTTGGTCTTCTGGTGGAACCTTAATTCCGCGGTCTGAAATATGTTACTAATATTGTCACACACAATATAGCTTCAAAGTTCTGACTCTGTCGGAACTACACCAAGTTCTCAAAGAACTTCTTGACTTAACATCCTTAATCATTGTCAAAACAATGATATACTCTGCCTTCTTCTGTAGAATCCGTCACAATATTTAGAACACATCTAAATTTAGCATAGACTTATTCTAGCTCATTGTGCTACCTCTTAAACAACACTTAGCCTAAATGAGATTGAAATTTATTTTTATATGTGACCAAACTAATATCGGTGCAACACATTACATCGATTTGTTTGTCATTACCCCATACAAAATTATATATATATCCTTGGTTCTTCTAAAGTACTCAAGGATATTCTTACTGTTATCCAATGATCATCACATGAATCATTCTGGTATATGCTCATAACTCTTTAGAGCACAGGACATCTGATTTTGTACATATTATTCGTGATCTAAAATCACTCATGTGGTTTTACTCATTGAGTGTCAAATACACTCAAGCCTTGTTAAACCTTGAAAAGAACACCTTCTTAATATTTTATATTGAACTACTTCAATATTCATTCTATGTACTTTTAACTTAAACTTATTATGTGTTTCAATCTATCTTCATAGATCTTGACACTAAATATGTTTCAGTTCATATCCTTTCATTGAAGTTAATTATCAATGAAACCTTTTAATCAATTATATAATTACATTATTTATAATCAACGATATGTCATCTACATAAAGTATTACAAATATGTCTTAGCGCTCCCACTTAATTTCATCCGGTGAAGATTCCAACTCCGCGATACTCACTTCATCCAATTGAAGTTTGTATACCTATCTAGTATTCCACGGACCAGCAAAACTCTTGGTAGTATCTTGTATACACCTTTAATACATACTTCTGATAAGTAATGTATTTTGCCATCCTAATAACATATCTCATAAAAGAAATATGTATCGATTACTAGAATAATCCAAATAGACTATAAGCATTGCTACGGAAGATCTAATCTTTATCATAGTCAACTCTTTGAACTTTGTCGTAAACATCTTTTCAACAAGTCGAGCTTCTTCAAGGATATTCCATCCAAGTCCATCAATTTATAGATCCATTTACTTTCAAAAAGTATTCATCTATTATGGATTTCATGGCGCATGGCCATTTTAACGGAGTCAGGGCCCATCACAACTTCTTCGTTTGTAGTTGTTTTATCATTGTTCAAAATCAATCCTTTGTCCACAAATCATTTATTTGATCACAAAGTAAACCATGCCTACAAGGTTCAATAAGTACTTCGATCTCCATGGCTAAAACACTGTGTAGTCATGGAAGCCATGATCGTCGTGGCCGCTTCCGGAACCAATTTCCGATGCTGCGCTACTTTGATCATTATGCTCAGGTTCATAAACCTTATCAAGTTCTATTGTCCTCCCACTCAAATATTTCGCTAGAAAACAATTTCTTTGAAATAAGCAAGTAACATTGACAAACACTTTTGTCTTTTACTTCATAGTGGAAAGAATTCCCAATCAATTCTTTGGGATAACCAACAAAGACATTCATCCGATTTTGGTTGTAAACTCTTAGACCAAAATTTAAAGAAACGACGATTAGGGTTTATACCCATGCCATAACTCGTATGGTGTCATTTCTACGGATCATGATGATGCTCTATTAAGTGTAAAAGCGGTAGTCACTAAAGCATAATCCACAAAATATAATGGCATCAATATTTTATCTTATCATTGGTCCAACAAGGTTTGGATACATCTCTCGGATACTATATCATCATTATGATACTCCAAGAAACGTGAGTTGTAGAACAATTTCATAACTCTCTTAGATGTTCGCTAAAACTCGTAATTCAAATATTTCCACTATGATCCAATCATAGATATTTGACTTTTCTATTACGATAATTTCCACTTCATGCTGAAATTTATTTGAATCCATTCAAATATTTTAAACTTCTTCCTTATCGAATATATCCACATATATATACTCAATTCATTGTTTGAAGTTTTCATGAAGTAGAAGAATCTCCCGCACACAACTATGCCCAGTGAACCATATACATCATCATGTATGTTTCCACTAAGTTAGTTGCCCGTTCAAAACTTGGCCTATGAATGGTATTTCAGTCATTCCTTTTAGAAGAGATTTGCAAGCGCCAAATGATTCATAAATCAAATGACTCCAATAATCCATTTGCATGGAGTTCCTTCATGCATTCCTTTCTAATATGACCTAAATGGCGGTTCCACAAATAAATGGAATTCAAATCATTTACCTTATGGCATTTTAGCGTCAGTATTATGTGTGTGTGTTTCACCATTAAAATTTATAATAACTTATCCATCGTTCATGGAGTAATGTCATAATTTGAACAACTCATTGTTTTTATTTGACAAGAGAAAAATAACAATTATTAAGTTCTTTATTATAAATTCTAAGGGCTAGATAGAATGCCAACGATGAACATAATAACACTTTATTTTTGTTCCAGACGTGCATTCCTATCATATTCCTTATCAGTCACTTAGGCCATTTGTATTCTTGTATTGCGTTGTTTTGTATGCCACTTCATACCAACCAATATAGTACTAATACCCAAGAATTTCATAGTGTGACTTAACTAGGAATACAACCATAACATGTATATCATTTATATACACCTGAGCTAGACTTTCTAGTCTTTTCTTTCTTTCTGCCAATAATCTTTTTTTAGTTTCTCTTTTACCTTTCCTCATTATTCAGAAAAACACATCAACTTCAATAACTTCTCGGTTTGTTGGTCAAATACCAATAACCTTGAGGTTCTGTCTTTGAAGTTGACCATCATATGTCAAGTGTTCCGGATTTCACTATTAGTAACCTTGTAATATGATGAACAATTTCACTCATAATTTTATCCATTGTATCATGATGACTTTCTGAGACCATGTCTGTACATGCTAGGCTCGTAAAGTTTTAACCTTGGTATTCGCATGTGCAAATCTGGCTTGCACCCGTTGTATGCACACGTAGAATCTATCACACCCGATCATCACGTGATGCTTCGAAACGACGAGTCTTAGCAACGGTGCATACTAAGGATGATAACTTCATGGATATGCGAATATTATTAGTGCCCCAATAGTTGGAGGATTGTGACGCCCTGGCGTCTTCAACCTTCATACATTCCCATAAAACTTATGAGTTTATGTAGTCTCACCAAATTTATATTCTATCATCTTGCAATAAGGTCTTAGATATCACATATATCTCATACCTTGATTATTTCTGAAAACTAAATTTTCAGCTCCTTACTTTTCAAACAGATTTGAACTTCAAGTTTCACGGAGACAAGATAACTTTAGGTATTAATTGAAACCACAACTCTTTGAATCAACAATGTGAGGATTACTAAAAGTTTGCAATAGGACTTAATCAATTCTTGATTCTTTAACAATACGGTACTAATCCGTAAAGTTTCTTATCAGATTTTAACAGTATTTCTATCTCAATAACAAGACTAGCGCATAGTAGTAAACGGATGCCAATACTACAAAATTAATTCAAAATACTACTTAGACTATGTTTATGATAATTAGTTCATGTTTTAATCTAATTACTAATGAACTCCCACTTAATACAACATCCCTCATAGTTGTTAAGTGGTACACGATCCAAATCCACTACACCAAAACCGATCATCACGTGAGATGATGTAGCTTCAATGGTGAACATCAACATGTTGATCATATCATCCATATGACTCGTGTTCAACCTTTCGGTTTCCGTTGTCCCGAGGCCATGTCTGTACATGCTAGGCTCGTCAAGCAAACCCAAGTATTCCGCGTGTGCAACATTGCTTACACCCGTTGTATGTGAACGTTGAGTCTATCACATCCGATCATCACGAGATGCTTCGAAACGACGAACTGTACAACGGTGCATACGAGGGGAGAATCCTTTATTATCTTGATATTAATGTGAGGGATCATCTTATAATGCTACCGTCGCGATCTAAGCAAAATAAGATGCATAAAGGATTAACATCACATGCAATTCATATGTGATATGATATGGCCCTTTAGTCTTTGTGCCTTCGATCTTCATCTTCAAAGCACGGACATGATCTCCATCATCAACGGGCATGATCTCCATCATCGTCGGCGCAGCGTCAAGGTTCATGGCGCCGTCTTCATGGTTGTTCACCTCATGTAGCAACTATTACAACTACTTTGAAATACTACTTAACATGAAATTTAAAGACAACCATAAGGCTCCTGCCGGTTGCCACAATACAATAATGATCATCTCATACATATTCATCATCACATTATGGCCATATCACATCACCAAACCCTGCAAAAACAAGTTAGACGTCTCTAATTTGGTTTGCATATTTTACGTGGTTTAGGGTTTTCGAGAGAGATCTAATCTACCTACGAACATGAACCACAACGGTGATACTAGTGTTGTCAATAGAAGAGTAAATTGAATCTTCACTATAGTAGGAGAGACAGACACCCGCAAAGCCACTTATGCAATACAAGTTGCATGTCGAGCGTGGAGCAAATCTCATGAACGCGGTCATGTAAAGTTAGCCCGAGCCGCTTCATCCCACTATGCCACAAAGATGCAAAGTACTCAAACTAAAGATAACATAAGCATCAACGCCCACAAACCATTGTGTTCTACTCGTGCAACCATCTATGCATAGACACGGTTCTGATACCACTGTAGGATAACGTTGCATAGAAAACAAAAATTTTCCTACCGCGAACACGCAATCCAAGCCAAGATGCAATCTAGAAGACGGTAGCAACGAGGGGTTTATCGAGTCTCACCCTTGAAGAGATTCCAAAGCCTACAAGAGTAGGCTCTTGTTGCTGCGGTAGACGTTCACTTGCCGCTTGCAAAAGCGCGTAGAAGATCTTGATCACGATCGCTTCCGGCGCCACGAACGGGCAGCACCTCCGTACTCGGTCACACGTTCGGTTGTTGATGAAGACGATGTCCACCTCCCCGTTCCAGCGGGCAGCGGAAGTAGTAGCTCCTCTTGAATCCGACGGCACGACGGCGTGGTGTCGGTGGTGGTGGAGAAATCCGGCGGAGCTTCGCTTAAGCGTGCGGGATGTGGTGGAGGAGAGAGACCGCTAGGGTTTGGGGAGAGAGGGGGTTGGGCGCCGGCCCTCTAAGGGGTGCGGCCGAGGCTGAGGCTTGAAGTGGTCAGCCCTCTCTCCTATGCCCCTCATTATATAGGTGGAAGCCCCAAGAGTTCTAGTCCAAGTCTTCGAATAAGACCCCAACACTAAAACCTCCCATATGTGGGAAACCTACTCAAGGAGGGAGTCCTACCCAAGGTGGGACTCCCACCTTTCCTTGAGGTGGGTTGGCCGGCCACCCTAGGGGAGTCCACCTTGGACTCCTCCCCTTTAGGGTTGGCTGGTCATGCAAGGTGGAGTCCCTCCGGGACTCTACTTTCCATGGTGATTTCTTCCGGACTTTTCTAGAACCTTCTAGAACCTGCCATAAATGCACCGGATCATTTCCAAACTTGGAATATGACTTCCTATATATGAATCTTATTCTCCGGACCATTCCGAACTCCTCGTGATGTCCGGGATCTCATCCGGACTCCGAACAAATATTCGAACTCCATTCCATATTCAAGTTCTACCATTTCAACATCAAACCTTAAGTGTGTCACCCTACGGTTCGCGAACTATGCGGACATGGTTGAGTACTCACTCCGACCAATAACCAATAGCGGGATCCGGAGATCCATAATGGCTCCCACATATTCAACGATGACTTCAGTGATCGAATGAACCATTCACATACGATACCAATTTCCTTTGTCACGCGATATTTTACTTGTCCGAGGTTTGATCATCGGTATCACTCTATACCTTGTTCAACCTCGTCTCCTGACAAGTACTCTTTACTCGTACCGTGGTATGTGGTCTCTTATGAACTTATTCATATGCTTCCAAGACATTAGACGACATTCCACCGAGAGGGCCCAGAGTATATCTATCCGTCATCGGGATGGACAAATCCCATCGTTGATCCATATGCCTCAACTCATACTTTCCGGATACTTAATCCCACCTTTATAACCACCCATTTACGCGGTGGCGTTTGGTGTAATCAAAGTACCTTTTCGGCATAAGTGATTTACATGATCTCATGGTCATAAGGACTAGGTAACTATGTATCGAAAGCTTATAGCAAATAACTTAATGACGTGATCTTATGCTATGCTTAATTGGGTGTGTCCATTACATCATTCATACAATGATATAACCTTGTTATTAATAACATCCAATGTTCATGATTATGAAACTAATCATCCATTAATCAACAAGCTAGTTAAGAGGCATACTAGGGACTCTTTGTTGTCTACATATCACACATGTACTAATGTTTCGGTTAATACAATTATAGCATGATATATAAACATTTATCATAAACATAAAGATATATAATAACCACTTTTATTATTGCCTCTTGGGCATATCTCCTTCACCTTGCACATATCATTTGTGCATATATTTCAATATATATCTGAACATATTCTTGGGGATAAATATATATATTTCAATCTTTCTCTCTCGATCTATATATATATCGTTGGTGGACAAGAAACACACTTATATATATACGCATGCACTTTATGCGCAAAGGCGCGGGTGCCTCTAATAATGTGTGTGTGCACTCGATCGATGATCCCTAAACCTTAAACCCTAAAACCCTAATCCCTAATTATACCCTAAACATACACCCTAAACACCCTAAACACTAAACCCTAGACCCTAAACCCTAAACACTACTCCATATACCCTAAACCCTAAACACTAGACCCTAAACCCTAAACCCCAACCCTTGACACTGAACCCTAAACCCTAAACCAGAAACCCTAAATATATTTCAATCTCTCTCTAGATCTATATATCTTTGGCCAAGAAACTTACTTATATATATATACGCATGCACTTTATGCGCAAAGGCGTGGGTGCCTCTAATAATTAATGTGTGTGTGCACTCGATCGATGATCCCTAAACCTTAAACCCAAAAACCCTAATCCCTAATTATACCCTAACCGTACACCCTAAACACCCTAAACACTAAACCCTAAACCCTAGACCTTAAACCCTAAACCCTAAACACTAAACCCTAAACCCTAACCCTAGACCCTAAACCCTAAACACGTACTAAACCCTAAACCCTAAACCCTAGACCCTAAACCCTAATTAACCCTAACCCTAACCCTAAAACCCTAGCTAGCTAACTCTAAAACCTAAACCCTAATTAAACACTACATATATATATAGGACAACGACACTTAATTGCGCATCAAGCAGGCGACCAAATAATTAGCGATGATAAATTAATTAACTTGAATCTTGACAAGTTCTCTCGAATGAAAACACATTTGATTAAGTTGCCTCATAATATATATACAATTAGTGTGCATGCGCGCATGGCATACCATGGACATATCATTCGTGCATATATATATCTCAATATATATCTGAGCATATTCTTGGGGATATATATATATATTTCAATCTCTCTCTCGATCTATATATATCGTTGGTGGCCAAGAAACACACTTATTATATATATACACATGCACTTTATGCGCAAAGGCGCGGGTGCCTCTAATAATGTGTCTGTGCACTAGCTCGATCGATGATCCCTAAACCTTAAACCCTAAAACCCTAATCCATGATCCCTAATTATACCTTAAACGTACACCCTAAACACCCTAAACACTAAACCCTAAACCCTAGACCCTAAACCCTAAACCCCAAACCCCAAACCCCAAACCCCAAACCCTAAACCCTAAACCCTAAACCCTAATTAATTAACCTTAACCCTAACCCTACCCCTAAAATCCTAGCTAGCTAATCCTAAATCCTAAACCCTAATTAAACCCTACATATATATAGGCCAACGACACTAAATTGCGCATCAAGCAAGCGACCAACTAATTAGCGCTGCTAAATTAATTAACTTGAATCTTGACAAGTTCTCTCGAATGAAAACACATTTGATTAAGTTGCCTCATAATATATATACAATTAGTGTGCATGCGCGCATGGCATACCTTGCACATATCATTTGTGCATATATTTCAATATATATCCGAACATATTCTTGGGGATAAATATATATATTTCAATCTTTCTCTCTCGATCTATATATATATCGTTGGTGGCCAAAAAACACACTTATATATACGCATGCACTTTATGCGCAAAGGCGCGGGTGCCTCTAATAATGTGTGTGTGCACTCGATCGATGATCCCTAAACCTTAAACCCTAAAACCCTAATCCCTAATTATACCCTAAACGTACACCCTAAACACCCTAAACACTAAACCCTAAACCCTAGACCCTAAACCCTAAACACTACACCTGTTACCGTCAGAAACCCACCGGTGAGCAGCGACGAGCAACACCGTAGAGCCGGGAGGCTCCCAGGACTGCGGTTGGCCCTGGTCCCTCGGGCGACGGCCCGCAATGCTCCTGGTACGCACGTCCGATGATGATGCAAGGGAGTGCCACCTGACCTATACCTGGTCAGGAAGGTGATGGATTGCTTCGACTTAGTTTCCTGCATGGCAAACACGTAAGCATTAAATACGAGCCCCGATCGGCTCTTAGGTTACTCTGTGGATCGGCTCTAAGAGCCGATTGCCCCATGGAACACGTTAGATTTTACATTAACATGGGGATCATGCTTAATCAAAATAAAGTTAAACTAATCTACGATAGTCTAGGGTTTTCACCGCATAACCGAAACATCCTATGCGTAGTTGAGCCTAGCAGATACGTAAGATGATAGGAAAACTAGCCCTAAAGAGGCCTAAAAACCAGCATGAAGTTGATCCCCGGAACAATCCCTTTAGGACTTCATTAACCACACCTTACGCGCTACCGGATCGTTCAACCCGTTTATAAGGCCTAACTATACGGATATCAAACCAATCCTTGAAGAACAAGGAGCAACTATAACAGACTAGATCTACTAGCTAAAGAACAAGCAGGATGCTGCCCTTACACCTAGTATAGGTGTAAGGGCAGCCAGATATTGAGGGATAGCGTAGCTAAACAAGTACATCGTGAAAGCATCGACGTCAACCCCAAAACACCTGAGATAAGGGTGTTGCTCGCCATCAAAAAGGCTTCAGCACGAGCAACACCAAGAACGAATAAACCGATACTGCCTATATCGCACAATGCGATCTAGGCAGCATGTTGCTTACCCGGGAGAAACCCTCGAAACAAGGGGTGGCGATGCGCCTAGATTGATTTGTTGTGAACGTGATCGTCCTCCTTCTCGAATAACCCTAGATACATATTTATAGTCCGTAGACTTTCTAATTTGGGAATAATCCCAACCGTGCACGAGCTAAACTCTGTCTCAATCCTAACCGACACGGAATCTACTATAATTTACAGATACACGGGCCACTTGGCCCAAATTCTCGTACAAGGCCGATTCATGACCGTTTTACATACATAGCTTCCAAGCCCGTTTAAATCACGGCCCACCTTCTGATCCGGTTAAATTCTGGTGATAACACATGCCCCCTGGTTTTGGCAATGGTAATTCCAAAACCACTCTGGTTTTTTCGTCGGGTCATGTCGTGGCAGAGCAGAACCGTTGCAGTATCCTTCATCATGATGCCTTGCCTTCTCAACTTCTCTGCACGATTTGACAGTTTTTTGGCACCACTTCCTCGGAAATTGCTGTGGCATTAAATCTCCACTATATCCCCTTTATTTAACCGCGCCGAACAGTTCGCCTCTTCATCCCCTTGCTCTGTACTAGCCATCGGCCCAAAAAACCCCCTTCTTCTGTAGCCATGTCTTCCTCCTCCTCCTCCTCCGCTTCATCGGGCCTCTCCTTCCAGTCTTCCTCTTCCTCCTCCCGCGCGCCTACGCCGGAATGGGATTGGATGGCGGCGTACGACATTGAAGCCCCAGAGGAATGGGACAAAGAGTCCCATGACTCCTCCATCTGGTCCGAGGATAACAAATCCTTGACCGATGGAGAGGACGACCTCCAATTCCTTGCCGAAGGGGAGTTGGAGGCGGAGAGCGAGGACGATCGCTTCTCCTGGGACGACTTCACCTCCTCCGACGAGGAGGCAGAAGAGGAGGAGGAGGACGACTCCCTCGAGGACTACCCGCCGGCGAAGCGCTTCCGCGCCGGGTCGGACGACGACGACGAGGAGGAGGAGTACGGAGCCCCCGCCAAGGGCTACAGCAGCAGCGACGAGGAGCCCGCCGGCAGTAGTGCTGACGAGAGCTTCGACAACGACGACGAGGGCAGCGACGGCTGATACGTCTCAAACGTATCTATAATTTCTTATGTTCCATGCTACTTTTATGATGATACTCACATGTTTTATACACTTTATATGTCATTATTATGCATTTTCCGGCACTAACCTATTAACGAGATGCCGAAGAGCCGATTGCTTGTTTTCTGCTGTTTTTGGTTTCAGAAATCCTAGTAAGGAAATATTCTCGGAATTGGACGAAATCAAAGCCCAGGGTCCTATTTTTGCACGAAGCTTCCAGAAGACCGAGGGGGAAAGGAAGTGGGGCCATGACCCATGGACTGACTACTTGGATGATCATCCAAACCTTTTATGCAGGACTGAATTTTTCTTCACGGAACCTATTGGATTCAGCTGCTGGAGGTACCTTTATGTCCATCACTCTTGGTGAAGCAACAAAGCTTCTTGATAATATGATGATTAATTACTCGAATGGCACACGGAAAGAGCTCCACAAGGTAAGAAGGTAAATTCTGTCGAAGAAACCTCTTCCTTGAGTGATAAGATTGATGCTATTATGTCTATGCTTGTGAATGATAGGACAAATGTTGATCCTAATAATGTTCCATTAGCTTCATTGGTTGCTCAAGAAGAACATGTTGATGTAAACTACATTAAAAATAATAATTTCAACAACAATGCTTACCGGAACAATTCTAGTAACAACTATAGGCCATATCCTTATAATAATGGCAACGGCTATGGTAATTCTTATGGGAATTCTTACAACAATAATAGGAATACACCCCCTGGACTTGAAGCCATGCTTAAAGAATTTATTAGTACACAAACCGCTTTTAACAAATCTGTTGAAGAAAAGCTTGGGAAAATTGATATACTTGCTTCTAAAGTTGATAGTCTTGCTGCTGATGTTGATCTTTTGAAACTGAAAGTTATGCCTAATAGGGATAATGAAAATAAAATTGTTACTACAGCAAATGCCATCCAAGTTAGAATTAATGAGAATATAAGATTAATGGCTGAACTGCATGCTAGGTGGGAAAGAGAAGAAAATGAAAAACTAGCTAAAGAGAATAATGTAGCTAAAGTTTGGACTATTACTACCACTAGTAATGCTAATGCTCCACATGTTGCTGCACCTCCTACTAATAATGGTAAAAGAATTGGTGTTAGCAATGGTTCCACTTCTAATGCAAAGCGCGAAAAACTGCCTGAAACTGCTAAAACTGCTGAAATTTTTTCCAACATTGGGAACAATGATCCCATTGCTTTAGATCATAATGGTTTAGATTTTGATGATTGCCACATCTCTGAAGTTATAAAGTTCTTACAAAAACTTGCTAAGAGTCCTAATGCTAGTGCTATAAATTTGGCTTTCACGAAACATATTACAAAAGCTCTCATAAAAGCTAGAGAAGAGAAACTAAATCGCGAAGCTTCTATTCCTAGGAAGCTAGAGGATGGTTGGAAGCCCATCATTAAGATGAAGGTCAATGACTTTGATTGTAATGCTTTATGTGATCTTGGTGCAAATATTTCCGTTATGCCGAAGAGAATTTATAATATGCTTGACTTGCCACCATTGAAAAATTGTTATTTGGATGTTAACCTTGCTGATAACTCTACAAAGAAACCTTTGGGGAGAGTTGATAATGTTCGCATTACCGTTAACAATAACCTTGTCCCCGTTGATTTTGTTGTCTTGGATATTGAATGCAATGCATCTTGTCCCATTATATTGGGAAGACCTTTTCTTCGAACTGTTGGTGCTATCATGGATATGAAGGAAGGTAATATTAAATATCAATTTCCTCTCAAGAAAGGTATGGAACACTTCCCTAGAAAGAGAATGAAGTTACCTTTTGATTCTATTATTAGAATAAATTATGATGTTGATGCTTCATCTCTTGATAATACTTGATATACACTTTCTGCGCCTAGCTGAAAGGCGTTAAAGAAAAGCGCTTATGGGAGACAACCCATATTTTTACTACAGTATTTTTGTTTTATATTTGAGTCTTGGAAGTTGTTTACTACTGTAGCAACCTCTCCTTATCTTAGTTTTATTGCATTGTTGTGCCAAGTAAAGTCTCTAATAGAAGTATGATACTAGATTTGGATTACTGCGCGTAAATGAGTTTTCTTTGCTGTCACGTATCTGGGTCTAATTCTCTGTAGGAAACTCATAAAATTATGCCAATTTACGTGAGTGATCCTCAGATATGTACGCAACTTTAATTAGTTTTAAGTTTTCTCATTTGAGCAAGTCTGGTGCCTGATAAAAATTCGTCTTTACGAACTGTTCTGTTTTGACAGATTCTGCCTTTTATTTTGCATTGCCTCGTTTTGGTATGTTAGATGGATTTCTTTGTTCCATTGACTTTCAGTAGCTTTGTGCAATGTCCAGAAGTATAAAGAATGATTGTGTCACCTCTGAATATGTGAATTTTGATTATGCACTAATCCTCTAATGAGTTTGTTTCGAGTTTGGTGTGGAGGAAGTTTTCAAGGATCAAGAGAGGAGGATGATATACACTATGATCAAGGAGAGTGAAAGCTCTAAGCTTGGGGATGTCCCGGTGGTTCACCCCTGCATACATCAAGAAGACTCAAGCGTCTAAGCTTGGGGATGCTGTAGCGGCCCAAGAAAATACCCCTAGTAGATTTGTTTGTTTTTCTTTTCTTTTGTGCATCATCATGACATATGCATCATATCATTCATGTTTTATTTAACATCATAAAATTATTTTATAAATCCTAGCTAATTATTTTCTTTCTCATATGGGTTAATAAAACCTCCTTGTCCTTTCTCTTATTTTAATTAAACCAAAACAAATATTTTGGCACTTCGCAAAATGATCCAAAAACCCAAATCTAATTTTTCAAAATATTTCAAAACCTTCCTCACATCTTGTCCTTTGCCCTGGAAGATTCAGCAAGAAAAGAAGAAAGAAGAGAGAGCAACCAGATCGCTCCATTTTGCCACCAAATGCTGCCTGGTCCTTATTTTCTTTTCAATCCTCTCTCAAGCCCAACTCCCTCCAACGAAGAAGCCCATTCCTGAATCCACTAGGTCCAAGTCTATCAGCCCACCTCCTCTCTGTGTCCTTCTTCTTCGTACGTACGGCTGAGCATCCGTGGCTCGGCAAGTCGCTGTCAAGTCGATGGGACGGCCACCATGCATCGCCATCCTCCCTATAAAAATCCCCTGCAGAACCCTAGTCTCCATCTACTTCCTCCCCGCCGCCACTCTCTCATTTTTTTTTCTTTGCTCCAGCAAGCGCCGCCACTCCGCCCGCTCGCTTCTCCTCTTGCAACCGGCCGCGGCGCTCGATTTCCGCCGCAAGCGAGAACCTTCACCTCTCGGTGACTGTCGCTCTCCTCCGTCTCGTTGCCAAGGTCGTCGACGCGCGAGCGTCCTCTTTTCGTCCGCCTCCGCCAAGGTCGTCGTTCGCCGGCAGCACTCCTCGCTGTTCTTCTCATCTTCGTCTGCACCGGCCGTCCGTCTCCGCGCGCAGCAGCCAAACTCCCGCATGCCTCTCTTCGACCGCGAGCAGTCTGCATCCGTTCCGCTCGCTCGCGGCCTCGTCGTCGACCACTGCTACCAGCACGTTCTCGCGCCCGCGTCCTGGCCAAGCTCTGCTCCGCGCGCCACATCAGCTGTCTCCTCCGTCCGCTTCTGCCTCCGCCCCCGACGCGAGCGCCCGGCCTCCTCCATCAACGCACGAGTGCGCTAATCTCCTCTGCTGTGAGTCCTCGTTCCATCCCTGTTCTTCCCGGTCACTTTCATGCGCTAACGCCGTCGCCGTGTTCACGTCCTATGCATGCAGCTGCGCCCGGCCTTGTCGGACGTGGTCCAAGTTCCCGGCCGTTCTCCGTCTTCTCCGGCTTGGACGGCCGCCGGCCTCGTCTGCTCGTGGTCGTGCCTCCACCCGCCTGCTCTGCACCTTCTCCGCGTACCTCCGGCGGCAGTATCGCCATGCACGTCTTCCTCGTGTACGTCCGCACCGACGACCTCCAGGTCCCGTGTGATCTCGTTCAAAAAAAAATCCACGCTGCTCTACCTTGACAAGAACCGCAGCGTAGTCCAGCAGGTCGATCTTCAATCCATCAGGTCCTATGGTCAAATCCCGAACAGAGCAAATCAATCTCTTTTGCTGTATTTAATTTTGAAACGCTGACAGGTGGACCGATCTCGTAAGTAGCGCTCAGGCTGGCTCTTTCTCTGGTGAAAGATGTTCAGGTTCCGCTGGCTAGCTGCCCAGACTAGTTTCCACCACATGGTGAGAACAGTCCCACGTTTTGTTTTTCTTTCTCTGATTTCTGAAAACTGCTGAAAGTGATCAAATCTTGCAAATGTTATATTTTCTGAACCGTTACTCGGATCAAAATGAGTTTTATATCAATATTGATCAGAAAAACATAAGGAACATGAATATGCCATCCATTCACCTGTTTGCATCTCGTATCATGTCGAACCGTGATAGTTATGCATGATCACCTAACCTAAATGCGGAGTATTTCGGATACCGACTAAGGTTTCCCCGCTCCGGTTAATATTGAAGTAGCGCACCCCTGCCATGATATGCCATGCTTATCAACACTTAACTTGTCGGTAGGAAATGCAATTCAAACTTAATAATTTGTTTGTCCGGGTTCCGATCCCGCTTAATTTGGATAAATTGCATCGCATCATCTTTGCCATGTCATGCATATCATCTTGATCATGCTGGATCTTCTTTATCCGTAGTAGTAAGATTTGCATCCGTTGTTTGTCCAGCATTTGCTTCTTCCCGGATAGGATCACGAAGTGGTGTGGTGAGGTACGACAAGTTCTCCGGATGTCCCTCGGTAACCTTTAACAGGCAAGCATTTTCCCCTATACTCCTGCCCCTGCAGAAGTCGCTCACCTATTTTATTTTGCCTTCTCCCTCATGCTATCCTTAAGTTGCGTTCTTGTCACGTGTCCCTTCCACTTGTTACTTCAAGCCGCCCATATTGCCACCACCAACCACCAACCTCCTACAGCTGTTGTTTGGTTATCGAGTTCCGCCTTGCGAGTCATAGTGCAATGCTAGTACTGTTTATATCTCGTTACCGATACTGCTATCTTATCGGGTTATCTGTTGGGGAACATGACACATGGTTTATGGATATATCTGTTGTGGATATCATGGTTACTTGTTAATAGTTGTTAGCGGAGACATCGGTGGATCAGTTGCTCGTTTTATGACGGCTCACTTGTGTTTCCTAAATATCTTAGGATCCCGAGTTCTTGTTATCCGTTCCGAGACCGAGCGCTCTAACCACACGTGGGTATGTTTCGGGTCTCCCTCGACCACTGCCGGAATCTACGAGCTTTGTCCGAGTGGCCACAACTAGTTTGCAATATTTTACCTTTTGTTGTTCGCGTGCATGCCACCTGTTACTTATTTACTTTGGGAAGCCCCCGGGTGCCTTGTATCCCTTGTTTACGGTATGCACGTATAGGTCGCGGAGCCGCTGCGAAGTGGTTTATCGCCCCAGTGAGTGTTTAAACCACCTAGTACGCCGTCGCAAACGGCTAGGTCCGCTTCGGAGATACGGCGGACTTCGATTCGGGTTCAACTTGGTTAGGTGGCTTCCTGGACATTGTTGTCGTGAAGGAGAGTGCGAGTCGTGATATCCACCTGTCGCAAGTGGGTTGATCGTGCGTGTGGGCACATTTGGGCACCCCCGCAGGTAAAATCTTATCGATAAGCCGCGTCCGCGGTTATGGACGACTTGGAGTCGTATGACTCGACCATAGACAACTTACACTCGTTGTTTATTAATAATAACTTGCGTAGTAAGTTAGCACAACTCCAATAATAAATGGTTAAAACTTGTCCACCGTGTGAGTGCCCTTGTAAGTACTTCCTTGCGAGGGGAACACATCGACTGTGTTATGTTTGCGAGTATAGAACCGTTAGTTTATGCGCTCTCTCACCTTCTCCGATAGACGACCGTTGTAGAGTGTCTCTATAGGTTTTTAGTGCTTGCGCGCTGCCGCTTAACCCCACCATATTGCCTATGACGTTCCTCTTGCGTCCTCTAAGTCCCCTGCGTGCCTCAAGTACAAAGGACGACCGGTTGACGAATGCTTATACGTCTTGAAGTCTTGTTAAGTACGAACCCGTACTTATTGTCGCTTCTACGGGATATAACCGGGCAGGTATGAAGATATGTTCGATGAAGACGACGCTAGCAAGGTTACCCTTCCGGCTTGGCCTCAGGCGGGGTTATGGACGCCATCGGTTATCTTCAGGACTCTTAGTCCAAATTTGTATCTTGTCCGTACTCGGATGTATTTGATCTTCTGTATGATTTGGATCTTTGTATTGTATATTTGTATCTTGACTCGTTGGAGTCGTTGTTGTAATATATCTGTATCTTGTGGGCTCTATTGTAATCCTGTTGTAATGTTACCTCTCGTGATTGATTCCACCCGCATCGCGTGCATGCTTCGGCGTGTACGGGGCGCTTGGTGGTGCGTCTCCTAAAATCGATATCGTGCGGATTTCGGCGGGTTCGCTGGGATCCTCATGGTACCGGTTTTGGGGCGTCACAAGTTGGTATCAGAGCAATAGGTTGTCGATACCCCACTAGTCCAGTCTGTAGGATAACCTTGCCAATGGTTGTTGAGTTTAGAGAGTCCAAACTATTTTCTAAAACTCGTTGGATAGTTCTGACTAGCTCTGATTTTTCTTCTTACCTATATTCTTTCTCATCTTACCTTTGCGAGTTTTGAGTCTTCTCTCTTATCTGAGTTTTCCGAGTCTTAGGTTCCGACGTGGGTTGGACGATCTTTGCCCCTCACCTATTAGGTCCGATCTTCGGAGGTCCCGACGAAAGCGCATCATCGACAGCGGAACAACAACTCCTTCTTAGTGGTGTCGACCGATCTACATGGAGCAAGAATTCTTGTTACTGGTGTCGAGGAGATCGACACGTCGCCTGAAGATCCGATAGTTCACCTCTCTTCCCCGTACCATGACGTGGGATCTCGGGGCGCGATCCCTTGTTAGTGGTGTCGATTGTAGCGGCCCAAGAAAATACCCCTAGTAGATTTGTTTGTTTTTCTTTTCTTTTGTGCATCATCATGACATATGCATCATATCATTCATGTTTTATTTAACATCATAAAATTATTTTATAAATCCTAGCTAATTATTTTCTTTCTCATATGGGTTAATAAAACCTCCTTGTCCTTTCTCTTATTTTAATTAAACCAAAACAAATATTTTGGCACTTCGCAAAATGATCCAAAAACCCAAATCTAATTTTTCAAAATATTTCAAAACCTTCCTCACATCTTGTCCTTTGCCCTGGAAGATTCAGCAAGAAAAGAAGAAAGAAGAGAGAGCAACCAGATCGCTCCATTTTGCCACCAAATGCTGCCTGGTCCTTATTTTCTTTTCAATCCTCTCTCAAGCCCAACTCCCTCCAACGAAGAAGCCCATTCCTGAATCCACTAGGTCCAAGTCTATTAGCCCACCTCCTCTCTGCGTCCTTCTTCTTCCTACGTACGGCTGAGCATCCGTGCCTCGGCAAGTCGCTGTCAAGTCGATGGGACGGCCACCATGCATCGCCATCCTTCCTATAAAATTCCCCTGCAGAACCCTAGTCTCCATCTACTTCCTCCCCGCCGCCACTCTCTCATTTTTTTCTTTGCTCCAGCAAGCGCCGCCACTCCGCCCGCTCGCTTCTCCTCTTGCAACCGGCCGCGGCGCTCGATTTCCGCCGCAAGCGAGAACCTTCACCTCTCGGTGACTGTCGCTCTCCTCCGTCTCGTTGCCAAGGTCGTCGACGCGCGAGCGTCCTCTTTTCGTCCGCCTCCGCCAAGGTCGTCGTTCGCCGGCAGCACTCCTCGCTGTTCTTCTCATCTTCGTCTGCACCGGCCGTCCGTCTCCGCGCGCAGCAGCCAAACTCCCGCATGCCTCTCTTCGACCGCGAGCAGTCTGCATCCGTTCCGCTCGCTCGCGGCCTCGTCGTCGACCACTGCTACCAGCACGTTCTCGCGCCCGCGTCCTGGCCAAGCTCTGCTCCGCGCGCCACATCAGCTGTCTCCTCCGTCCGCTTCTGCCTCCGCCCCCGACGCGAGCGCCCGGCCTCCTCCATCAACGCACGAGTGCGCTAATCTCCTCTGCTGTGAGTCCTCGTTCCATCCCTGTTCTTCCCGGTCACTTTCATGCGCTAACGCCGTCGCCGTGTTCACGTCCTATGCATGCAGCTGCGCCCGGCCTTGTCGGACGTGGTCCAAGTTCCCGGCCGTTCTCCGTCTTCTCCGGCTTGGACGGCCGCCGGCCTCGTCTGCTCGTGGTCGTGCCTCCACCCGCCTGCTCTGCACCTTCTCCGCGTACCTCCGGCGGCAGTATCGCCATGCACGTCTTCCTCGTGTACGTCCGCACCGACGACCTCCAGGTCCCGTGTGATCTCGTTCAAAAAAATCCACGCTGCTCTACCTTGACAAGAACCGCAGCGTAGTCCAGCAGGTCGATCTTCAATCCATCAGGTCCTATGGTCAAATCCCGAACAGAGCAAATCAATCTCTTTTGCTGTATTTAATTTTGAAACGCTGACAGGTGGACCGATCTCGTAAGTAGCGCTCAGGCTGGCTCTTTCTCTGGTGAAAGATGTTCAGGTTCCGCTGGCTAGCTGCCCAGACTAGTTTCCACCACATGGTGAGAACAGTCCCACGTTTTGTTTTTCTTTCTCTGATTTCTGAAAACTGCTGAAAGTGATCAAATCTTGCAAATGTTATATTTTCTGAACCGTTACTCGGATCAAAATGAGTTTTATATCAATATTGATCAGAAAAACATAAGGAACATGAATATGCCATCCATTCACCTGTTTGCATCTCGTATCATGTCGAACCGTGATAGTTATGCATGATCACCTAACCTAAATGCGGAGTATTTCGGATACCGACTAAGGTTTCCCCGCTCCGGTTAATATTGAAGTAGCGCACCCCTGCCATGATATGCCATGCTTATCAACACTTAACTTGTCGGTAGGAAATGCAATTCAAACTTAATAATTTGTTTGTCCGGGTTCCGATCCCGCTTAATTTGGATAAATTGCATCGCATCATCTTTGCCATGTCATGCATATCATCTTGATCATGCTGGATCTTCTTTATCCGTAGTAGTAAGATTTGCACCCATTGTTTGTTCCAGCATTTGCTTCTTCCCGGATAGGATCACGAAGTGGTGCGGTGAGATACGACGAGTTCTTCGGATGTCCCTCGGCAAGCTTTAACAGGCAAGCATTTCCCCTATACTCCCGCCCCTGCGAAGTCGCTCACCTATTTTATTTTGCCTTCTCCCTCATGCTATCCTTAAGTTGCGTTCTTGTCACGTGTCCCTTCCACTTGTTACTTCAAGCCGCCCATATTGCCACCACCAACCACCAACCTCCTACAGCTGTTGTTTGGTTATCGGGTCTGCCTTGCGAGTCATAGTGCAATGCTAGTACTGTTTATATCTCGTTACCGATACTGCTATCTTATCGGGTTATCTGTTGGGGAACATGACACATGGTTTATGGATATATCTGTTGTGGATATCATGGTTACTTGTTAATAGTTGTTAGCGGAGACATCGGTGGATCAGTTGCTCGTTTTATGACGGCTCACTTGTGTTTCCTAAATATCTTAGGATCCCGAGTTCTTGTTATCTGTTCCGAGACTGAGCGCTCTAACCACACGTGGGTATGTTTCTGGGTCTCCCCTCGACCACTGCCGGAATCTACAGCTTTGTCCAGTGGCCACAACTAGTTTGCAATATTTTACCTTTTGTTGTTCGCGTGCATGCCGACTGTTACTTATTTACTTTGGGAAGCCCCCGGGTGCCTTGTATCCCTTGTTTACGGTATGCACGTATAGGTCGCGGAGCCGCTGCGAAGTGGTTTATCGCCCCAGTGAGTGTTTAAACCACCTAGTACGCTGTCGCAAACAGCTAGGTCCGCTTCGGAGATACGGCCGGACTTCGATTCGGGTTCAACTTGGTTAGGTGGCTTCCTGGACATTGTTGTCGTGAAGGAGAGTGCGAGTCGTGATATCCACTCGTCGCAAGTGGGTTGATCGTGCGTGTGGGCACATTTGGGCACCCCTCGCAGGTAAAATCTTATCGATAAGCCGCGTCCGCGGTTATGGACGACTTGGAGCTGTATGACTCGACCATAGACAACTTACACCTGTTGTTTATTAATAATAACTTGCGTAGTAAGTTAGCACAACTCCAATAATAAATGGTTAAAACTTGTCCACCGTGTGAGTGCCCTTGTAAGTACTTCCTTGCGAGGGGGGAACACATCGGCTGTGTTATGTTTGCAGAGTATAGAACTGTTAGTTTATGCGCTCTCTCACCTTCTCTGATAGACGACTGTTGTAGAGTGTCTCTATAGGTTTTTAGTGCTTGCGCGCTGCCGCTTAACCCCACCATATTGCCTATGACGTTCCTCTTGCGTCCTCTAAGTCCCCTGCGTGCCTCAAGTACAAAGGACGAGCGGTTGACGAATGCTTATACGTCTTGAAGTCTTGTTAAGTACGAACCCGTACTTATTGCGCTTCTACGGGATATAACCGGGCGGGTATGAAGATATGTTCGATGAAGACGACGCTAGCAAGGTTACCCTTCCGGCTTGGCATCAGGCGGGGTTATGGACGCCATCTGGTTATCTTCGGGACTCTTAGTCCAAATTTGTATCTTGTCCGTACTCGGATGTATTTGATCTTCCGTATGATTTGGATCTTTGTATTGTATATTTGTATCTTGACTCGTTGGAGTCGTTGTTGTAATATATCCGTATCTTGTGGGCTCTATTGTAATCTCGTTGTAATGTTACCTCTCGTGATTGATTCCACCCGCATCGCGTGCATGCTTCGGCGTGTACGGGGCGCTTGGTGGTGCGTCTCCTAAAATCGATATCGTGCGGATTTCGGCGGGTTCGCTGGGATCCTCATGGTACCGGTTTTGGGGCGTCACAGATGCCCAAGGCATCCCCTTCTTCATCGACAACATTATCAGGTTCCTCCCCTGAAACTATATTTTTATTCCATCACATCTTATGTACTTTACTTGGAGCGTCGGTTTGTTTTTATTTTTGTTTTGTTTGAATAAAGTTGGATCCTAGCATTCATTGTGTGGGAGAGAGACACGCTCCGCTGTTGCATATGGACAAATATGTCCTTAGGCTTTACTCATAGTATTCATGGCGAAAGTTTCTTCTTCGTTAAATTGTTATACGGTTGGAATCGGAAAATGATATATGTGGTAATTGGTATAATATCTTGAATAATGTGATACTTGGCAATTGTTGTGCTCATGTTTAAGCTCTTGCATCATATACTTTGCACTTATTAATGAAGAAATACATAGAGCATGCTAAAATCTGATTTGCATGTTTGGTTTCTCTAAGGTCTAGATAATTTCTAGTATTGAGTTTGAACAACAAGGAAGACGGTATAGAGTCTTATAATGTTTACAATATGTCTTTTATGTGAGTTTCTGCTGCACCGCTTCATCCTTGTGTTTGTTTCAAATAACCTTGCTAGCCTAAACCTTGTATCGAGAGGGAATACTTCTCATGCATCCAAAATCCTTGAGCCAACCACTATGCCATTTGTGTCCACCATACCTACCTACCACATGGTATTTCTCCGCCATTCCAAAGTAAATTGCTTGAGTGCTACCTTTAAAATTTCCATTCTTTACCTTTACAATATATAGCTCATGGGACAAATAGCTTAAAAACTATTGTGGTATTGAATATGTACTTATGCACTTTATCTCTTATTAAGTTGCTTGTTGAGCGATAACCATGTTTCTGGGACGCCATCAACTACTCTTTGTTGAATATCATGTGAGTTGCTATGCATGTCCGTCTTGTCCGAAGTAAGGGAGATTTACCACTCATTTAATGGTTAGAGCATGCATATTGTTAGAGAAGAACATTGGGCCGCTAACTAAAGCCATGAATCATGGTGGAAGTTTCGATTTTGGACATATATCCTCAATCTCATATGAGAACATTAATTGTTGCTACATGCTTATGCATAAAAGAGGAGTCCATTATCTCGTTGTCTATGTTGTCCCGGTATGGATGTCTAAGTTGAGAATAACCAAAAGCGAGAAATCCAATGCGAGCTTTCTCCTTAGACCTTTGTACAGGCGGCATAGAGGTACCCCTTTGTGACACTTGGTCAAAACATGTGTATTGCGATGATAATCCCGGTAATCCAAGCTAATTAGGACAAGGTGCGGGCACTATTAGTATACTATGCATGAGGCTTGCAACTTGTAAGATATAAATTACATAACTCATATGCTTTATTACTACCGTTGACAAAATTGTTTCTTGTTTTCAAAACCAAAGCTCTAGCACAAATATAGCAATCGATGCTTTCCTCTTTGAAGGACCCTTCTTTACTTTTATTGTTGAGTCAGTTCACCTATTTCTCTCCACCTCAAGAAGCAAACACTTGTGTGAACTGTGCATTGATTCCTACATACTTGCATATTGCACTTGTTATATTACTCTATGTTGACAATATCCATGAGATATACATGTTACAAGTTGAAAGCAACCGCTGAAACTTTATCTTCCTTTGTGTTGCTTCAATACCTTTACTTTGAATTATTGCTTTATGAGTTAACTCTTATGCAAGACTTATTGATGCTTGTCTTTAAGTACTATTTATGAAAAGTCTTTGCTTTATAATTCAATTGTTTACTCATGTCATTTACCATTGTTTCAAATCGCTGCATTCATTACATGTGCTTACAATAGTATTGATCAAGATTATGTTGGTAGCATTGTCACTAAGAAATTATCTTTGTTATCGTTTACCTACTCGGGACGAGTAGGAACTAAGCTTGGGGATGCTTGATACGTCTCAAACGTATCTATAATTTCTTATGTTCCATGCTACTTTTTTGATGATACTCACATGTTTTATACACTTTATATGTCATTATTATGCATTTTCCGGCACTAACCTATTAACGAGATGCCGAAGAGCCGATTCTTTGTCTGCTTGTTTTTGGTTTCGAAATCCTAGTAAGGAAATATTCTCGGAATTGGACGAAATCAAAGCCCGGGGTCCTATTTTTGCACGAAGCTTCCGGAAGACCGAGGGGAAAGGAAGTGGGGCCACGAGGCGCCGCCACAACAGGGCGGCGCGGCCCGGCCCTAGGCCGCACGGCCTCGGCGTGTGGGGCCCTCGTGTGGCCCCCCGCGTTGCCCTTCCGCCTACTTAAAGCCTCCGTCGCGAAACCCCCAGCACCGAGAGCCACGATACGGAAAACCTTACTGAGATGCCGCCGCCGCCAATCCCATCTCGGGGGATTCAGGAGATCGCCTCCGGCACCCTGCCGGAGAGGGGATTCATCTCCCGGAGGACTCTACACCGCCATGGTCGCCTCCGGATTGATGAGTGAGTAGTTCACCCCTGGACTATGGGTCCATAGCGATAGCTAGATGGTTGTCTTCTCCTCATGTGCTTCATTGTCGGATCTTGTGAGCTGCCTAACATGATCAAGATCATCTATCCGTAATGCTATATGTTGTGTTTGTTGGGATCCGATGGATAGAGAATACTATGTTATGTTGATTATCAATCTATTACCTATGTGTTGTTTATGATCTTGCATGCTCTCCGTTGTTAGTAGAGGCTCGGCCAAGTTTTTGCTAGTAACTCCAAGAGGGAGTATTTATGCTCGATAGTGGGTTCATGCCTCCATTAAATCTGGGACAGTGACATAAAGTTCTAAGGTTGTGGATGTGCTGTTGCCACTAGGGATAAAACATTGATGCTATGTTCGAGGATATAGTTATTGCTTACATTACGCACCATACTTAATGCAATTGTCTGTTGCTTGCAACTTAATACCGGAAGGGGTTCGGATGATAACCTAAAAGTGGACTTTTTAGGCATAGATGCATGCTGGATAGCGGTCTATGTACTTTGTTGTAATGCCCAATTGAATCTCACAATATTCATCATATCATGTATGTGCATTGTCATGCCCTCTCTATTTGTCAATTGCCCAACTGTAATTTGTTCACCCAACATGCTATTTATCTTATGGGAGAGACACCTCTAGTGAACTGTGGACCCCGGTCCATTCTTTTACATCGAATACAATCTACCGCAATACTTGTTCTACTATTTTCTCGCAAACAATCATCATCCACACTATACATCTAATCCTTTGTTACGAGCAAGCCGGTGAGATTGACAACCTCACTTCGTTTCGTTGGGGCAAAGTACTTTGGTTGTGTTGTGCGGGTTCCACGTTGGCGCCGAATCCCCGGTGTTGCGCCGCACTACATCTCGCCGCCATCAACCTTCAACGTGCTTCTTGGCTCCTACTGGTTCGATAAACCTTGGTTTCTTACTGAGGGAAAACTTGCTGCTGTACGCATCACACCTTCCTCTTGGGGTTCCCAACGGACGTGTGTATACACGCTATCAACGTACCCTTACTAGTATAGGACTAGTAGTAGTAGTAGTTTGGTCAATAGTCCTTCCTTTTGTTCTTCCTCCCTCGAGCAATCGGCTCTTCCCCTGTAAGGAATCCCTTTATTAATGAAGAAAATGTTCCTATATCGAGTCTGCTTTCATCAATTGCGCCGATTGCCCAAGTAAGTGAATGTGAAAAGAGCCGATGGCAGCGCATCGGCTTTTCTCATAACACGTGATTCAGGCCAACTTGCCGATCCAGTTGCTTATTCTCACGATAATCTGCAACCTCCGTTTGAGAAAATAAACTCAGATCCCTCAAATCGTGTTTGAACAGGTCCAATTCGCGACCGTGCAAACTTTAAATCTCAAACGCATAGATCCAACCCCTCCACGAATTTGAATGGGAGAATCATCCCAATGCCACGGTCTCTGGTCTGAACAGAATCTGTTGCGCTTGTTCCTCTAGAGTCGATGGCTGCGCATCGGCTTTTTAGTCTGAAGTCGATGTCCGTGCATCGACTAAATTTTTTTTTAACCGGCCGATTTTATGCATCGGCCCTCATATTTCACTCTCCGTCATCCCACATGCTTGGGAAATATTTCTTGAGATGTTGTCCATTGATAGCTACCGGGAATTGAACTCCGTCCAACTGCTCGAGCATGTATGCATTACCCTTCAAGATCTGGTCGACCCTGTACGGACCGTGCCAATTAGGAGACCATTTGCCATATGCTTTATCCTTAGTTCCTAATGGCAACACAGCTTCCCATACTAGATCACCAACCTGAAACTCCTTTGGTCTCACCTTCTTATTATATGCGCGAGCCACCTTGGCTTTATTCTCTTTAATCTTCTCCAATGACCAAAGTCTTAGTTCCGTTAAATCCTCAATAGTATCACTCATCAGGGCCGCATATTCTTCAGATGTTAGGTCATTCTGAAACGTAACACGTCTCGATTCAGCCGTAATTTCCCAAGGCAATACGGCTTCTTGTCCATAAACTAGTTGGTATGGCAAAGTTCTTATAGCCCCATGACATGACATACGATAAGCCCACAAAGCTTCTGACAATATTTCATGCCATCATCTAGGGTGCTCGTCAACTTTTCTCTTAATCAACTTGATGAGGCTCTGGTTGGACGCTTCAGCTTGCCCATTTGCTTGAGCATAGTATGGAGACGATCGGATCAACTTAATTCCCATGTTGTCATAGAACTTTCTGAACTCTTTAGAAATAAAGACCGAACCTCCATCGGTCATAATAGTCTGGGGAATTCCGAATCTATGAATGACATGTTCTTTCACAAAATTGACAACATCTTCCGATTTTACCTTCTTCATAGGGACGGCCTCCACCCACTTAGTGAAGTAATCTGTAATGGCCAAAATCCACTCGTGGCCTCTGCTTGATGCAGGATGTATTTTGCCGATCATATCCATGCCCCAACCTCTAAATGGCCAAGGCTTGATGATGGGGTTCATTGCTGATGCGGGCACCATCTGCATCTTACCAAACATCTGACACGCTTGGCATCCCTTATAGTACCTGAAGCAGTCCTCAAGCATGGTGGGCCAGTAAAACCCTGATCGTCTGATTAGCCACTTCATCTTATGAGCCGATTGGTGAGTTCCACAGGTGCCTTCATGTACTTCGTGTAAGAGCCGATTCGACTCGGTTGGTCCCAAGCATTTGAGAAGTAATCCCTCCAAAGTCATGTAGAACATGTCGTCTCCTATAAGGACATATTTCATGGCCTTGTACCTTATCCGTTTAGGTGCCCCCCGAGCCGAATCTCTCAAGTAATTGAAGATATCGGCTCTCCAATCATCCTGCTCCAGGAACTGCACTTGTACATCGTCTTCATCTGTCACGTCCTTGTAGCCTGATGCTACCTGTGCAAGGTTGTTGGCCTCGATGTTTTGTGACCTTGGGATCCAATTAAAGTTTATGTTCCTAAACTGTGCCATCAGCTCACGGCATTGCACCCATAATGGAAAGAGTGATTCACTTTCGCACTTGTATTCCTCTGTGAGCTGGGAAATCACCAACTTTGAATCTCCAAAGATTTCCACCGCTTCTGCCCCGGCTTCCAAAAGCAACTCCATTCCCTTGCATATTGCCTCATACTCAGCGACATTATTGGTGCAAGGGGTGGGTAACCTGATGGAGAAGGAGTAGGTTGCCCCCCGAGGCGACACGAGTAGAATGCCGATGCCACAACCATCACTACAAGCCGATCCGTCGAAGAACATGGCCCATGCACGTACAGATAGTGCGGCTATGTCAGTGTTGATTCGTTCAGCAATTAAATCGGCCAATGCTTGTCCTTTGACTGCCTTCGCAGGCTGATACCGGAGATCAAACTCTGACAATGCAAACATCCATTTGCCGAGTCGGCCTTTTAACACAGGAGCCGACAACATGTGTTTGATGACATCTGATTTGCATATGATGATAATTTCTGCGTTCAGCAGAACGTGGCGAAGCTTGGTGCAGGTAAAGAACAGGCAGAGGCACAACTTTTCAATCTCAGGGTACCTGGTTTCTGCATCCAACATCCTTCTGCTGAGGTAGAACGCGACTCTCTCCAGACCATCGTAGACTTGCACCACTACTGAGGCGATAGAAGTATCGGCTACTGACAGATAAATAAAGAATGGTTTGTCTTGCTGGGGCAGCACCAACACAGGTGGCTTCGTCAGATACTCCTTAATCTCGTCGAACGCTTGCTGTTGCTCTGTCCCCCAGTGAAATTCCTCATCGGCTTTGATTTTCACCAATCCCATGAACGGCTCGATCCGTCCCGACAAGTTGGAGATGAACCTTATGACAAAGTTGATTTTGCCGATGAGACATTGCAGTTCCTTCTTCGTGGTAGGCGGTTTCATTGTGCGCACTGCCTCCTGACTGTTCAGGCCGATCTCGATTCCTCGTTCATGAACCAAGAAGCCCAGGAATTGACCGGCCGTCACACCAAAAGCACACTTCTTGGGATTCATTCTTAGTCTGAACTTCCTAGTTCGGTCCAAAATACGTCGCAAATCCTCCAAGTGTCCTTCTATCGAGACAGACTTGACTACCACATCGTCGATGTAGATTTCCACCAATTTGCCGATCAGATCATGAAAGATGTAATTCATGGCTCTTTGATACGTTGCGCCGGCGTTCTTCAATCCAAAAGTCATGACCACATATTCAAACAAGCCCACTGATCCTGGTACTCTGAATGCAGTCTTATGTATATCTTCTGGGGCCATAAAAATCTGGTTGTAACCGGCGTTGCCATCCATGAAACTCAACACTTTATGACCAGCAGCTGCGTTGATCAACGTTTCTGCTACCGGCATAGGATACTCATCCTTTGGAGTGGCTCTGTTGAGATCCCGAAAATCTATGGCGACGCGCATTCGGCCGTCTTTTTTCTCCACAGGTACGACACTGGAAATCCACTCAGCATACCTGCATGGCCTGATAAACCCTGCAGCCAACATTTTCTCGATCTCCTTTTTGACTTCTTCTAAGACTTCGGCCTTCATCTGTCGTGCTCGTTGCTGGAACGGCCGAAATCCTTTCTTAAGAGGGAGCCGATGCTCGATGATGCTCCTGTCTAACCCGGGCATCTCTGTATAATCCCAGGCAAAACAATCTGGGTATTCTTTCAACAGAGCTATCATCAGACTCCTCAGATGTGGATCCAACTTCTTGCTGATAAATGTTGGTCGTGGCTTATCCCCAGGACCAATGTCGATCTCTTCTAGCTCATCAGCCGATGTAAACCCATACCCTAGCTTTCCATCACCTGCTAGATCAATGCTGAACACAGGCAAAATATATGATAAGGGTAATATGGGCCGATTGCCTGAATCGGCCTCCTTTTTCATTGCACTGCTTAATACGGATTTACAACTTATTTTTATTTTTTGGGGCCGATCGCAGGGATCGGCCTTGCTACACATGTCTAGTGACCTTGGTGTGGTTACACTGTCAGGCCAGTGGATAAGACCAGCCTCACCCCGTTTTTTGTAACCTCAATGCGCTCACAACCGTCCAGACTGACTCCAGAGAGCGGCTCTTGGTCCACCGCGTCCCAAATGTTCATGCCAGCCGTTGAAATTTCGGCTTTGTCATCTGCATGGACGACCTCCACCTCATCGCCATCCCACTGTATCAAGCATTGGTGCATTGTGGATGGAATGCAGCAATTGGCGTGAATCCAATCTCTCCCTAGCAGGACGGCGTAGGTGCTCTTGCTATCGACGATGAAGAATGACGTAGGGATGGTTTTTCGGCCTACTGTCAGATCCACACTTAGAACGCCTTGCGCTTCTGATGCTTGGCCGTTGAAGTCACTCAATGTGACGTTAGTTTTGATCAAATCCGCGCTAGAGCGTCCCAGGCGACGTAGCATGGAGTACGGCATTATGTTGACTGCCGCTCCCGTGTCAACCAGCATCTTGTTGACAGGCTGCCCGTTGATATATCCTTTCACGTACAAAGCCTTCAAATGCCTGTAGCTTCTTTCTCGCGGCTTTTCAAAGACAACTGGCCGTGGGCCGTAGTCAAATTGTGCCACAGATGCCTCCTCTGATCTTGGAGCGCAAAACTCTGACGGAAGTATGAACACCATGTTGGCGCCAGCCGATGTCTTATCATCGGCTTTCTTCGGTTTGGGACGCCATTCTTGCTTCTGTGGGCGGCCCTCCTCGTCCAAAGTTTGCTGAATTTTCGCGGCCAGATCGGGCCGTGCCTTCCTCAACGTGTGCAGGTATAACCTCTCGGCGTCCTCCAAGCTACGTAGCCGCTGTACCCTGCGTTTCTGAGAATGACTGAGTCCGTCAGGGCACCACCTTGGCCGGTGGTATCTATCTTCTTCTTCTTCATCGTCGTCTAACTCCTCGAGATCTTCCTCTCGAGAGGACTCAGCTTGTTTGTTCCGACGCGGGAGAGGTCCTAGACGTTTGAACACTGACACATCTGCCGCGTCCTTCTTCTTTGATCTACACTCTGGGCAGCTTTCGATTGTCGGCAATCGGCTCATTCCTGAATCCCAGCAGTGTTTGAAGAACGGGCAGTCCCAGTGACGGTCCATGTCTTCTTGCTCTTTTGACCTTCCCCTGGTACGGCGCTCATATCTTTCGTCATCTCTATTATACCGACGATACTTTCTGTCATTTACGTTAGGCCGATGAGCTATGTCTTCGGCTGTATCATACCGTCGGCGTTGATCATGCTGATGTTCATATTTGTTAAGAAGGTGTTCTGAGAGTGGTCGCTGGTACCGCACGCTTCTCACTTGATCCTCGGTCACGTACCGTTTGTCATCGTATCGGGGCCGATCGCGTGAACCGGCCTCCTCTTTGTCCTTGCCACGAGAACGACTGCTCTCTTCTTTGTCCTTGCCGTAGTGGTATACGAGCCCCGCCATGTTGACACCGAACGAGAAATCTGGCCGACGCCTCGTGGGGTAACTATACTCCACCATGTTGACGAGCAGGGAACGGTTGCGTGTCCACTTTCATGGCATAGTGGCTGAAAATCGGACGGCCTTGTTCTATCGCCATTTGGATCTCGCCGACGCAACACTTTGCGGTCGTCGGTGGTATGTGTGAACGAATGATGCCACTTGCGGTATGGCTTTCCGTTCATTTCTTGGGCCGTAGGGACTCTATGGCCTTCGGGTAACTTCAGCTGCTTCTCTTTAAGCAAGAGATCGAAAATCTGCTCAGCTTTGCTCACGTCGAAGTCGAACCCTTTTGCAGGCCCTTGTGGTTTAACCCACTTGCAGGACACGGGGTTTGCCCCCCGAGTCCATTCAGCTACAGCCACTTCCTGATCTCCTGCCGAATCTTCATCTTCTTCCACCTCGATCAGGCTTACTGGGCGTTTGAACTTGTCCTGGTACAATTCTGGATGGCGCTGTTCATATAATGATAATTTCTGCACCATATGCGCCAGGGAGGTATACTCCGCCTGAGAAGCTATGTCTTTGATTGGCGACGCAAGACCTACCACTGCCAGATCAACGGCTTCTTTCTCATTCAAATGAGCCGAATAGCATCGGTTCCTCACAGTCCTGATGCGATGAATGTACTCTGACACTGTCTCTCCACGCCTCTGTCGCACTTGTGCCAAATCGGCAATGCCAGCTTCGGAAGCATCTGAGTGATATTGTATGTGGAACTGTTCTTCCATCTGCTTCCACGTTCGGATTGAGTCTGGGGGCAGCGAGGTGTACCACCCAAAAGCCGATCATGTGAGAGACTGCGCGAAAAATCTCACGCGTAGCTGGTCTGATGCTGAGATCATACCCAACTGTGCCAAATATCGGCTCACGTGTTCGATTGAGCTAGAGCCTTCTGACCCACTGAACTTTGAGAACTGCGGGAGCCGATATTTAGGTGGCAGTGGTATTAGATCATACTCATTAGGATACGGCTTGGAATAGCCGATTGCCCTTCTCTTTGGCACCATGCCGAACTGGTCTCTCAAGATCGCACTGATCTGGTCCACCGTAGGAGCTGCAGGGGATGAACTTTGCTGATCTGCTGCAGTGGCGTACTTGGCTAGCCACGCCTGTTTATCGGCGTCCCCTCCAGTAATTCCTCCTGTGACTCCAGAAATTGCTCCTGCTGTAAACTGGTTCGTGCGCGCCAAATTATTGCAATCTGGCACATACATGCATGTGTATCCGTGCGGGATTTCCTTAGGTGGTTCCAACATGAACTGGTAATCAGCAGGATTGCCTCCAATCTTGTGGACGACGAAAGCCGGCGAACCCCGTGGCTCTGGAGCGGCGAGCGCGAACGGTAGCGGCGGTCTGGTCTGGAACGGCAGTTCTCCCTGGTGAGTCCCTAGGACCGGGCCTGACGGGGAGTATTGGTGCTTCATTATTTCCTGAACCACGCGGACCGCGATGCGCTCCAAAGTGTTCACCAGGCTTTCAGAGTGCCGGTGAAGAGAATGAGCTGCCATGTAATTAACTTCTTGGCGCAGAGCTCTGGTGCGCTCCTCTGAAGGGGTAGACAGATCTACTCCATCGAGAGGACCATCGGGTGAGAACCCTTTCCACCTGATGCCATGTGAACGGGTCTTTGTGAAAGAGCTGATGAGATCGGCTTCAAAGATGGCTTTGATCTCGTCATACTTCTTCTTGTGATCCTCAGGTAGTTCTTCGTACTTGACTGGCTCGTCCGCCATCTCAGAGGAAGATGTCGATGCCGTTGTTGTTGACTGTCCCACCGGGCATGCCAGAATGTGTTACCGTCAGAAACCCGCCGGCGAGCAGCGACGAGCAACACCGTAGAGCCGGGAGGCTCCCAGGACTGCGGTTGGCCCTGGTCCCTCGGGCGACGGCCCGCAATGCTCCTGGTACGCACGTCCGATGCTGATGCAAGGGCGTGCCACCTGACCTATACCTGGTCAGGAAGGTGATGGATTGCTTCGACTTAGTTTCCTGCATGGCAAACACGTAAACATTAAATACGAACCCCGATCGGCTCTTAGGTTACTCTGTGGATCGGCTCTAAGAGCCGATTGCCCCATGGAACACGTTAGATTTTACATTAACATGGGGATCCTGCTTAATCAAAATCAAGTTAAACTAATCTACGACAGTCTAGGGTTTTCACCGCATAACCGGAACATCCTATGCGTAGTTGAGCCTAGCAGATACGTAAGATGATAGGAAAACTAGCCCTAAAGAGGCCTAAAAACCAACATGAAGTTGATCCCCGGAACAATCCCTTTAGGACTTCATTAACCACACCTTACGCGCTACCGGATCGTTCAACCCGTTTATAAGGCCAAACTATACGGATATCAAACCAATCCTTGAAGAACAAGGAGCAACTATAACAGACTAGATCTACTAGCTAAAGAACAAGCAGGATGCTGCCCTTACACCTAGTATAGGTGTAAGGGCAGCCATATATTGAGGGATAGCGTAGCTAAACAAGTACATCGTGAAAGCATCGACGTCAACCCCAAAACACCTGAGATAAGGGTGTTGCTCGCCATCAAAAAGGCTTCAGCACGAGCAACACCAAGAACGAATAAACCGATACTGCCTAGATCGCACAATGCGATCTAGGCAGCATGTTGCTTACCCGGGAGAAACCCTCGAAACAAGGGGTGGCGATGCGCCTAGATTGATTTGTTGTGAGCGTGATCGTCCTCCTTCTCGAATAACCCTAGATACATATTTATAGTCCGTAGACTTTCTAATTTGGGAATAATCCCAACCGTGCACGAGCTAAACTCTGTCTCAATCCTAACCGACACGGAATCTACTATAATTTACAGATACACGGGCCACTTGGCCCAAATTCTCGTACAAGGCCGATTCATGACCGTTTTACATACATAGCTTTCAAGCCCGTTTAAATCACGGCCCACCTTCTGATCAGGTTAAATTCTAGTGATAACAACACCCTAAACCCTAAACCCTAACCCTAGACCCTAAACCCTAATTAAACACTAAACCCCAAACCCCAAACCCTAAACCCTAAACCCTAGACCCTAAACCCTAATTAATTAACCTTAACCCTAACCCTAACCCTAAAACCCTAGCTAGCTAATCCTAAACCCTAAACCCTAATTAAACCCTACATATATATATAGGCCAATGACACTAAATTGCGCATCAAGCGAGCGACCAACTAATTAGCGCTAATAAATTAATTAACTTTGTTGAATCTTGACAAGTTCTCTCGAATGAAAACACATTTGATTAAGTTGCCTCATAATATATATACAATTAGTGTGCATGCGCGCATGGCATACCTTGCACATATCATTCGTGCATATATTTCAATATATATCTGAACATATTCTTGGGGATAAATATATATATTTCAATCTTTCTCTCTCGATCTATATATATATCATTGGTGGCCAAAAAACACACTTATATATACGCATGCACTTTATGCGCAAAGGCGCGCGTGCCTCTAATAATGTGTGTGTGCACTCGATCGATGATCCCTAAACCTTAAACCCTAAAACCCTAATCCCTAATTATACCCTAAACGTACACCCTAAACACCCTAAACACTAGACCCTAAACCCTAAACACTACACCCTAAACCCTAAACCCTAACCCTAGACCCTAAACCCTAATTAAACACTAAACCCCAAACCCCAAACCCTAAACCCTAAACCCTAGACCCTAAACCCTAATTAATTAACCTTAACCCTAACCCTAACCCTAAAACCCTAGCTAGCTAATCCTAAACCCTAAACCCTAATTAAACCCTACATATATATATATAGGCCAACGACACTAAATTGCGCATCAACCAGGCGACGAACTAATTAGCGCTAATAAATTAATTAACTTGTTGAATCTTGACAAGTTCTCTCGAATGAAAACACATTTGATTAAGTTGCCTCATAATATATATACAATTAGTGTGCATGCGCGCATGGCATACCTTGCACATATGATCATTCGTGCATATATTTCAATATATATCTGAACATATACTTGGGGATAAATATATATATTTCAATCTTTCTCTCTCGATCTATATATATATATATATCGTAGGTGGCCAAAAAACACACTTATATATACGCATGCACTTTATGCTCAAAGGCGCGGGTGCCTCTAATAATGTGTGTGTGCACTCGATCGATGATCCCTAAACCTTAAACCCTAAAATCCTAATCCCTAATCCCTAATTATACCCTAAACGTACACCATAAATTAACTCCCTAAACACTAAACCCTAAACCCCTAGACCCTAAACCCTAAACACTACACCCTAAACCCTAAACCCTAACCCTAAACCCCAACCCCAAACCCTGCTAAACCCTAAACCCTAGGCCCTAACCCCCAATTAATTAACCTTAACCCTAACCCTAAAACCCTAGCTAGCTAACCCTAAACCCTAAACTCTAATTAAACCCTACATATATATATATATATATAGGCCAACGACACTTAATTAATTGCGCCTCAAGCAGGCGACCAACTAATTAGCTAGCGTGCTGATAAATTAATTAACTTGAATTTTGACAAGTTCTCTCGAATGAAAACACATTTGATTAAGTTGCCTCATAATATATATACAATTAGTGTGCATGCGCGCATGGCATACGTACCTTGCACATATCATTTGTGCATATATTTCAATATATATCTGAACATATTTCTTTGGGATAAATATATATATTTCAATCTTTCTCTCTCGATCTATATATATATCGTTGGTGGCCAAAAAACACACATATATATATACGCATGCACTTTATGCGCAAAGGCGCGAGTGCCTCTAATAATGTGTGTGTGCACTCGATCGATGATCCCTAAACCTAAAACCCTAAAACCCTAATCCCTAATCCCTAATTATACCCTAAACGTACACCCTAAATTAACACCCTAAACACTAAACCCTAAACCCTAAACCCTAAACCCTAAACCCTACACCCTAAACCCTAAACCCTAAACCCTAACCCTAGACCCTAAACCCTAAACACTAAACCCCAAACCCCAAACCCTAAACCCTAAACCCTAGACCCTAAACCCTAATTAATTAACCTTAACCCTAACCCTAACCCTAAAACCCTAGCTAGCTAATCCTAAACCCTAAACCCTAGCTAATTAAACCCTACATATATATATATATATAGGCCAACGACACTTAATTGCGCATCAAGCAAGCGACCAACTAATTAGCGCTGATAAATTAATTAACTTGAATCTTGATAAGTTCTCTCGAATGAAAACACATTTGATTAAGTTGCCTCATAATATATATATAATTAGTGTGCATGAGCGCATGGCATACCTTGCACATATCGTTCGTGCATATATTTCAATATATATCTGAACATATTCTTGGGGTTAAATATATATAGTTCAATCTCTTTCTCTCTCGATCTATATATATATCGTTGGTGGCCAAAAAACACACTTATATATACGCATGCACTTTATGCGCAAAGGCGCGGGTGCCTCTCTAATAATGTGTGTGTGCACTCGATCGATGATCCCTAAATCTTAAACCCTAAAACCCTATCCCTAATCCCTAATTATACCCTAAACATACACCCCTAAACACCCTAAACACTAAACCCTAAACCCTAAAGCCCTAAACCCTAAACCCTAAAAACTAGACCCTAAACCCTAAACCCTAACCCTAACCCTAACCCCTAGCTAACCCTAAACCCTAAACCCTACATATATAGGCCAACGACACTTAATTGCGCATCAAGCAGGCGACCAACTAATTAGCGCTGATAAATTAATTAACTTGATTCATGCATATATTTCAATATATTTTTGAACATATTCTTGGGGATATATATATATTTAAATCTCTCGTTATCTCGATCTATATATCGTTGGTGGCCAAGAAACACACTTATATATATACGCATGCACTTTATGCGCAAAGGCGCGGGTGCCTCTAATAATGTGTGTGTGCACTCGATCGTTGATCCCTAAACCTTAAACCCTAAAACCCTAATCTCTAATCCCTAATTATACCCTAAACGTACACCCTAAACACCCTAAACACTAGACCCTAAACCCTAGACCATAAACCCTAAATGTACACCCTAAACACCCTAAACACTAAACCCTAAACCCTAGACCCTAAACCCTAGACCGTAAACCCTAACCCTAAAACCCTAGCTAGCTAACCCTAAACCCTAAACCCTAATTAAACCCTACATATATATATATAGGCCAACGACACTTAATTGCTCATCAAGTAGGCGACCAATTAACTAATTAGCGCTGATAAATTAATTAACTTGATTTTTGACAAGTTCTCGATCTCCAATGAAAACACATTTGATTAAGTTGTCTCATAATATATATAATTAGTGTGCATGTGCGCATGGCATACCTTGCATATCATTCGTGCATATATTTCAATACATGTTTGAAGATATTCTTGGGGATATATATATTTCAATCTCTCTCTCTCGATCTATATATCGTTGGTGGCCAAGAAACACACTTATATATATACACATGTACTTTAATTTATTTGCCTCACAATATATATAATAAATATGCATGCATGGCCTAACCATGTATGCTTATATATGTGTTTAATTTGGAGATTTCAATCGCTCTCTCGCCGATCTCTCGTTGGTGGCCAACAACACACACATGCACTTTGTGCGCAAAGGCATGTGCCTCTAATAATGTGTGCGCAGTCGATCGGTCTAGTTTTGATTAATCATAGCACACAAATATAGAAGTTGTATTTGAATCCACACAACCCTAATCTAAAACACATAGCCCCTAACATGGCCTAATTAAGCTGACCCCTTCTCTCTAGCTAATTAGTGGAAATTGCACAAAATCAAAAGGGTCCCTCACTAATTATACATATATATCTAGATTGTGATAAACTTTTGCCCCATATTTGGTGGATGGGTGCATCTTGGCATGTAAAACAATTAATGTTTGCAAATGGCGTTGTCAAAATTTATGTACAAATGATTTCTTTCCATCCAAAGTGCATAAAATGGGAGTTTTAATGAAGAAGGTACAAATAAAACAGCTCAACATGCCTCCACACCCCGATTTTCACGGGAAGTAGAGCATATTTAAAGGATAATTCCAGAGTTTTACTATTTTTCAAGCAACTTTGCTAATTTCCACCCACTCACATGACTTTATGTCGATTTAACGAAAATAGGGCGAATTTAAACTACATGGGCGGGATAGTTTGAATTGTGCGCGCGGCAAAGGGAACCGCCTATTCCTCAACCTTGTGCACGGCAAATTACACACGCAACTCCATTAAACACCACCTACCGGGCGGCCCGGCCGCATGACCCCCACCCACCGCTACACAACTTATCCCCGTCCGTGCGAAGAGCTTCCCCTCCCCGTCCCGTCCGTGCGAAGAAGAAGCTTCCCCTCCCCGTCGTTCTTCTCGAGACGCACCGGCGGTCAAGTTGATCCACGGTAGGGTTGCTATCTCTAGCTCAATCATGCATCGGGCAAGACGGCCTAACGATTTATATTTTCTTGATGCTTGCTAAAAAAATCGTCGGTATGCTCGAACTAATTGGCACTTTATAGTTTTCCGCTCGATTTGTCCTCGATCAATTTGTTCATTTGCGTGGGCATATAGAGTCGGTTCTGCACTCGATCCAGTTAATTTGCTGAAATGCCATGGCAGAGATTTGTACACGATCTGTTTGCTAAAATGTCGATGGGCATTTTTTGTTTTGTACTCGACATGATTGCTGAAATGCATAATCATGTACTAGTATAGTTTTGTACTCGATGGATATACATTTCCTACTTCGCCTTAAATTAATCACCAACCATTGTATCTCATAATTAAACGAGATGGACAGAACTTGGATACTTGCATGGACACTTATGTTCCCCTTCATATATAAATGGTGTTCAACCCTTTATGGGGTTTATTAGAGCTCATGAAGGTCACGACATGGACGTGTATTGCCCGCGCTGCACATGTATGAATGGTGAGAAGAGGCCTCACCATGTAGTGGAAGATCATTTACACATTTTTGGGATGGACCGCACATATGTTAGGTGGGTTTATCATGGTGAACCACATAATGATCCTTCAGCGGGAGAAGCGAGATCTTGCTCACCTTGTATGTGTCTTGGCATATGTAGTTAATTATTTATATTGATGCTTGCCGTTGTTTCGATCAATAGTTTGCATTCTTTGTGCAAGTTACGTACTCAAATTTAACTTGTTGCGAGATGGATGGACGGGAAGGAGAGAAAAAGCGCTTGCTTCGGGAACCGGGTTTCAGCTGCGGGACATGTGCTTGTGCCGGATGAGAAGGTAAATATGTAAAACGGCATTTGTTCGGGTTGCATCCCTTAGATGTTTGTCTAATCTGTTGATGTACTAATTGCGAAGCATAGAGTTGAAGAGGTCTCTCGGTTTGATGGGAGATTTGAAGATGAATCTCGGTTTGATGCACTGTGGATGAGTGCGATGACGGGCCTTTCATAGACGAAGGTCCTGCACCTGAGATTATCCAGCCTACGAGAAGGAGGCCGTGGACCGAGTACACGGCTTTGCGTTGAAGTGGATGCACGCCCGAGAGATCATCGGTGGCGTCCGGGTAGTCTCAAGACCACCCAGCCACTGATGCACACTGTGGATGAGTGCGATGACGAGCCTTTCATAGACGAAGGTCCTGCACCTGAGATTATCCAGCCTACAGAAGGAGGCCGTGGACCGAGTACACAGCTTTGCGTTGAAGCGGATGCACGCCGGAGATCATCGGGGCGTCCCGGTAGTCTCGGGACCACCTAGCCACGATGCAAAATGTTGAGCTACTTTATGATTCGTACTCTTATGTTACGGTGCTTGTAGTATGTACTATCTTTGTTATGATTTGTACGCCTTTGGCGCTAGAACTATAATTAAGCATTCGGTGGATGATCGCGTTGCAAAATTTGACACCCACACAATCGGTTCATCGTATGAGTAGTAGCACAATTACTTCTACAGCCGGTCCTGCCGGCGCATTAATTGGTAGCATGAAACACTTTCGGGCACTCCCCTACGATTCATATTAATTGACTCAATTTTGTCTAGATATGGATGTATCTAGATGCATTTGTTAACTAGACTAACAAACTTGAGTCGGTTAATATGAATCGGTGTAACTTCGCCTAAGTCCTCCGAGCGGCTAGTTTATTGACTCTGGACTCCAAGCCTCTCGCGGCAAGCCATCGACGAAGCTTTGACCAGATCTTGGCCCGCTTTTTTTGCGAATAGCAAAGCTTTGACCAGTTCCTCTCGGGATACGGCACGCCGGTGAGCTTGCACGGTTGCCATGAGCACTTTCCGGCGGAACTTCCTCTGCGGCGCCCTCAAGCCGCCGGCTGCGAGACAGCACGCGGTGCCTCGAGGTGGACGGAACGGACGAACTCGGGATCTCGGGGCGGGGGTCCGCCTCGTCGGGAACGATCTCCAGCGGGTTAACGAGGACATGCATGGCGGCCAGGGTTTTTTTTTGTTGTTGTTGTTTGAGCTTGGGATTTGGGGTTTTTCGGATAGGGGAGGAGGAACCGAGGAAGAGGAAGGAACAGCCCGCGTGCTTGGCGCGTGGCAGTGTGCTTGAATTTCGAATTTTTGTGAAATGTTTCATTTCCCCGCTACAATTCGGGGGTTTTCTTGACGCGCCAATGCGTCCCGCCGTGCAGGTTCAAGTGAATTTGGGGTGGCACACTATGGGCCCCAGTTTCAGTGAGACATGTAATGACTAGTCACATCAGTAAGTTCACTGTGTAATAAAATATGTTACCCCTCCCCTTTATGTAGCCCCCTTTGTCTCTCCCGATCGAGTGCCGACAGCCGACGGATGCAAGCCGCTAGCTCGATCCCCTCCTTTCGCCTCCACCGTCCAGGCATCCAGCTTGGAGGGGCAAGCTGCATCTAGACCAAGCGGATTAGGTAGTACTAGTAATGCTCTTTCCTTTCTCGAGATCGGTTCTTTTTTCCTCACCTCGATATCTTGCGCATCTACTATTTCCTATTACGGGCGAAGGGGTGTCTTTACTGGTCACCCTCGCGGCTGGGAGTGATTGATGGGGGTGGGGGCGGGGGCTACCTTTGCTTGGATTGGGGTGTTCTTCCTTTATTTGTCGACATTTGCAACCTTTGTAGTTTACTGCGGATCCTCAATGTATCTTTTGTCGGCTTGTACGGGAAAGGAAATACCTCGGTGGTGGTGGGGGGGGCAATGGAGCGTAAGGCCACCACGCATGTGGGCGGTTAGGCTGAGCACGAGCTGCGTCCCCGGCCCACAAAGCGGGTACTCCGTTTGCTTATCCACTACGTACGTACGCATCCTCAATCTGTTCCTGTTGCGGAAGATGCTTAAAGTAGCACATGTCTTCAGTTGTTTGTGCATAAAGCCTACTGTGACACCATGCTCTATATTCTACGTATCGGGTTGGTACCTCCGGGTTCCGTGCTTGAGGCTATGGGGAACGAGAATAGCGCCCCACCTGCTGCGGGAGCATGGCCCGATCTGCGGCACAAGAAGCGAAATGCCCTTGCCGAGCTGGGCGGGGACCGCCGAGGGTAATTTTTTTAACCAACTTACCATGATGTAGTCTGAATCGATACTCCCTCGGATCCAAATTAATTGACTCAACTATACTGTAGATACGGATGTATCTAGATGTGTTTTTAGCTCTAGATACTACTACCTCCATCCCAAAGCTTAGGGATTATATTATTTTTAGAAAGTCAAACTATACCATGTTTGACTAAGCTTTTACCAAAAATCATTAACATGCAAAATACAAAATTAATATCATTAAATAGGTTGTGAAATATATTTTCCTACGGTATCTACACAATATTATATTTGTTGATAGAATGTTCTAAAATTTTGGTCAAACTTTACTTGTTTTGATTTCTCAAAAATAAATAAGCCTTAAGCTTTGGGATGGAGGTATCTAGACAAAGCTGAGTCAAGCTGGAGTAGTTTTTTTGTCTGTCCATAGCTAGTGTTCATGGTGCAAAAGGCTAAGAGCATCCACTATATGCATCGGTCTATCTCATACGGTAATTCAATATCACTTGCTTGAGGTCTGCCTTTTGTTTTGCTATTCATATGCGGACTGAAACTTTAGGGCCTTTACTCAAAAGGAAGATCAAAACTGCGGCTGATCGGGCTGCCAGTATGTTGATGCCGCCCCCATCTTCTAAATGCCTCTACAAGCACAAGGCCACGCGCCCGCTGGGTGGTGATCTTTTAATGAATATGGTATATTTTCTTAATCCACAAAACATGCCTTGATATTTGTCTGTTTATTGTCGGTTTTTTCTAATGCTTGCCAAAAGTTTACAACAACAACAACAACAACAACCAAGCCTTTCAGTCCCAAACAAGTTGGGGTAGGCTATAGTTGAAGCCCATAAGATCTCGAAGCCAAAAGTTTAGAAACACCAAATTCGTTTGCTTACAATCATCATACGGTAATGTTCATCTACTCTCCAGTTCCCTAACCCAACAAAAAATGATGTTAATTACGATTTTTAGATTAAAAGAGCACCATTAGGCGCTTGTTAATTACGATTTTGAGATTAAATGTCATTTGCAATTGCTAATTACAATTTTGAGGCAAATGATTAGTTTAACCTTGATCTGTTCCGCTCTCCATTTTTCCCAACCGAAAAAATGTAACCATTCCATTCCTCCGAAATGGAACCATTCCATTCCATTCCACGTCTGTTTCGAACCGAACACACCCTTGCATTGTTGTGAACTGTTGTCCATACACAGCCATACCCTTCCACTTACATCCGGCACTATATGCATCGATGCTGTCTCGGAGTCATTCAATATCACTGCTTGAGATCTGTTCCCATTCTTATGCAGGCTGAAGCTGCTGCGCCTTTACTCAAGTGGATGCAAAATGAGGCTGATGAGGCTGCTTGTGAGGACGATGGTGCCGGCACCATCATCCGAAAACCTCTACAAGCACGAGGCCATGGGCCAGTTGGGTGGTGACCTTTTAATGAATACTGGTATATTTTCTTAATCCACATACATGATTTTATTATTATCTGTTTAATTACTGTTGGCTTTGCCTAATGCTTACCAAAAGTTCGAAACAACTTGCGTTTGCTTACAATCATCATACACTAATTTTTCACTTTTCGATCTGTCTCATCCAGTATATAAGCTGTTGAGTTCCGTTGGCTTCTTTTGTAATCATTTGCATTGTTGTCAAGCTGTTGTCTATGCACAACCCTATTCTTCCACTTACATCCGCACTTTTTGCATCAGTCCATCTCATAGATTTATTAAATATCAATGATGAGTTCTGTTGCTATTCATATGCGGGATGAAGCTTACGTGCCTCTACTCAAATGGATAAAAAATGATCTGATGAGGCTGCTTGTGAAGATGATGGTGCCGCCACCATCTTCGAAAACCTCCTCAAGCACAAGGCCACGGGCCAGTTGGGTGGTATCCTTTTTAAGCGGGTATATTTTCTTAATCCTCATACATGATTTGATTTATACTGTTTATTGCCGGCTTTGTCTAATTATGCTTACCAATAGTTCGAAACACACACAACCCTATTCTTCCACTTACATCCAGCACTATATGCATCGGTGTCTCATAGATTCATTTTATATATCACTTGCTGATGTACATTTGCTCATCAATTTTCATATGCGGACTGAAGCTGCTAAGCCTTCATTGGTCAAAAGGATTGCAAGCTAGCTGCTGATGAGGCATCTGCAGAGGCTGCCACCAAGTTCTTGTCGGCCCCACCTTACGGATGCTTATATAAGCTCAAGTCCAAGGACCAGCCGGGCCGTAACCATCCAAGGGTTCGGGTATATTTTCTTAAGCCACATATACATGCCATGATTTATTTACGATATTATCACCGGCTCGTCTCATGCTTCTTGGAATTCGGAAATGCCAAATTAGCATGCTTATATTCATCATACACTAAATTTTGACTGTTCGGTTTGTAACATAGTGTTATGCACTCGCTTGTCAACATTTGCATTGCTACTGAACTATGCACTTTACACAACCTAATTCTTCCACTTACATTCAGCGCTACGCACCGGTAGTACCTCCCATGTTTCCTTCACCATCCCGATGCCGAGCTTGCGGGAATATGGCGGGCCCATGTACATACCCCGCATATAACACCTCCTATGGCTCTATCTACCTTTCTAATAACTCCTTCACAGAGTTACAGGTATGTATTCTCGGTGGTTTAGCATGAATTGGCATATAGTAAAGTCTTGTTTTTAGTCTTCCTGCTTCTTACATTAGTATCAATTTTCACTGCAGATTGTACCTTGTGAACTTCGTCCAATGATTAACCGGATGTGTCCGCATGAAGGGTCTTTCACTATGCATGGCAATGGCAAATTGATGAACACCTACACGGTCTATGAGGTGTATGTCTACAAGACGCGAGGCCATCACATATTTGTATGGACATGATTGGAGAAAGTTTGCTTTTGACTACGGTTTGAAGAAGGGCGACGAGGCGAGGATCGAAACTCAAACGGGCGGATATACGTAGCTGCTTACGAGTTGGAGACACTTCCAAATATATAATATGTAACTTTTTTGTACTCATATCCTTTGATTACTGCATTACGAGCAGTTGTTCTAAACCATTCCCTCTGTTCTAGCTTGCTGGGTTTAACATGATCAAAGCTGCAGATCCCACGATGGAACAGGAGCGGATGTCACAAAGGGCACCCACACCGGCACCGGCACCGGCTTCCCACTCTCCTGCATCGGCACCGGTTCCTGTACCGGCACCGTTTATTGCATCTACCCAGCGAGGCCCCTACATCGGCATTGGTTCCTGTAGAGGCCCCATATACTACACCTGCCCGGCGGGCTCACTGCATCGGCACTTGGTTCCTCTAGCTGCACCGTTTACTGCACCTGCCCAACGAGTCTCTTGCATCGGCACCGGTTCCTCTAGAGGCACCGTTTATTGCACCTGCCCGGCGGTCTCCTGCATCGGCACCGGCTCGTGTACCAGCCCGAGGCTCCTGCACCTGCCCCGGCCGGATCACCGAGGTCTCGGCTCATTGCTTGTGGCCACCCGTGTGGTGACCGGGACGCATCCGAAGGCTATGTTCGTGAGTATATGACAGCATAACTGCTCTTATCTTGATGTCTTCTCTGCTCAAAGTCTCACACATGGTTCAGTCTTCAGTGCATTGGTGCCATTGACTAATTTTTGTTGGTATCTCTTGCTTTGAATCAGAAATTGCCTAAAAGTATCGCCAAGGATCTCAATGCTGGCCGAAGGGGCAAGATTTCCCTCATCATGGAGAGTGAAGGTCTCACCGTGGAGGGACGGTACTCCGTCAGTCCCACAGATGGCCGCTTAGGCTGTTACTTCCGAGTGGAAAAAGTTCATTGACGGTGCCAAACTTCGCATTGGATCAAAGTTGAAGGTCAAGATCTTTCGATGCTGCTGTGACATGCTGGTCATCAAGTTTGCGGTTGTCTAGTTCTATTGTCCCATGAGCCCTTAGCAAATGCATTTGTAGTTATACTTATATAAGATTATCTTATCTGAACTGCTAATTAATTGTATGGGTGGTAAAACTCTGGCAAGCTTTTGCTCTTAGCAAGTATGTATGTATGATCAACTATTATGATAACTAATGTTTGTGTTCATCTTAATTTGCATTTCTATTTTAGAAAAAAACTTAATTTCTATTTTGGCTGACCTGTTAGAGAACTATCAGATTGAATCCACAACATGATTCAAATAGATTCATTATACCAAGCCACATGTCTTGACCTTGCTATACACTAGTTCCATTAATCAGTGCAAGAAGGCTTACTGAGCTGCACTGAACCACGGCGGTCGAATCCACCTTAGCTATCTAGCTAGAAATACAACCTTTGTAGAAAGAGGATTTGCGATGCGGGAGGCTGACATTGGGGACCCATGAGCCGACGGCGTCGTCAACGTTTTAAAGGCGGCGGGAGATCGAAACAAAAAAAAAGCCAAAAATCGGTTGGTAAACAAAATCCAAGAAATGAAACTTTTACCTTTACGAGAGGATGACATGCGGGACCCATGAGGCAGCGGCATCCTCAACTATTCCAAGGTGGCGGGGGATCAAAATAAAAATAGGAAATAGCCGAGAAATTAATTAGGGTAAAAAATAAATCTATCAAAGGAAACCTTTATTGTTCATAGAGGATGACATGTGGGACCGACACTGCCATCTGCGTCGTCATGGTTTCAAAGGGGCGGGGATCAAAAGAAAAAGGCAAATAACCAGAAATTAGGGGTAAAAAATAAATCCAACAAAGGAAACTTTTATTGTTCATAGAGGATGACATGCGGGACCCATGAGCCGACGGCTTCCTCAACGTTTCAAAGTCGGCATGAGATTGAAAGAAAAAGGCAAGTGACCAAATATAGGGAGCCAAAAATAATCCAAGAAAAGAAATTTTATTGTACATAGAGGATGACATGCGGGTCCCATTTTGCAGCAGCGGTCTCAACATTTCCAAGGCGGCACAGCACCAAAAGAAAAATGAAGTAGCCAGAAATCAGGGGGTGAAAAAAATCCAAGAAAAGAAAGATTTCAATTGGGCTGCATCTGGACATCTGGGCCTTCGAACTATCCTGCTGGGCCTTTTGACTCGTACAATTTCAGCCCACTCCAAAACAGGAAAGTTCGGATTTTTCTAAAAAAAACAGGAAAGTCCTATGCTTCACAAAAACACAAAACAAGGAGATTCAACATATAAGTTTGTTTATGTAAAAATAAAGATTTAATTTATCTATTTGCAATAGCTCAGAGCGAAATACAATGTTTATTGTCTGCAAAATAATCAAGATATCACATGTTTCTTGTACGTGGAGGCTGACATCGGGGACCCATGAGCCAGCAGCGTCGTCAACGTTTTAAAGGCGGCAGGGGATGGAAAGAAAAAATAAACCAAAAATCTGTTGGTAAAAAATACAAGAAAAGAAACATTTTCGTTACGAGAGGATGACATGCGGACCATGAGCGAGCATCCTCGGCGTTTATTGTTCATAGAGGTTGACATGTGGGACCCGTGAGCCGGCGGCGCCACGAACGTTTTAAAGGCTGCGGGAGATCGAAAGAAAAAATAAGCCAAAAATCGTTTGGTCAACAAAATCCAAGAAAAGAAACATTTACCGTTACGAGAGGATGACATGCGGGACCCATGAGGCAGCGGCATCCTCAACGATTCCAAGGCGGCAGGGGATCAAAGGAAAAAAGGAAATATCCCGAAATTAATTAGGGGTTCAAAATAAATCCATCAAAGGAAACTTTTATTGTTCACGAGAGGATGACATGTGGGACCGACACTGCCATGCTGCGTCGTCATCGTTTCAAAGGGGGCAGGAGATCAAAAGAAAAAGGCAAATAGCCAGAAATTATGGGTCAAAAATAACTCCAAGAAAGGAAACTTTTATTGTTCTTAGAGGATGACATGCGGGACCCATGAGCCAGCAGCTTACTCAACGTTTCAAAGGCGGCATGAGATCGAAAGAAAAAGGCAAGTGACAAAATATCAGGAGCCAAAGATAATCCAAGAAAAAAACTTTATTGTACATAGAGGATGACATGCGGGTCCCAATTAGCAGCAGCGGTCTCAACGTTTCAAATGCGGCTTGATATCAAAAGAAAAAGAAAGTTGATTGTACATAGAGGATGACATGCGGGTCCCATGAGTCAGCAGCTTACTCAACGTTTCCAAGGCGGCAGGGGATCAAAAGAAAAAAGGAAATAGCCAAAAATCAGAGGGTGAAAAAAACCCAAGAAAATAAACTTTTATAGCACATAGAGGATGACATGCGGGTCCCATGAGCCGAGCGGGTTCCTCAACGTTTCAAACGTGGCATGAGATCGAAAGAAAAAGGCAAGTGACCAAATATCGGGAGCCAAAAATAATTCAAGAAAAGAAACTTGAGTGTACATAGAGGATGACATGCGGGTCCCATTTAGCGACGGCGGTATCACCGTTTGAGAGGCTGCACGGGATCGAAAGAAAAACGCAAGTGACCAAATATCGAGAGCCAAAAATAATCCAAGAAAAGAAATTTTATTGTACATAGAGGATGACATGCGGGTCCCATGAGCCTGCGGGGTCCTCAACGTGGCATGAGATCGAAAGAAAAATGCAAGTGACCAAATATCGGGAGCCAAAAATAATTCAAGAAAAGAAACTTGATTGTACATAGAGGATGACATGCGGGTCCCATTTAGCGACAGCGGTATCACCGTTTGAGAGGCTGCACGGGATCGAAAGAAAAAGGCAAGTGACCAAATATGAGGTTCAAAAAAAAATCCTAGAAAAGAAAGTTTTATAGTACATAGAGGATGACATGCGGGTCCCATTTAGCAGCAGCGGTCTCACCGTTTGAGAGGCGGCAGGGGATCGAAAGAAAAAGGTAAGTGACCAAATATGAGGTGCCAAAAAATCCAAGAAAAGAAAGTTTTATAGTACATAGAGGATGACATGCGGGTCCCATTTAGCAGCAGCGGTATCACCGTTTGAGAGGCGGCAGGGGATCGAAAGAAAAAGGCAAGTGACCAAATATGAGGTGCCAAAAAAATCCAAGAAAAGAAAGTTTTATAGTACATAGAGGATGACATGCGGGTCCCATTTAGCAGCAGCGGTATCACCGTTTGAGAGGCGGCAGGGGATCGAAAGAAAAAGGCAAGTGACCAAATTTGAGGTGCCAAAAAAACTCCAAGAAAAGAAAGTTGATTGCTCATAGAGGATGACATGCGGGTCCCAATTAGCGGCGGCGGTGTCAACGTTTCCAAGGCGGCAAGGGATCAAAAGAAAAAGGAAGTAGCCAGAAATCGGGGGTCAAAAAAAATCCAAGAATAGAAAGAATTTTGGTTCATAGAGGATGACATGCGGGACCCATGATCCCGCATCGTAAACGGCTCGATCGGAGAGCGTTGAACGAGATGGCGCGATCGAGAAAAAAAACAATGCCGGAGAGGCTGCCATCCGGGCCCTACATCCCTCGGCGGTGCGGATTTGCGTTGACTCGGCCGGCGAACCCGAGAATTCGAGATGCACCACGTCCCGGGCCACCATACGCAACGTTTTGGCCGGTTTCGTCGGGCTAGGTGGCCTCAAAAATGAGAAAAAAAATGTTTTGACATGCACAACGGACAGACCCAAAATCGTCGGCCATGGTACACCAGCAACCACGGCGCGACTTCAACTTCGTCGGCCATGGCAACTTTTCTTGTAGTGCTATTTGTCAATTGCCCAACTGTAATTTGTTCACCCAACATGCTTATTCTTATGGGAGAGACACCTCTAGTGAACTGTGGACCCCGGTCCATTCTTTTAATTGAATACAATGTACTGTAATACTTGTTCTACTGTTTTCTGCAAACAATCATCATCCACACTATACATCTAATCCTTTATTACAGCAAGCCGGTGAGATTGACAACCTCACTGTTACGTTGGGGCAAAGTAATTTGGTTGTGTTGTGCAGGTTCCACGTTGGCGCCGTAATCCCTGGTGTTGCGCCGCACTACACTCCGCCGCCATCAACCTTCAACGTGCTTCTTGGCTCCTACTGGTTCGATAAACCTTGGTTTCTTACTGAGGGAAAACTTGCCGCTGTACGCATCACACCTTCCTCTTGGGGTTCCCAACGGTCGCGTGCTGTACGCGTATCAAGCAGATTTTCTGGCGCCGTTGCCGGGGAGATCAAGACACGCTGCAAGGGGAGTCTCCACATCCAATCTCTTTACTTTGTTTTTGTCTTGCTTTATTTTATGTACTACTTTGTTTGCTGCATTATATCAAAACACAAAAAAATTAGTTGCTAGCTTTACTTTATTTACTGTCTTGGTTGCTATATTAAAAACACAAAAAAATTAGTTACTTGCATTTACTTTATCTAGTTTGCTTTATTTACTATTGCTAAAGCGAGTAATCCTGAAGTTGAAGTTCGTTCGTTTAAGCAACAAGGGGGAGAATGTTTAAAAGATGCTTGGTATAGAATTAGTGATGCCCATAATAGGTGCACTAAGAAACACTCCACCACTATCCTACTCAGGAATTTTTATGTTGGTATCTCTAGCTGGAATAGGTATGTTCTTGATCGTCTCGCGGGAGGTAACTTCCTAGGAGCTCCTGCTTTAGAATCTAGTTGCATTTTTGAGAGTCTATTTGGAATACCACCTGTTAATGAAGTTAAAATTGAAACCTCTCTTGAAGATGTCATGAAAAAGTTGGAAACCATAGAGCAAAACCTTCCAAGTATTAATACTAATTTGGGAGCATTACTTGATATCACTAATAAACTTGATAAATCTTTAGGAGGAATTAATGAGAGAATTTCCATCTTAGAATCTTGTGCTATTAATGATAATCAAACCCAAAGGATTAGTGAACTTGAAGAGGCTATGGGAACATTGGGTTCAACCTTTTCATCTATAAAGTTTAGAGAGAAAGCTTATGTGGGTAAGGAGCAAAAGTTCATGTATGTCTCTAAGGTGCCTAAACCAAAAAACTATTATATGCCTAAAATTGATAAAGCTCTTAAAACCACTATAGATAAGGGAGCATCTAAGATACCTAATGGGATAAATTGTGAAAATAATGTTGGTGCTTCGTCTCTTGATAACACTTGATACACACTTTCTGCGCCTAGCTGAAAGGCGTTAAAGAAAAGCGCTTATGGGAGACAACCCATGATTTTACTACTGCACTTTTATTTTATATTTGAGTCTTGGAAGTTGTTACTACTGTAGCAACCTCTCCTTATCTTAGTTTGTTGCATTGTTGTGCCAAGTAAAGTCGTTGATAGTAAGGTTCATACTAGATTTGGATTACTGCGCAGAAACAGATTTCTTTGCTGTCACGAATTTGGGCAGAATTCTCTGTAGGTAACTCAGAAAATTATGCCAATTTACGTGAGTGATTCTCAGATATGTACGCAACTTTCATTAAATTTGAGAATTTTCATTTGAGCAAGTCTGGTGCCTCTTAGAAATTCGTCTTTACGAACTGTTCTGTTTTGACAGATTCTGCCTTTTATTTCGCATTGCCTGTTTTGCTATGCTTGATGGATCTTTCGATTCCATTAACTTTCAGTAGCTTTGTGCAATGTCCAGAAGTGTTAAGAATGATTATGTCACCTCTGAACATGTAAATTTTGATTGTGCACTAACCCTCTAATGAGTTGTTTTGAGTTTGGTGTGGAGGAAGTTTTCAAGGATCAAGAGAGGAGGATGATACAATATGATCAAGGAGAGTGAAAGCTCTAAGCTTGGGGATGCCCCGGTGGTTCACCCCTGCATATTTCAAGAAGACTCAAGCGTCTAAGCTTGGGGATGCCCAAGGCATCCCCTTCTTCATCGACAACATTATCAGGTTCCTCTAGTGAAACTATATTTTTATTCCATCACATCTTATGCACTTTGCTTGGAGCGTCGGTTTGTTTTTGTTTTTTGTTTTGTTTGAATAAAATGGATCCTAGCATTCATTGTGTGGGAGAGAGACACGCTCCGCTGTTGCATATGGACAAATATGTCCTTAGGCTTTACTCATAGTATTCATGGCGAAGGTTGAATCTTCTTCGTTAAATTGTTATATGGTTGGAAACGGGAAATGCTACATGTAGTAATTGGTAAAAGGTCTTGGATAATTTGATACTTGGAAATTGTTGTGCTCATGTTTAAGCTCTTGCATCATATACTTAGCACCTATTAATGAAGAAATACATAGAGCTTGCTAAAATTTGGTTTGCATAATTGGTCTCTCTAAGGTCTAGATAATTCCTAGTAAGGATTGAACAACAAGGAAGACGGTGTAGAGTCTTATAATGTTTACAATATGTCTTTTATGTGAGTTTTGCTGCACCGGTTCATCCTTGTGTTTGTTTCAAATAACCTTGCTAGCCCAAAACCTTGTATCGAGAGGGAATACTTCTCATGCATCCAAAATCCTTGAGCCAACCACTATGCCATTTGTGTCCACCATACCTACCTACTACATGGTATTTCTCCGCCATTCCAAAGTAAATTGCTTGAGTGCTACCTTTAAAATTTCTATCCTCTACCTTTACAATATATAGCTCATGGGACAAATAGCCTAAAAACTATTGTGGTATTGAATATGTACTTATGCACTTTATCTCTTATTAAGTTGCTTGTTGTGCGATAACCATGTTCCTGGGGACGCCATCAACTACTCTTTGTTGAATATCATGTGAGTTGCTATGCATGTCCGTCTTGTCTGAAGTAAGGGAGATTTACCACTTATTCAATGGTTAGAGCATGCATAATGTTAGAGAAGAACATTGGGCCGCTAACTAAAGCCATGATCCATGGTGGAAGTTTCAGTTTTGGACAAATATCCTCAATCTCCTATGAGAACATTAATTGTTGCTACATGCTTATGCATTAAAGAGGAGTCCATTATCTGTTGTCTATGTTGTCCCGGTATGGATGTCTAAGTTGAGAATAATCAAAAGCAAGAAATCCAATGCGAGCTTTCTCCTTAGACCTTTGTACGAGCGGCATAGAGGTACCCCTTTGTGACACTTGGTTAAAACATATGTATTGCGATGATAATCCTGGTAATCCGAGCTAATTAGGACAAGGTGCGGGCACTATTAGTATACTATGCATGAGGCTTGCAACTTGTAAGATATAATTTACATGATACATATGCTTTATTACTACCGTTGACAAAATTGTTTCTTGTTTTCAAAACCAAAGCTCTAGCACAAATATAGCAATCAATGCTTCCCTCTGCGAAGGGCCTTTCTTTTACTTTTATGTTGAGTCATTTCACCTATTTCTCTCCACCTCAAGAAGCAAACACTTGTGTGAACTGTGCATTGATTCCTACATACTTGCATATTGCACTTGTTATATTACTTTGCATTGACAACTATCCATGAGATATACATGTTATAAGTTGAAAGCAACCGCTGAAACTTAATCTTCCTTTGTGTTGCTTCAATACCTCTACTTTGATTTATTGCTTTATGAGTTAACTCTCATGCAAGACTTATTGATGCTTGTCTTGAAAGTACTATTCATGAAAAGTCTTTGTTATATGATTCATTTGTTTACTCATGTCATTTACCATTGCTTTGATCGCTGCATTCATTACATATGCTTACAATAGTATGATAGAAGTTATGATGGCATGTCACTCTAGAAATTATCTTTGTTATCGTTTACCTACTCGGGACGAGTAGGAACTAAGCTTGGGGATGCTGATACGTCTCCGACGTATCGATAATTTCTTATGTTCCATGCCACATTATTGATGATACCTACATGTTTTATGCATACTTTATGTCATATTTATGCATTTTCCGGCACTAACCTATTAACGAGATGCCGAAGAGCCGATTCTTGTTTTCTGCTGTTTTTGGTTTCAGAAATCCTAGTAAGGAAATATTCTCGGAATTGGACGAAATCAACGCCCAGGGGCCTATTTTCACACGAAGCTTCCAGAAGACCGAAGGAGTCACGAAGTGGGGCCACGAGGTGGCCACACACCAGGTCGGCGCGGCCCAAGCCTTGGCCACGCCGGCCTGTCGTGTGGGGCCCTCGTGTGGCCCCCTGACCTATCTCCTCCGCCTACTTATAGCCTTCGTCGCGAAACCCCCAGTACCGAGAGCCACGATACGGAAAACCATCCAGAGACACCGCCGCCGCCAATCCCATCTCGGGGGATTCAGGAGATCGCCTCCGGCACCCTGCCGGAGAGGGGAATCATCTCCCGGAGGACTCTTCACCACCATTGTCGCCTCCGGAGTGATGAGTGAGTAGTTCACCCCTGGACTATGGGTCCATAGCGAGTAGCTAGATGGTCGTCTTCTCCTAATTGTGCTTCATTGTCGGGTCTTGTGAGCTGCCTAACATGATCAAGATCATCTATCCGTAATGCTATATGTTGTGTTTGTTGGGATCCGATGGATAGAGAATACTATGTTATGTTGATTATCAATTTATATCTATGTGTTGTTTATGATCTTGCATGCTCTCCGTTGTTAGTAGAGGCTCGGCCAAGTTTTTGCTAGTAACTCCAAGAGGGAGTATTTATGCTCGATAGTGGGTTCATGCCTCCATTAAATGCTGGGACGAGTGACGAGAAAGTTCTAAGGTTGTGGATGTGCTTGTTGCCACTAGGGATAAAACATCGATGCTATGTCCGAGGATGTAGTTGTTGATTACATTACGCACCATACTTAATGCAATTGTCCGTTGTTTGCAACTTAATACTGGAAGGGGTTCGGATGATAACCTGAAGGTGGACTTTTTAGGCATAGATGCATGCTGGATAGCGGTCTATGTACTTTGTCGTAATGCCCAATTAAATCTCACTATACTCATCATATCATGTATGTGCATGGTCATTTCCTCTCTATTTGTCAATTGCCCAACTGTAATTTGTTCACCCAACATGCTTATTCTTATGGGAGAGACACCTCTAGTGAACTGTGGACCCCGCTCCATTCTTTTAATTGAATACAATCTACTGCAATACTTGTTCTACTGTTTTCTGCAAACAATCATCATCCACACTATACATCTAATCCTTTGTTACAGCAAGCCGGTGAGATTGACAACCTCACTGTTACGTTGGGGCAAATTAATTTGGTTGTGTTGTGCAGGTTCCACGTTGGCGCCGGAATCCCTGGTGTTGCGCCGCACTACACTCCGCCGCCATCAACCTTCAACGTGCTTCTTGGCTCCTACTGGTTCGATAAACCTTGGTTTCTTACTGAGGGAAAACTTGCCGCTGTACGCATCACACCTTCCTCTTGGGGTTCCCAACGGTCGCGTGTTGTACGCGTATCAGTCCTCCGCCTCATCATCGTCATCGTCATCATCATCATCATCATCATCATTAGGGCGTCCCGCGTGAAGCTCCTCCCTGATCCCAATTGATTGCAAATCGTACCTTGCTTTCGGCCCATCTTTGGTCTTCTCTGGCATGTTGAGGAGGGTACCAAGCAGACTCTCGCACACGTTCTTCGTGATGTGCATGACATCAAGGCTGTGAGGCACACGGAGGATCTTCCAGTACGGCAAGTCCCAGAAAACAGACCTCGTCTTCCATACCTTAAGCAGCGGCTCCGGCGCCTTTCGCTTCTTTCCCGGCGGTGGGCACTCTTTCCAATTTTTCATTAGCTCGTCTATTTGCTCGCCGCTTCTCGTACGTGGCCGTCTTCGTGGTTCGTCTTGACCATCGAACAGATCCTTGCGTTTCCTCCATGGGTCATCCTCGCGAAGCCACCTTCGATGTCCCATGAACACCGTTTTCGAGGACCCGGGATCTCTATCTAGTTGGCGGTACGTTGTGTCGTCCATGCACCTGACGCATGCATTGAATCCGTGGACCACCGGCCCCGCGACATATCCGTAACCGAGAAAGTCGTGCACCGTCGTGACCAGTGCGGCTCTCATAGGGAAATATTCTTCTGCGGCGGCGTCCCACGTATTGGCAGGCCTGTCCCATAGCGTGGCTAGCTCCTCTTTCAGAAGCCCCATATACAGATTGATGTCATTCCCTGGTTGTTTCAGCCCTTCAATTAGCCTACTCATTTGAATGTACTTCCTCTTCATGCACAACCAGGGGGGAGGTTGTACATCCACACAAACACGGGCCAGGTGCTATGCGTGCTGCTACGGCTGCCAAACGGATTGACTCCATCGGTGCTCGCGCCCAGCCTTATGTTCTTAGGATCGTCCCCAAATTCTGGGTACTCGAGGTTCAACGCATTCCACTGGCTAGCATCCGAAGGGTGTCTCAACATCCTGTCCTTTTTATTTTTGTCCGGATCATCTGCGTCATCTTCTCCCTTCCTCATCTCCGCGTGCCAGCGCATTAGCTTTGCTTGCTTAGTATCCGCGAAATACCGCGTGATCGGAAAGTACCACACCACCTTCCGAGGAGCTTTCTTCCCCTTCTTGTACCTACTGACGCCGCACTCCGGACATATGGTAGACTCCGCGTGCTCGTTCCGATAAATGATGCAATCGTTCAAGCACACATGGTATTTCACATGCGGTAAATCCAGAGGACACACGATTTTCTTGGCCTCCTCGATACTAGTCGCACACGTGTTACCTTTGGGAAGACGTTTGTGCCAGAATGACATGTTGTCATTGAAGGATGTGTCCGCATTTTGTGCTTTACCTTCATCTCCAGAGCCATGAGCATTACTTTCAGGCGGGTATCCTCCGGCCTGCATCCTTCATACAATGGAGTAACCGCGTCTACCTCCAGTTGATCCATCTTGGATTTCTCTCGGGCGGCAGCTCTTGCGTTACTCGTCTGCTTGAGAAGCAGCTCTTGAAGATAAGGGTCCTGCACCTAGTCCATCGATGATGGTCCATCGTCTTCATCTTCATGATCGTCATGATGACCTCCATCTTGATCTTCCTCATCATCAAGTCCAGGATCTCCTACATTGTGATCATGATCATCTCCGGGATCTTCTACATCCTGATCTTGTCCGGGATCTTCTACATCCTGATCATGTCCGGGATCTTCTACATGGTGCTCACCTCCTTCCTTATTTCTTGTTGAAATCCCATGGACAAATTCATAATCATCTTCGTCGCCTTCCCACCGATAGCCATCCATGAAACCACACATGAGAAGGTGGTCCCGCACCATATCGGCTTTAGGGTCCATAAGGCTCGTTAGCTTGCATCTTCGACACGGACATCTTATCTCCTTTTGGTTATTTTTAATCATCTCGGCCGTCGTGGCTTTCAAAAACCTAGCCACAACGCCTTCGCTCATCATGCGGACCATGGTCGCCTGCGGGTATAGAGAAAATGGATACCTTAGTATACCAAAAGAAAATTTTGGCATGACCTTCCATAAAATAGGACATATGTATATGCGTAGTATGCCCATTATTCACCGAAACGGAAACGAATCAACGTTTCGGCAAAATATTGGCAACTCTATCGCATTTCTAATCCCTGCAAATAAAAACATGCAACACATGTGTGGAGGCTTCGCATATACAACACATGCATGTGGAGGCTTCACATACAACACACATATGCACTTCGCGCATGCACAACACATGCGCAGCTTTCGCATAACATATATGCACACACACGTGTGCAAGACGATCGTAACCGGTCACACACAAAGCATAAAACCAACAAAGTTACCGATACGGCGAGACCGAGAGTTTTGGATGAGGAAAAAATTTGAGATTGAGTAGGTATTGAGCTATAGAAAGTTTCACCCTTACTTACCTACGAAGAAAATTAAGTTTACCACTTAATTTGGGTGAATGATGAGGTCAAAATGAGGTGGGGAGGAGGAGCAACACGACCAGATCCAGATTTGGTGGGAGGTGGTGGTGGAAGAGTGTTTGGGGAAAGTGGGTGGCACATGTGAGTGGAGGTCACATAGCAATGGCGCACTGCTTCGTGGTGCGCCACTGTTCACCTGGTACCACCACCATCAACTCATGCCAACTTAGTAGTGCCGCACCTTCAGAGTGGTGCACCATAGCTAGTAGTGGCGCACCACAGCAGTGCACCATTGGTAAGGCTCCCATCTGTAAAGTGGCCCTGACCACCTCCTAGCAGTGGCGCACCACTTTGAAGTGCGCCATAGGGAGTCAAGACAGCAGTGGCGCACCTCAGGGCAGTGCGCCACTACTAGGTTGGGTAAGGAACCTGGGCTCAGGCTCCACTTTAGTAATGGCGCACGAAAGAAGAGGTGCGCCACTACTACATTTTTAACAGTGGCCAACCACTTTCTGGTGCGCCACTGCTAAGTAGTAGTGGCGCACTGCCTTCCTGGTGCGCCACTAGCACCCATCTTATGGCTAGGCCTTTTCCTAGTAGTGCACGATGGAATGATCTTGCGATCGTGAAATTGTATGCATATCAGGAGTTCTGGACTGGTAAATCCGGGGCCCCACAGAGCTGGTATCAGAGCCATCCTGACTGTAGGAGACCTTAGTTAGCATGGGCGTTAGTTCGGAAAATACTACTTTGATAAAATTATTTACTAAACATATTTCCTAAATGCTAGAAGTTTAACGTCTATCTTTCTTACCCTTTCAAAAACTTCGAATTCTCACCTCTCTGATTTCTAGCGACTTTGAAAGTTCTTATCCTACTATCTCATCCTCTTCCAAACCTATATATTTGGCGATGTTCCCCAACTCAGACACACGGACTCGAGGTAATGAAGACATAACAAGCTCAGTTGATTCGAATAGGATACCCCAAATATTAGGTGTCCCTTTGAAACTAGTCCTACTCGCTATTCACGTAGTTGTTTGTAGGTTTTGGAGCATGTGAGCTGGATCGGTTGTATGTGATTGTTATGTGATGTTATTTTGTGCCTTTTGGCACCCCTGCTATGATATGCTTTCGTTTTCGCCTACTTCTGCATTGTTGTTTCCGTTTTGAAAACTTTCGTTTTTACCAAACCCTCCCCTTTTTAAGTGGCTGCCCATATCCTTGTTTCCCCGTTAATATCTGAATCCACCCTTCTTCAGGATGGTTGAAACCCGTAGAGGAAGCGCCAACGGGTCAGACCAAAAAACCCCTCCACCTCCGGACCCAACCATGGCTCAAACTCTGCGCCTTATGATGGAAGACCGTGAGGCAGCCCGCGCGGAGCGCCAAGCTAACCTTGCTACCCTTCAGCACCTCGCTCAACTTGCTACCGGAAACGCCAACAACAATAATGTCGGGAACGGGAATGGAGACCACCGCTCTAAGCTGAAGGATTTCCAGAGCACCAACCCTCCTGTTTTCGCCAAGTGCACTGAACCTCTTGACGCCGATGATTGGCTTCGGACCATTGAGAACAACCTGGAGGTCGCCGGAGTCAGTGATACGTCTCCAACGTATCTATAATTTCTGATGTTCCATGCTTGTTTTATGACATTACCTACATGTTTTGTTCACACTTTATGATGATTTTATGTGTTTTCCGGAACTAACCTATTGACGAGATGCCGAAGTGCCAGTTGTTGTTTTCTGCTGTTTTTGGTTTCAGAAATCCTAGTAAGGAAATATTCTCGGAATTGGACGAAATCAATGCTCAGCATCTTATAATTCCACGAAGCTTCCAGAACACCCGAGAGGGACCAGAGGAGAGCCACAGGGGGCCCACACGTGTGCCCGGCGCGGCCAGAGGGGGGGCCGCGCCCCCCTATTGTGTCACCGCCTCGTCAGCCTTCCGACTCCGCCTCTTCGCCTATTTAAAGGTCCCTGACCTAAATCTTCGATACGAAAAAGCCACGGTACGAGAAACCTTCCAGAGCCGCCACCATCGCGAAGCCAAGATCCGGGGAGAGGAGTCTCGTTCCGGCACGCCGCCGGGACGGGGAAGTGCCCCGAAGGCATCTCCATCGACACCACCGCCATCTTCATCACCGCTGCTGTCTCCCATGAGGAGGGAGTAGTTCTCCATCGAGGCTAAGGGCTGTACCGGTAGCTATGTGGTTAATCTCTCTCCTATGTACTTCAATACAATGATCTCATGAGCTGCCTTACATGATTGAGATTCATATGAGTTTTGTATCACTATTCATCTATGTGCTACTCTAGTGATGTTATTAAAGTACTCTATTCCTCCTTCATGATGTAATGGTGACAGTGTGTGCATCATGTAGTACTTGGCGTAGTTTATGATTATGATGTCTTGTAGATTATGAAGTTAACTATTACTATAATGGTATTGATGTGATCTATTCCTCCTTTCATAGTATGAAGGTGACAGTGTGCATGCTATGTTAGTACTTGGTATAATTGTGTTGATCTATCATGCACTCTAAGGTTATTTAAGTATGAATATCGAATGTTGTGGAGCTTGTTAACTCCGGCATTGAGGTGCTCTTGTAGCCCTACGCAATTAGTGGTGTTCATCATCCAACAAGAGAGTGTAGAGTGGTTTTATTATGTGATCAATGTTGAGAGTGTCCACTAGTGAAAGTATGATCCCTAGGCCTTGTTTCCAAATACTGTAATCATCGCTTGTTTACTGTTCTACTGCATCCGTACTTGTCGTCGTGGCGAACGAGCAGATGCCATGGGATGGCTTAAGTTGGGGCCGAATGGACGCTAGAGGATTCGGGGGAGGGTTTGCGACTAGATGGGATGAACCTCCGGTTGCTTTCCTCAAGAACACAGCACGAGGCAGGTAAACAAGAAGAAAGACAAAAGGAAGAACTCTGCTCTAGATCGCTAGCTTCATTGATCTCAACATGGTTACAGGTTTTTGAGGATAGAAGGTTCCTCTTCTAATCTTCTCTATCGTAACGCAACGCCTCGTGCCTCGTATCGTCGTGCCCGTAAGAGGCTGTGCCCCCTCTCCTTATATAGGGGAGAGGGTGGCTTACAGTGCAAGGAACCCTAATGGCATCTTTGACTGGACAAACTACTTTACAAAGCTACTTTAATCATGGATGACGCCGGGGTCTTCTTTAATCAGGGACGCTGACGTCCTCCGGCTTCTTTCAGCGTCACCCTTCTCTTTGGCGCCAGGGCTCCGATTAAAGTCACTTTGCTTAGCTCACCCTTGTCTTCTAGCTCCAGAGAGAATCTTTGACCAGCTGTGCCGACATGCTCTCCTTCCGGTAACTTCTTTATCCAGTTCCGGTATACCCCTCTTGGGGATACCGGCTTAGCTTTACTTTGCCAAATATGCAACTTTGTCCTCCGACTTAAATATTAAACCGGTATCTTGATGGCCCAAACCATCCGGTTTGGCATGCCTTTGGCATACCGGGGGTCATCCACCCAACATTAGTCCCCGAAGCTGGTATAGTCTGACGGATTCTATCCTACAGACCATGCCAGGTTTTCATACCATAAGATTCCGGTTTAATCAGTCCGGCGTTTAACTCAGATCCAGCACCTTTACCCGGACTTACGTTTTCTATCTTTATGTTGCATCTCCCGGTATCTTATTCTCCAGTATTTCAGCCATTAATTGCCTCCTCGGAGAGGTCGAGAATTTCTCGGGCCCCGCGCCTGTCAGTGACATGCGCACTGTGACTGACAAGCCAGTGTCAGGGGTCACTTCCCTTCGGCTCCCGCGCGCACATTAAATGCTCCGCTGCGGATCCTCGTCGCCACTTCGGATCTGTGTGCCCCTCCGTGTGGCTTTCTGTTTCCTCGCGTGTATTACCGCGCCACTTGGCGGCCCGTGGTGCGAACCGTCGCGGCCCGCGGAGCGAACCGCCGTGGGCCGACGGTTTTCGGCCCATCTTCTCTCTTCTTTATAAGGAGAACCGCCCCTTCTTCTTCCTCTTCTTGCATTCTCCACCTTTCGCGCACGGTGCTCCTCGCTCCCTGCGCCTTCGCCGTTCTCCGTCTGCCACCGTTCGCTCGAGCTCTGCCGCCCGGCGAACTTGAGCCGCTCCTCCGCCGGACTTCGCCGTGCGGAAATCCCTCGCAGCGTCTCCGCTGCGACCGCTGCATTCACGCTTCCTCGCACCTTCCTCTGCTCCGCCGTCGTGGGAGCTCCTCGGTGACCGCAGGCCCACTGCTTCGCCGGTGAACTTCTTCCCTAGCGACTGCGCCGCCTCAGGTTGGTTCCAATCTTACTTTGCTTGCCCTTTGCTCGTTTCCTAGATCTTGGGTCGACAGTGTTTTTATTTCCCCTTTTCCTTTGATTTTCCTCTTACTCGTAGATCTTCGCGCGGGGGCCAACTGTGGGATTTCTGTTTCTCTGCCTTTAAACCAATGTCTAGCGAGGAATCTTCCTCCGCCTCCTCCTCTGCCTCTTCTTCCGGTAGCCGGCGTAGGCAATCTTCCGATAGATCCGCCGATTCCGCTTCGATGGATACCGATTCCGGTAGCCACGGAGAATCCGGTAGCTCTAGCCAAGCTTCCGGTGTAAATCCTTCCGCTATCACCCGTGGAGCCTGGATGGGCTCCAACGTCACTGAGTACGAGATCGACTGGTTATACCGGTCCCGCAGGATTCCAGAAGGAGTAACCTGCCGGCTTCCCGGTGACGAGATTGAACCGGTGCTTGATCCCGGTGAACATGTTGTTTTCCTTGCTCACTTTGAGCGCGGCTTCGGCCTTCCTGCCTCGCCGTTTTTTCGGAAGTTCTTAGATTTCTATGAACTTCAACCTCATCACCTCCCTGGCAACGCCATTTTTTTATATTTCTTGCTTTGCCACCTTCATGGAGGCTTATGTCGGCATTCATCCCCTCCGCGAGACGTTTGCCCGTTTCTTCGCTCTGCGGATCAATTCCGCTCAGGGCAAGGACATCCCTGCGCCCAAACCCCCCGTTCAATGCGGGTCTTGCATTATCGGCTCCCGTCAGGGGAGCCCCTTTTTCAAGTTTGCCGGTCTCGAGTCATGCCGGGCATGGCAAGGGACCTTCTTTTATGTGAAGAATAACGACGCCGCGGATCTCATTGATCTGTCGCCCTTCAATCCGGCGCCGCCCAGCAAAGCCAACTGGAGCTACAACCCGAAGTCGGGTCACACGGAAACCAACCGGGTGGTACGCTATATGGCGAACTTGATGAAGGAGACCAACATCTGCTCCGACGATATTATTCGCACCTTTATCTCGCGCCGGGTGCTTCCTCTCAAGCGCCGGCAGCACAAGATGAGCGAGATGTACGGCCCCGGCGATCCCACCAAGATTACCGGCCTCCCTCTCAGCAAAAGGGACGTCGTCCGCAAGGCTAAGCAGATCTGCCAGACTGCCATGCCGGATGATTGGGAATGGGGCCTTCTTCCTTTCAGTACTACTAACCCTCCGACCCAAGAAGTAAGAGATTATGCAACTCGGGTCGGTTTACCGGTAACGTTCATGCTGTTGTTAACCTTCTTTTTATTTGTTTCAGGTCAAGGATCGCTTCCCCTCTATTCACGCAGAGCGACGAGGCCCCTGCGTGAAGCGTGCCTTAGACTCTGTTGATCCGGATCCTTTTATCCGTTGGTTGGATCTGAAGATGGGCAAGACCAAAGCTTCGCGCCTCGGCCCATCCGTGCCCAAACCAACCGGTTCCTCGGATGACCTGACCATCCTTGAGGTAGCTTTGTTTTTCGATTTCTCATATCTTTCATTATTGCTCTTTTGTAGATGTTTTCTTACTTATCTCAATCCTGCAGGTTCACGAGCACGTGCCGCCGCTGCAAGCCGAGGCCGGCCACGAGTTCGTGGACAAGCTTACGGCCTAAGGCCAGAAGAACAAGGTGCCGGCATCTGATGCCGGTTCCAGCGAGGCCCCTCCCTCGAAGCGCTTCCGGACGGAGCCTTTGGGGCAGAAAGAAGTAGGTATGAGGCGCTATAAGCGCAAGCAGATGCCGACTTCCTCTGGGTAAGCTCCCGTTTCCTTGCTTGTTTCTTTTTGCTAAGTTCTTTTTTCGGTTTCTTTTTTTCCAACCCTTTCTTTTTCTTTTATTTAGCCCCGCGCTCAAGCTTGGCCCAAGGCCCGAGGGCCCTGAAGGTACCGCGAGGACCTCAACTCCTCCTCCTCACTCAAGCCCGGCACCATCTGGTGCCGGCAACATCTCTGCCTCCCCTCTGGGGGGCACTCCAAGTTTGGGGCGCGCGGCCCCTACACCGCCAGAACACCGCGCGGAGGAGGACCTTGTCTCCCCTCCTGAAACCCAAGACGTAGGCGCCAGCAACATCGGCGCCGAAGAAGAAGATGCCGGGCAGGCGGAACCTCTGGTTCCTCCTGTCCCGAAAAAGAAGAAGAAGACTCCCGCGCCGGAACCTTCCGTGCCGGGAGGTTTCAATTCGGGTGAGGCACCTAGCGCTCCCCTTTCTCCAAGAACTGCCCCAACGCCACCGCCGGAAGCTCCTCGCACCGAGCCGACCGGCGCCACTCCGACTCCGCCGCCGCCCAAGACCTCCAAGCTTATCAAGGGCAAGGCGACGGCCTCCAACGTCCCCTCCGGCGGTCCGCAGCCCTTGGTGCTGCACGCCTCCCGCGCCGCCAGTGCCGCCAGCGAGAGGGCAACCGGCCTGCTTGGCCGGATCACTGAGTTTGAACGTGAAGGCCGGGAGCTGGGGCACCTTCTGTCCTACGCTGAGAAGTGGAACGCCGCGGACATGTCCCCGGTGACCCGCGGCATGGGCAAGGACAGGCTGCCGCTGCCTGACCCTGCTGGAGATCGATCCTCCGAGGAGCATTTCATGCGGTTGCGTCGGGCCGTCAAGGAGCTGGATAGTGAGTGGTATGATGCCACGAACAACCTGATGGTAAGTCCCACCAACTCTCTTCAACTTTTACCGGTTTCCCTGCCTCTGGATTTTTTCTATCTCTTTCTCAATTTTATGCCGGTTTTTCTCTCATTTTCACTTAATCTTATCTATCTTCCCAGTCCCCGAGTTTTGTGTTGAGAGCGTAGCTCTTAGCACAAAATTCAACTTAGAAATGCGCAAAACCGGCATACCCAGTCCCCGAGTTTCGGGTTAAGATCTTTGGTCTTAGCGCGAAACTTATCTTGGAAGCGCGCGAAACCGGCATAGCCAGTCCCCGAGTTTCGGGTTAAGATCTTTGGTCTTAGCGTGAAACTTTAACTAATCTCTCTGTCTTGAACAGCACACAGCTGACGCCCGGAAGGTCCTCTTTGAGTAGCTTCTATGGGAGCACCGGGAGCTTGCTGAGGCACACGACAAGTGCCAAGGTAAACTTTTTGTACCTCCGGCATCTTTCTACCGGAAAGCTTTCTTTTTCTTAACACTCATGATTTTTGTTCAACAGTCATCCCGGAAGCTTCTATTGAGGCCCTCAAGGCGCAGCTCGCCATCGCCCAGCGTACGACTTCCTGTTTTCCGGTTGACTTGCTCCTTCTTCATTTTACCGGTGCAACTTTTACTAACATTCTCCTTCCGTGTTCCAGAGGAAAAGGACCAGCTTACCCGGCAGCACCAGGAGGAGCTGAGCGCCCAGAGGACCAGCTACCAGGAGCTCAAGGGTCAGCTCATCCAGCTTGGTCTCGACCATGCCACGGCGCTGAAGGCTGCCGAAACGGCTGCGGCGACCAAGCTGCATGAAGCGCTGGAGGATGCCGGCAACTCCAATGCGGTGTTGCAGGCCGAGCTGGAGGAGCTTGCCAAGGCGCGGAAAGCTGCCGAGGACAAGGCCGCGCGGTTGGAGGCGGGGCAGAAGGAGTATGACCGGCTAATCATGCGAACTGATGCACATGCCTTCCGTAAGTTTTTTCCTTTTTCCTTTTCCGGTTTCTGCTTATAAGCTTGTTTCTTCCTGTTGCATCTTCTTAGCCTCTTTCTTTCTTTGTGTAGGTCTCTTCCCGGACTCCCAGGTGTTTGCCATGAAGAAGGTTGGAGAGCATCGCATTGGCCAGGCCCACGAGAACCTTGGTGCGCCATGGGACCCCTACGACCATCTGGTTGCGCTGAATGCGCGGGTCTCCCATTTGCGCGCCATTGATCGGAATCTCTCTGACATTCCTGACGTAGCTACCCAGCTCTTCAGGACTCTCTGGCCTGGAGAAGTGGTGCCAGACACCTTCTCCCTCATCAGCGACCGCCTCAAGGGTGCCGGCAGAAGGATCCGGGAGTGGCAGTGCTCTGCCGCTCGCGCTGGAGCTGACTCCGCGCTTCGCGTTGCCTGCTCCTGGTACCCGGAGCTGGACTTGGACGCCCTCACCGGAGTGCGTGAAAACGCCGAAACCGATCTGGACCCGGTCCTCACCGCTAAGCGGCAGGATCGCGCATACCACATCGCGGAGTACGCCGACGCGCGCACCTTCATCGCCGCTCCCTCAGACGTCAAGGATTATCTGAGCGAAGAGGAGGAGGGTGAAGGCGAGGAGGAGGCCGGAGCCGATGACGAGCCTCTGGACAGTCCTGGCGCTGGCGATGCTCCCCCTGAAGCCCCTGTCGCGTGATTTATCTGATGTTGACTATTTTCTTGTGAAATACCCGTTGTTCCTGCTTGACTGAAAACACTTAATCGTTAAATTCTACCCCGGTATGCCGGGGTTTTATGATGTAATTCAAAACTTAGCCTTTTGGCTATTGATTGTGCTACAAAAATTTGCGCCGGTATGCTATACCGGTAAGTCATTAAGTTGTGTTTGCCTAAGTTAGCATCTTGCTCATAATTTTGCTTTTTTATCTTGCACTGTGAAGATTCCGAAATTGTTTCGGCATTCAATCAGATGCACACTTGGTTCTTTTGCTTTGTCTCTGCCTACCCTCTGGGTTTTTTGGCGTATGAGTCACAAAGTTCTTTTGCCAAGCAAGCACTTTCTTGAACTTAGAAATAATACCAAACTTTTCACAAAAAACCGGTATAACCGGGGTCAGTTAAACTTTCCGGATTGTTTGTTCCCATCTCCCCTCTTCGTCGTTCGCGTGCTTAGTTCCTACCGGTTTATCTTGCTTGCCATGAAGTCGGGTTTTGGATAGCAGCAGAGTCGAAGACTTCGGTAGGTTTAGCACGTTACTAAACCGGAAAGAAAAAATGTTCTGCAACCAACCGGTAACTGAAAAAATAAACATATTACATGCAGTTTTCGGTAAAGGCAGTCCCCGAGATTCAATCGAGGGTGCCGGCATCTTTTATTCATAGCATATAAGGTACAAAAAGGAACTTCTTACAACACAGCCTCATGCATAGAAGGGACGCAAAAGAGCTACATTCCATGGACGCTTGGTTTCTTTTCCTGACCTGTCCGCCTTTCCTTTCTTAGCTTCCTGTGCGTCAACCAAGTAATAGGCATCATTGTGTAGAGCCTTGCTCACAATGAAAGGTCCTTCCCATGGGGGAGATAGTTTGTGCTGGCCCTCAGTGCGCTGCACTAGGCGCAACACCAGATCTCCTTCCCGGAATGTTCTCGGGTTAACCTTGCGGTTATGATAGCGTCTTAGGTTTTGCTGGTAAATGGCTGTTCTTGCCAGGGCCAGCTCTCTTGCTTCTTCTAGCAAGTCCACATCATTTTCTCTTGCCTCTTTCACCTCTTCTTCGTTATATTGTTGAACTCTTGGTGAGTCATGTATGATATCGGTTGGAATTACGGCTTCAGCCCCATAGACCATGAAAAATGGAGTGTATCCGGTAGACCGGTTTGGAGTCGTTCTTATGCTCCACAATACTGATGGTAGCTCATCGAGCCAACACCCCGGTGTCTTTTCAAGAGGTTCAATTAGCCTGGGCTTGATTCCGGAAAGTACCAAGGCGTTTGTTCTCTCCACTTGGCCATTGCCTTGCGGGTGCGCGACTGAGCACAAATCCAACCGGATATTGTTATCTTCACAAAATCTTTTGAACTCACCTTGAGCAAAGTTTGTGCCATTGTCAGTAATTATGCTATGCGGGTATCCATACCGCAAGATAACATCTTTTAAGAATTTTACGGCTGTATGCCCATCACATTTTGCAATGGGCTTTACTTCTAGCCATTTGGTGAACTTATCCACTATCACTAGGATGTGGGTAAAACTGCTTCTAGCGGTTTTGAAAGGACCAACCATGTCAAGGCACCAAACAGCAAATGGCCAGGTTAGTGGTATTGTTTTTAGCCCGGATGCTGGGGTATGATTTTGCTTGGCGTACCTCTGGCACCCATTGCATTTTCGTACTAAATCCTCAGCATCCTCCAAAGCAGTGAGCCAATAGAAGCCGTGCCGGAATACTTTTGCAACCAGCGCCCTTGACGAAGCATGGTGCCCACATTCTCCTTGGTGAATTTCTACGAGCATTTCTTTTCCCTCTTCCGGTTCCACACATCTTTGAAGGACACCGGTAACACTTCTCTTGTACACCTCACCATTGATAATGGTGTAAGCTTTTGACCTTCTCTGGATTCTTCTTGACTCATTTTCATCAACCGGGAAGGTGCCGTTGATCAGGAATTCCTTAATAGGTTTAACCCAAGATGGTGCTTCTCGAACTAGAAACACCGGTGCGTCTACTTCCATGCTATCCACCAGCATTACTTCTTCCGGTATGGACATAGCAGTCCCCGAGTTTACCGGAGCAGTCCCCGGGTTTACTTCATCAATATCCATTGGTACAACATGTGATTCCGGTATGAAAATTGATTCCGATTCCGGGCTTGGTTTGATCGATGGTTCTCTTAAGTGGGCCAAGGCTATTCCGGGGGAATTTCTTGCCTGGACGATCCGAGCTTGGACAAAGCATCCGCGGCTTCATTTTCTGCGCGCGGCACATGGTGAAACTCACAGCCCTCGAAGAAGCCGGAAATCTTTTGCACATGAAACTGGTATGAAGCCATGTTGGCATCTTTTGCATCCCAATCGCCGGAACACTGCTGCACCATGAGGTCTGAATCACCATAGCAAATGATCCGGTGCGCACCGATTTCTTTTGCGACTTTGAGTCCATGTATTAGAGCCTCATACTCAGCCACATTGTTTGATGCTCTGAAGTGCACCTGCAAAACATACCAGAGATGATCTCCCTTAGGTGAGGTAAGTACCACACCGGCGCCTAGACCTTCCTTGAGCTTGGATCCGTCAAAGTGCATCTTCCAGTATTCTATCTTTTGCTCTGGCGGCTTGTATTGCATTTCCGCCCAATCAACAAGAAAGTCAGCCAAAGCTTGCGATTTTATGGCATCTCTTCTCTCGTACTCTGGTACATACGGTGATATTTGGATTGCCCATTTTGCGATCCTGCCGCTAGCATCTTTGTTACACATGATATCGGAAATGGGAGCCTCGCTCACCACTTTCATGGGGTGTTCCTCAAAGTAGTGCTTAAGCTTTGTGGCGGCCATGAACACGCCATAAGTCATTTTTTGGAAGTGAGGGTAGTTTTGTTTCGAGAGGGAGAGCACTTCGCTCAGGTAGTATATCGGTCTTTGCACGGTTTTTCCTTCCTCTTCTCTTTCAACCACAACCACTACACTCACAACCCGGTTTGTTGCTGCTATGTACAACAACATGGGCTCCCTTTCCAAAGGTGAAGCCAATATGGGCGCAGTAGCCAGCATCTTTTTTAGCTCCTTGAACGCCGCGTCTGCCTGAGGGGTCCAGACGAACGTATCGGATTTTTTCATCAAGGCATAGAGGGGCAGAGCTTTTTCTCCCAACCTGCTTATGAACCGGCTTAGCGATGCCAAGCTTCCGGTAAACTTTTGCACATCTTTTAGATCGTGCGGTATGGTCATTCTTTCGATCGCCCGGATTTTTACCGGATTCACCTCTATTCTCCGGCTTGATACGAGGAAACCAAGCAACTTGCCGGCTGGAACACCAAAGGTGCATTTTGCCGGATTAAGTTTCATCTGGAACATTCTTAAGTTGTCAAATGTTTGCCGGAGATCATCGATTAAGGTTTCTTTTTTCTTAGTTTTTATCACGACATCGTCTACATAGACTTGTACGTTTTTACCGATTTGATCATACAAACATTTTTGCATACAGCGCTGGTACGTTGCACCAGCGTTGCGCAAACCGAAAGGCATTGTGACATAGCAATAAGCCCCGTGCGGGGTGATAAACGCAGTCTTTATTTGGTCCTCCTTTTTCAAGGGGATTTGATGGAAACCGGAGTAGGCATCCAGGAAAGACAACAGTTCACATCCAGCGGTGGAATCAATCACTTGATCGATCCGGGGTAATGGGAAAGGATCTTTTGGGCAAGCCTTGTTCAGGTTGGTGTAGTCGATACACATGCGCCATACCTTTGGAGCTTTTGCTTCAAGGTTTTCTTCTTTCTTCTTCTCGACCATCACCGGATTGGCGAGCCATTCTGTGTGCAGCACTTCTACAATGAAACCGGCAACCAACAGCTTTGTTACCTCCTCTCCAATGATCTTTCTTCTACCTTCAGCAAACCGGCGCAACGGCTGCCTTACCGGCTTAGCATCTTTCCGGATGTTTAAACAGTGCTCAGCCAGCTCCCTCAGAACACCTACCAAGTCATCAGTAGACCAGGCGAAGATATTCCGATTCTCACGGAGGAGGCTGGTGAGCGCGCTTTCCTATGCCTCAGTGAGGCCTGCACCGATGCGAACGGTGCGCTCAGGGTAAGCCGGGTCCAGCACAATGTCTTTTGTTTCATTGGTTGGCTTGAATGCCGGTGTGCCCAGACTTCCACTCATTGCCGCTAAACTCAACTGTGAAGATTGAGCCAGCGCAACCGCGGTCTGCATTCTTTTCTTTTCCTCTGCAATCACCAGCGATTCGGCCAGATTTGATCCGGCGGAAGCGGTTTCCAGTGACACTTTATAATTCCCCACCACAGTTAAGGGTCCACGAGGTGCCGGCATCTTCATCTTGAGATATGCCGTGTGGGTCGAGGCCATGAAAGCAGCCAATGCCGGTCTCCCCAGCAGTGCATGGTATGGACTATCCAGATCCACCACCTCGAACAGAAGGTTTTCCACCCGGCAATTATCACGTCCACCAAATGAAACATCCACCCGGACTTTTCCCATGGGCGAACAAGACAGCCCCGGAACGATTCCGTGGAAAGTTGTGTGCGTTGGTTGCAGCATATTTTCAGATATTCCAAGTGTGTGCATGGTGTGCCGGTACATGATGTTTATGCTGCTCCCATTGTCTATCAGCACTTTGCTGAATTTGACTCGAGCATTTGGCCCATGCATGATTGGGTCCACAACCAGAGCGTAACCACCCGGATTAGGCATTATTTTCGGGTGATCCTTGAGCGACCAGCTTATCTCTTGATCAGACCAAAGCATGTACTTTGGAACCGCCGCGTTCACTTCCATGGAACGGCGCCGCAGGCTTTGCTTGTCTGTTAGCTCAGTAACGAACACAACACAGCACATATCTGGGTCATAGTAAACATTCCGGCCCAAAGGTGCCGGCGGAGGTGGTTGGCCATTGGCGTCTCCCACCTGATGAACCTGTTGTGGTGGAGGCCTGTTTTGCTGAGGCTGCACCGGTATAGCATTTGGTCCGGTAAGCGGGGGTGGTGGTGGTAATCCTCCGGCATCTTTTGCTGCTCCTTGGCCCATCAACCTTCTGGTCCGAGTACAATCTTTTGTCAAGTGGTTCGCCGGCCTTCCGGGGTTTGGTGTGTGCCACCGGCATGGCTGGTCCATTGCGGATTCCATGGTGTACCTTTCCTCATTGTTTTGCCATGGTTTCTTCTCAACCCATTGTTTCTTAGGACCCGCCCATGGCTGCTATTCGGTTTTTTGTCTTTGGCTTCCGCTGGCGCTGGAATTTTCCTGCACCGCGGCTACTTGCTGTGGACCATACCTTCGATCCGGAAACTCTTCCCTTCGTTTGTTTTGCCGGTTGTCCCGGTATGGCTCTTGGCGTTGCTGTGGTTGGTTTGTCTGCTCCGGCTCAGCTTGTACTGCCGGTTGCATTGGGTCTCCCAATGCGTAGCTATCTGCCACACGTATCATCTCTGCCAACGTTGCCGGCATGTTCCGTTGCAACTTTTGCCACAACGGTGAACCTCTTCTGCACCCACTGCTAAACCAAGCTATGGCTTGTGCTTCTATCACCCCTTCACAGGAGTTCCTTGTGGTGTTCCACCGGGCCAGGTAATCCCGGTCTGTTTCATTCTGGCACTGTATGCACAGAGCGAGCTGCTGCGGCCTATTTGGCCTCCGGTAGGTACTGCTAAAATTGCTCACAAAAGCTTCCTCGAAGTCCAACCAACCGTTTATGCTTCCGGCTGGCAAATTGTTCAGCCAGATTCTTGCCGGTCCCACCAGGAATGACGGTATGATTCTCACGGCCCAGCGGCGATTTCCTCCTCCGGCTACGGTTCCTCCGCCACCAGCGACGTAGACCGCAGTGACATAATCTACGAGCCAGTCTTCCGGCTTGGTGGTGCCATCGTATGTTTTTGTGTCACGCGGCAACTGGAAATTGCGAACTGGCGGTCCCTCTTTCATGATCCTCGGACCAAAACATTTTGGACCTGGAGGTCCTTCTTCCTCAATTATCTCAGACAAGTACACCCTGTCCAGACGGTGCCTCGCATCCCGTACTGGTAGGTGCCTTTCTCCCACGCGATCTCCCAACGGATTCCGGTATGCCACGGGTCTGTCAGCTGTTGAGTCTGCCTCATCATAAGGTTCCGGTACCGCGGCCCTTGCCTGCCGGTATCTTGGGGGAATCTCATCTTCCTCTTCATATGCAGCCCTTGCCGCTTGATAATTTTTCCCGGTTTCGTATTTACCGGTAGGATTGTTTCCGGCATAGCCCCTTTTGGCGTAGCCTCGATCTGCCCCTTGGCTTTTCCTTCCGGCATCATATTACCCGGCTTTTTGTTTTCCGGCAAGGACCGGATCATACACAGTCATCTGCTGCGCATTCACCTCTTTTTCCCTTCTTTTATCCGGATGAGGGGACGATGCTTGTCCCTGAGACTTGCTACCGGCATTCTTTGTTGAACGCGCGGACTTCGAAGCCACAGCTTTGTTCAGCTTAGCCAGCTGCTCAGCATTTTGCTGCTCGATGGTTTCAAGCAGGTCCCGGACGCGCTCTTGCTGTTTTACTAGAGCGTCCCCGGTAAGCGATTCGCACAGCTCTACTGCAGCTTTTGCAGCTCTTATAGTTTTATCCGGGCTACTGTACTTGGGCTTTTCTATGATGCTTACAGATGCAGAGGCACTTTTGCCGGCTAGAATTTCTTTGCGCAGATCCTGATCTAGATTGCGAGCCTTAAGCCGGTTTTCCGGTATCCTAGCAGCATGCGCGCTAACAGAAGCAAAGCCATGGGCAGCATTATACTCACGTAGGGTTAGGTTCAGCTCGCGCTGCGCCCGGATGATGTCCTTGCCGTTCTCGAGCAGCTTCTGGCGTTGCGCCTCCAGCTCCGCTTGCGCTGCTGCCGGGTCGATGTTCTGTGCGATGGGGGTGGCGAGGACGTTCATGGCCGCTTGGAGTGGTGCCTCCGGTAGCGCTGAAGATGCTCCCGCAACGCCGGGGTCGCGCTCCAGCGGTGGCTTGGCTGCGCGGGTTGAAACCGCACGCCCAGCACCTTCTTCCACAGCTTCTTTGCCGGCGACGACCGCGCCTGCCATCATCACCTCCATGCTGCCAGGAGCGCGGCCAGCATGTAGCCATCTTGGCGGATTCGGCGCCACCAGCACCGGCGAGAGGCGCTGGCGCACAGGGACGGTGCCGAAGTAGATGCGGTAGCTGCCGAACTCGAGGATGCGGCCGTTCTTGGGGAAGATGCCGCCGTTGGTGAAGCAGCCTGCGTTGTCGTTGATGAAGTCCATGTCGTAGAAACGCTACACCAGCGCGGACACCGTTCGCTGGCCGGCGGCGTCAAGGATGCCTGCCCGAATGTGAACTCCATCAAGCGCCACTTTCTGCCCCACGGTGGGCACCAACTGTCGTCGTGGCGAATGAGCAGATGCCATGGGATGGCTTAAGTTGGGGCCGAATGGACGCTAGAGGATTCGGGGGAGGGTTTGCGACTAGATGGGATGAACCTCCGGTTGCTTTCCTCAAGAACATAGCACGAGGCAGGTAAACAAGAAGAAAGACAAAAGGAAGAACTCTGCTCTAGATCGCTAGCTTCATTGATCTCAACATGGTTACAGGTTTTTGAGGATAGAAGGTTCCTCTTCTAATCTTCTCTATCGTAACGCAACGCCTCGTGCCTCGTATCGTCGTGCCCATAAGAGGCTGTGCCCCCTCTCCTTATATAGGGGAGAGGGTGGCTTACAGTGCAAGGAACCCTAATGGCATCTTTGACTGGACAAACTACTTTACAAGGCTACTTTAATCATGGATGACGCCGGGGTCTTATTTAATCAGGGACGTTGACGTCCTCCGGCTTCTTTCAGCGTCACCCTTCTCTTTGGCGCCAGGGCTCCGATTAAAGTCACTTTGCTTAGCTCACCCTTGTCTTCTAGCTCCAGAGAGAATCTTTGACCAGCTGTGTCGACATGCTCTCCTTCCGGTATCTTCTTTATCCGGTTCCGGTATACCCCTCTTGGGGATACCGACTTAGCTTTACTTAGCCAAATATGCAACTTTGTCCTCCGACTTAAATATTAAACCGGTATCTTGATGGCCCAAACCATCCTGTTTGGCATGCCTTTGGCATACCGGGGGTCATCCCCCAACAGTACTGCCTGCAATATTCCCACCATCAACCACACGCCAGTTGTAGCATCAAGTATTTTCTGGCGCCGTTACTACTGCTCATATACATTTATACCACCTGTATTTCACTATCTCTTCACCGAACTAGTGCACCTATACATCTGACAAGTGTATTAGGTGTGTTGGGGACACAAGAGACTTCTTGCATTGTGATCGCAGGGTTGCTTGAGAGGGATATCTTTGACCTCTTCCTCCCTGAGTTCGATAAACCTTGGGTGATCCACTTAAGGGAAAACTTGCTGCTGTTCTACAAACCTCTACTCTTGGAGGCCCAACACTGTCTATAGGAAAAGGAGTGCGCGTAGACATCAAGCTATTTTCTGGCGCCGTTGCCGGGGAGGAAAGGTAAAAGGTACTCACACTCCGAATCCCAGCTACTAAGCTATTTTCCGGCGCCATTGTAAGTACTCAAAGCTATTTCCTTTAGATCCTGCAATTGCATCTTTTTGTTTCTTGTTTTACACTAGTAAGGCATAATGGAAAGCAACATGGAGCTTTTTAATCTATTTCCTGAGTTAAGACATGGATGGTTTGATGCGAAAATTAAAAAACCCATGGAACATATTAGTATGAACACTTTGAACACCATTGTTGCTAATGATATGGAAAATTCTAAGCTTGGGGAAGCTGGTTTTGATGAGCATGATATTTTTAGTCGCCCAAGCATTGAGGAGAAAATTTTCTTTGATGATACTTTGCCTCCTATTTATGATGATTATAATGATAGTAGTCTTTTGGTGCCGCCTGTTATGGAGGATAAATTTGATTATGATTACGATATGCCTCCTATATTTGATGATGAGAATAATAATGATAGCTACTTTGTTGAATTCGCTCCCACTATTACTAATAAAATTGACTATGCTTATGTTGGGAGTAGTAATAATTTTATGCATGAGACTCATGATAAGAATGTTTCACTTGATAGTTATATTGTTGAGTTTGCTCATGATACTACTGAAAGTTATTATGAGAGAGGAAAAAATGGTTGTAGAAATTTTCATGTTACTAAAACACCTCTCTATGTGCTGAAATTTTTGAAGCTATACTTGTTCTATCTTCCTATGCTTGTTACTTTGCTCTTCATGAACTTGTTTATTTACAAGATTTCTTTTCATAGGAAGCATGTTAGGCTTAAATTTGTTTTGAATTTGCCTCTTGATGCTCTCTTTTGCTTCAAATACTATTTCTTGCGAGTGCATCATTAAAACTGCTGAGCCCATCTTAATGGCTATAAAGAAATAACTTCTTGGGAGATAACCCATGTGTTTATTTTACTACAGTACTTTTGCTTTATATTTGAGTCTTGGAAGTTGTTACTACTGTAGCAACCTCTCCTTATCTTTATTTTATTGCATTGTTGTGCCAAGTGAAGTCTTTGATAGAAAGGTTGATACTAGATTTGGGTTACTGCGCAGAAACAGATTTCTGTCTGTCACGAATTTGGGCAGGGTTCTCGGTAGGTAACTCAGAAAAATCTGCAAATTTATGTAAGTGATCCTCAGATATGTACTCAACTTTCATTCAATTTGAGCATTTTCATTTGAGCAAGTCTGGTGCCTCTTAGAAATTCGTCTTTACGGACTGTTTTGTTTTGACAGATTCTGTATTTTCTTTCGCATTGCTTCTTTTGCTATGTTGGACGGATTTCTTTGTTACATTAACTTCCAGTAGCTTTGGGCAATGTCCAGAAGTGTTAAGAATGATTGTGTCACCTCTGAACATGTGAATTTTTGATTATGCACTAACCCTCTAATGAGTTTGTTTCGAGTTTGGTGTGGAGGAAGTTTTCAAGGGTCAAGAGAGGAGGATGATACAATATGATCAAGAAGAGCGAAAGCTCTAAGCTTGGGGATGCCCCGGTGGTTCATCCCTGCATATTTCAAGAAGACTCAAGCATCTAAGCTTGGGGATGCCCAAGGCATCCCCTTCTTCATCGACAACATTATCAGGTTTCTTCTCTTGAAACTATATTTTTATTCGGTCACATCTTATGCACTTTACTTGGAGCGTCTGTATGTTTTTATTTTTGTTTTGTTTGAATAAATGCTTGTGTGGGAGAGAGACACGCTCCGCTGGTTCGTATGAACACATGTGTTCTTAGCTTTTAATTTTCATGGCGCAGGTTGAAACTGCTTCGTTAATTGTTATATGGTTGGAAACGGGAAATGCTACATGTAGTAATCGGTATGATGTCTTGAATAACTTGATACTTGGCAATTGTTGTGCTCATGTTGTTACCGTCAGAAACCCACCGGCGAGAAGCGACGAGCAACACCGTAGAGCCGGGAGGCTCCCAAGACTGCGGTTGGCCCTGGTCCCTCGGGCGACGGCCCGCAATGCTCCTGGTACGCACGTCCGATGCTGATGCAAGGTCGTGCCACCTGACCTATACCTGGTCAGGAAGGTGATGGATTGCTTCGACTTAGTTTCCTGCATGGCAAACACGTAAACATTAAATACGAGCCCCGATCGGCTCTTAGGTTACTCTGTGGATCGGCTCTAAGAGCCGATTGCCCCATGGAACACGTTAGATTTTACATTAACATGGGGATCCCGCTTAATCAAAATCAAGTTAAACTAATCTACGACAGTCTAGGGTTTTCACCGCATAACCGGAACATCCTATGCGTAGTTGAGCCTAGCAGATACGTAAGATGATAGGAAAACTAGCCCTAAAGAGGCCTAAAAACCAACATGAAGTTGATCCCCGGAACAATCCCTTTAGGACTTCATCAACCACACCTTACGCGCTACCGGATCGTTCAACCCGTTTATAAGGCCTAACTATACGGATATCAAACCAATCCTTGAAGAACAAGGAGCAACTATAACAGACTAGATCTACTAGCTAGAGAACAAGCAGGATGCTGCCCTTACACCTAGTATAGGTGTAAGGGCAGCCAGATATTGAGGGATAGCGTAGCTAAACAAGTACATCGTGAAAGCATCGACGTCAACCCCAAAACACCTGAGATAAGGGTGTTGCTCGCCATCAAAAAGGCTTCAGCATGTTGCTTACCCGGGAGAAACCCTCGAAACAAGGGGTGGCGATGCGCCTAGATTGATTTGTTGTGAACGTGATCGTCCTCCTTCTCGAATAACCCTAGATACATATTTATAGTCCGTAGACTTTCTAATTTGGGAATAATCCCAACCGTGCACGAGCTAAACTCTGACTCAATCCTAACCGACACGGAATCTACTATAATTTACAAATACACGGGCCACTTGGCCCAAATTCTCGTACAAGGCTGATTCATGACCGTTTTACGTACATAGCTTCCAAGCCCGTTTAAATCACGGCCCACCTTCTGATCCGGTTAAATTCTGGTGATAACACATGCCCCCCTGGTTTTGGCAATGGTAATTCCAAAACCACTCTGATTTTTTTCGTCGGGTCATGTCGTGGCAGAGCAGAACCATTGCAGTATCCTTCATCATGATGCCTTGCCTTCTCAACTTCTCTGCACGATTTGACAGTTTTTTGGCACCACTTCCTCGGAAATTGATGTGCCATTAAATCTCCACTATATCCCCTTTATTTAACCGCGCCGAACAGTTCGCCTCTTCATCCCCTTGCTCTGTACTAGCCATCGGCCCAAAAAAACCCCCTTCCTCCGTAGCCATGTCTTCCTCCTCCTCCTCCTCCTCCTCCGCTTCATCGGGTCTCTCTTTCCAATCCTCCTCCTCCAGCGAGCCGATACCAGAGCACGACTTAATGGCACAGTACGAGAAGGAAGCTCCCGAGCGTTGGGACGAGGAGGAGTCGGACTTCACCGTCAAGAAGAACAACGCACCCTTTGCCATTGTTGGGTCAGACGACAATTTGTCCCTGACAGACGGGGAGGCGGACCTCGGGTTCCTCGCCGACGGGGAACTGGAGGCGGAGAGCGAGGACGACCTCTTCTCCTGGGCGAGCTTCTCCTCCTACGACGAGGAGGAAGAAGAGGAGGAGGACGATTCCTCCTCCGATGAGTACCCGCCGGCAAAGCGCTTCCGCGCTTGATCGGAGGACGATGACGACGATGATGATGAGGAGGAAGGAGCTCCGGCCGAGGGCTATGGCAGCAGCGACAAGGAACTCGCCGGAAGCAGCGCCGACGGCGGCTACGACGGTGACGACGAGGCCAGCGACGGCCCTTAGAATAGGAAGTACTACTGTAGGACTAGTAGTAGTTCTTGAGCAATCGGCTCTTCTTTTGTTCTTCCTTCCTTGAGCAATCGGCTCTTCGTTGTAAAACTCTTTTTATTAATGAAGAAGTGTTTCCAACTAATCCTGCCGATAGTCAAAGTCAGTCAACTCTCAAAGAGCCAATGGCATCGCATCGGTCTTCACCATAAAACGCAAGTAGGGCCAAATCAGTTGCCCATTCAAACGGTAACCTGCACTTTTCGTCTGAGAGAATAAACTCAGATCCCCAAATCGCCGCCCGAACAGATCCAACTCACGGCCGTCCGAATCTCAACTCACATCCGCGCCTAAATCATCTCCGCAGCGGATCCAATGGCGGAAGCATCCAACGCCAACGCTATGGTTGCTGGTCTGAAGGTAATCCTTAACTGCTCCTCGCCATCCGAATAAGTGCCAAGATTAACAGCAAACACCTGAATTAATGCCCTATTTCACTATTAATTTTAGGTTTCAGACATTCTGCTGCCGCATCCTTCTCTCCCAGATTCCCTTTGTCTTGGCCCTCGTTCTTCCGAGAGTCCTGCTCATTTGATTTCATGCGAGGCCAATAGAATTCCTTTCATGAACCAGAATTTAGATCTGACTTCTTGGGTCGACTGCCTGCGAGCCTGGCCTAATCCTCCTGAGGGTTGGGTGGTGTGGTACCGTAGAGTATCCAAAACTCACTATGCCACCTGGGAAACTATAGGGATAGCCGATGCTTTGTCATTATCACTGCCTCCCCTTGAGAAAAACGAGAACCTTTTGAAAACTATCGGCTACTTTTGGTCTGATGCACTGAATTGCTTCATGTTTGGTCATGGCCCCATGACACCAACCCTGCTAGACGTGGCCATGATCACAGGCCTAGACATTGCATCCCCAAGCCCTTCTGCTTTTAAACTGCCAAAGGTTCCTTTCACCATCTCTTCCAAAACAGAGTGTACAAGCTGGGGTGCCTACCTCAAATGTTACATGAAAACCAAAGGCCCTGTGACAGAGAGAGAACATACGGCCTTCTTGAATTTCTGGTTGGAGCACTTCATATTCTGTGGTCCTTCACTTGCCCCAACCAAGAATTACCTCTCTCTGGCCTATGAGCTTGCCAAAGGCACTCAGCTTGGCATCGGCAAACTATTCCTTGGAGAAGTCTATCGATCTCTCCAACTGATGTCTGTCAAACTGTTCTCCCAGAAGACAGTTAAAACAGGAGGCCCCTGGTGGTTTATTCAGTTATGGGCTCAACTGTACTTCCAAAACCAGATCCCAAACTCTCCACCTTTGACCACTTGCACTTTCCCAGATGCTAATGGGAAGAAAATCCGATGCACTAGCTACGGCCAAGCTCTCTATAGCCTTCCAGGCAGCAAACTGATCTCTAAAGAAGCATCAGAGTGGTTCAGGATTTTCTTCCAGGGCCTGGACAATCCCCTGTTCTTTCCTTATACCGCGTCTGGAGATTTTGAAAATCCAATCTCCTTTAGGCTAGATGACTTTGCCGATGACCCTAGCACTCGGCATTTATATTCCATTATGATCCGTCCCTGCTTCCTTCCAGTTGGTATGAGCACCTCCAATAGAATCACCAAACCTGGTTATGAGTCTTACCAACCAGTTGTGGTAGCCCGGCAGTTTGGTCTCGGGCAAGTGTCTCCACACTTCTTTCTTCACCATTTGACAGAAAGTAGAGCCGAGTTACCTGATGTCATCACCAGCCAAAGGTGTTACTCCTTCTTTGATGCTCTAGCCATTCCAATCCCTCACAACCTCCATTTCACCTCGTCAACCGATGGCTTCGAAACTTGGTGGTCCATGTGGAAGACCCACGCCTTTAGGAGAGCTCTAGGACCATTGCTGAAGCAACTTGATGCTGAATATGATATCCCTGCAGAACAGGTATCACTACTCACAAATTTCTTGCAGTGGTTCGTAATGATTGCTTGTCAACTGACTCTGTTTCCTTGTAGCAACAAGATGGTCCAGAACCTGTACACGAGGATGGCTCCTTATTCCAGTTCCTTCCGCCGGCTCCCGTGGTCCTCTTCTGCAAGGGCTCACCACCCCTGAAAAAGGTTGTAATGCAGAGTCAGCCGATTCAGCCAGAATCGGCTCCTAAGAGCGCAGTATCTTCCGGGCCAGCTGCCCCCCGAGCCTCAATCAAGGCGAGAAAAGCAGTAAGGAAAGTATCTGCCAGGAAAACCCTGAAGCGCTAAAGCCCTACTCCTTCTCAAGAGAGTTTACACGTAAGTTGATCCATGCCTTGGTTAACTTCATCTATCTTTTTAGGCTTTTTGCAACATGCCTATATTTTCTCTCAGGCCTCTACTGAAGAAAACTCTAGCGAGGAGACACGGTCCAGTCGAGAAAATTCGAGCTCGGGCAACTCTGGGAGAACCACCACCCAAAGCCAGCCAGACTTGCCACCGTCGGCTTCCAAGAAAAGGTCAACCCCCGAACCTGCTTCCTCCCAAGCTCCCATCAGAACAGGGCTACGCACAAAGAGCCGATGCGTCAAGAGAGTTCGCAAAGAACCGCAAGCTTCTTCGCCGAGTCAGGAGGTTTCAAATGTAATTACTCCTCCTGGTTCCTATTTCATACCAACCCTTTGCTGCTCGCGTCGGCTAACCATTTTTTGCAGGCTGAGGATACGTCTAGCGGAGAAGTCGAGGAGGTAGTGATGCCAACCACCACCCTAGATCTAGCAACCTCCCGAAGCGCAGCTGACAAGGCTGTCAACTTGGCCAAACCCACAGTGGACACGCCCGAGCTGATCACCTCGCCGTCGGCTGTCCCTCTGGTTTTAGGAGAGGTGCACTTCTTCCCCTTAGTTTCACCTTTCTTCTTCACTGAATACTGACGCTGCTCTCGTTTGTTTGTCAGAGTTGTGACCTCTCAAGCTTGGTAACGTTCGACCCTAAATCAATAGAGCCAGCTACTTCCAAGGTAAACGAAGAGTTAGGACCCAGCACTATTAATGGCCAACTCCAGCGCCTCAAGGCCTTGCTCTCCTCCACAATTGAAACATTGGTTGAAAACCCCGAAGAAGTGAAGGGCATCCTTGAGGACCTTCAGCCCCATCTCCCGGTGACTTTGCAAGTGAAACTCTGGCCGGTCGTGACTCTGTCAGCCTTCAGATCGAGGGTGAAGTCGGCTCGTCAGAGAATCGATCTACGCCACGCCCAGCTTCCGTTGCGAGCCGATATTGCAAACAAGTGCCAACGGCTCAATGAGAAAAAGGCTGCCTTGGACGCCAAAACTGACACCTCTGTTAGCAGTACCGAACTTGAGACCCTGCGCAAGGAACTGGAGGATCTTGAAGAAAGGGTCAGAGCTACCAAACAGCTTATCCAGGACAAGGAAGCTCTCATTGCCCGCTCTCAAGGGGAAGCAGAAGACCTCAAGGTTGAACTGAAGACTGATTTGGCCGAAATACGTGCCCTGAACGGACAGCTGGTGACGGGCAAGGACGAAGACGACGAGGCCGAGATCGCCGAGGTGGATCGTGTCCGTGCTGACGCCCTCCATGCGCTTGAAGCATTTCTTCGTTAAACCCTTTTCATGTGTGATCTAGAGTCGATGTCTGCGCATCGGCTGTACTTGTATTTTTTTTTACTCTGGCCGATTTTTTATGCATCGACCCTTACTCTGGCCGTGGCCGATTTTTTATGCATCGACCCTTACTCTGGCCGATTTTTTATGCATCGACCCCCATATTTCACTGCCTATCATCCGCTTATCCGCTTATGTGCCCCCCGAGCCGAATCTTTCAAGTGATTGAAGATATCGGCTGTCCAATCATCCCGTTTGTACGACTTGCTGAATCCGACATCCAACAACCCTTCGATTTATTATAGAATATCGGCCTCCGTCTGTCGTGAACGTTACTGGTACGGTCGAAATTCTTTCTTGAAAGGGAATCGATGCTCAACTTTTTTTGCTAATAAATGTTGGTCGTGGCTTATCCCCAGGACCAATGTCGATCTCTTCTAGCTCATCAGCCGATGTAAACCCATACCCTAGCTTTCCATCACCTGCTAGATCAATGCTGAACACAGGCAAAATATATGATAAGGGTAATATGGGCCGATTGCCTGAATCGGCCTCCTTTTTCATTATTTTTTGGGGCCGATCGCAGGGATCGGCCTTGCTACACATGTCTAGTGACCTTGGTGCGGTTACACTGTCAGGCCAGTGGATAAGACCAGCCTCACCCCGTTTTTTATAACCTCAATGCGCTCACAACCGTCCAGACTGACTCCAGAGAGCGGCTCTTGGTCCACCGCGTCCCAAATGTTCATGCCAGCCGTTGAAATTTCGGCTGTGTCATCTGCATGGACGACCTCCACCTCATCGCCATCCCACTGTATCAAGCATTGGTGCATTGTGGATGGAATGCAGCAATTGGCATGAATCCAATCTCTCCCTAGCAGGACGGCGTAGGTGCTCTTGCTATCGACGATGAAGAATGACGTAGGGATGGTTTTTCGGCCTACTGTCAGATCCACGCTTAGAACGCCTTGCGCTTCTGATGCTTGGCCGTTGAAGTCACTCAATGTGACGTTAGTTTTGATCAAATCCGCGCTAGAGCGTCCCAGGCGACATAGCATGGAGTACGGCATTATGTTGACTGCCGCTCCCGTGTCAACCAGCATCTTGTTGACAGGCTGCCCGTTGATATATCCTTTCACGTACAAAGCCTTCAAATGTCTGTAGCTTCTTTCTCGCGGCTTTTCAAAGACAACTGGCCGTGGGCCGCAGTCAAATTGTGCCACAGATGCCTCCTCTGATCTTGGAGCGCAAAACTCTGACGGAAGTATGAACACCATGTTGGCGCCGACCGATGTCTTATCATCGGCTTTCTTCGGTTTGGGACGCCATTCTTGCTTCTGTGGGCGGCCCTCCTCGTCCAAAGTTTGCTGAATTTTCGCGGCCAGATCGGGCCGTGCCTTCCTCAACGTGTGCAGGTATAACCTCTCGGCTTCCTCCAAGCTGCGTAGCCGCTGTACCCTGCGTTTCTGAGAATGACTGAGTCCATCAGGGCACCACCTTGGCCGGTGGTATCTATCTTCTTCTTCTTCATCGTCGTCTAACTCCTCGAGATCTTCCTCTCGAGAGGACTCAGCTTGTTTGTTCCGACGCGGGAGAGGTCCTAGACGTTTGAACACTGACACATCTGCCGCGTCCTTCTTCTTTGATCTACACTCCGGGCAGCTTTCGATTGTCGGCAATCGGCTCATTCCTGAATCCCGAGCAGTGTTTGAAGAACGGGCAGTCCCGTGACGGTCCATGTCTTCTTGCTCTTTTGACCTTCCCCGGTACGGCGCTCATATCTTTCGTCATCTCTATTATACCGACGATACTTTCTCGTCATTTACGTTAGGCCGATGAGCTATGTCTTCGGCTGTATCATACCGTCGGCGTTGATCATGCTGATGTTCATATTTGTTAAGAAGGTGTTCTGAGAGTGGTCGCTGGTACCGCACGCTTCTCACTTGATCCTCGGTCACGTACCGTTTGTCATCGTATCGGGGCCGATCGCGTGAACCGGCCTCCTCCTTGTCCTTGCCACGAGAACGACTGCTCTCTTCTTTGTCCTTGCCAGAGTGGTATACAGGCCCTGCCATGTTGACACTGAACGAGAAATCTGGCTGACGCCTCGTGGGGTAACTATACTCCACCATGTTGACAGCAGGGAACGGTTGCGTGTCCACTTTCATGGCATAGTGGCTGAAAATCAGACGGCCTTGTTCTATCGCCATTTGGATCTGCTGACGCAACACTTTGCAGTCGCTGGTGGTATGTGTGAACGAATGATGCCACTTGCAGTATGGCTTTCCGTTCATTTCTTGGGCCGTAGGGACTCTATGGCCTTCGGGTAACTTCAGCTGCTTCTCTTTAAGCAAGAGATCGAAAATCTGCTCAGCTTTGCTCACGTCGAAGTCGAACCCTTTTGCAGGCCCTTGTGGTTTAACCCACTTGCAGGACACGGGGTTTGCCCCCCGAGTCCATCCAGCTACAGCCACTTCCCCGATCTCTCGCCGAATCTTCATCTTCTTCCACCTCGATCAGGCTTACTGGGCGTTTGAACTTGTCCTGGTACAATTCTGGATGGCGCTGTTCATATAATGATAATTTCTGCACCATATGCGCCAGGGAGGTATACTCCGCCTGAGAAGCTATGTCTTTGATTGGCGACGCAAGACCTACCACTGCCAGATCAACGGCTTCTTTCTCATTCAAACGAGCCGAATAGCATCGGTTCCTCACAGTCCTGAAGCGATGAATGTACTCTGACACTGTCTCTCCACGCCTCTGTCGCACTTGTGCCAAATCGGCAATGCCAGCTTCGGAAGCATCTGAGTGATATTGTATGTGGAACTGTTCTTCCATCTCGCTTCCACGTTCGGATTGAGTCTGGGGGCAGCGAGGTGTACCACCCAAAAGCCGATCATGTGAGAGACTGCACGAAAAATCTCACGCGTAGCTGGTCTGATGCTGAGATCATACCCAACTGTGCCAAATATCGGCTCATGTGTTCGATTGAGCTAGAGCCTTCTGACCCACTGAACTTTGAGAACTCTGGGAGCCGATATTTAGGTGGCAGTGGTATTAGATCATACTCATTAGGATACGGCTTGGAATAGCCGATTGCCCTTCTCTTTGGCACCATGCCGAACTGGTCTCTCAAGATCGCACTGATCTGGTCCACCGTAGGAGCTGCAGGGGCTGAACTTTGCTGATCTGCTGCGGTGGCGTACTTAGCTAGCCACGCCGTTTATCGGCGTCCCCTCCAGTAATTCCTCCTGTGACTCCAGAAATTGCTCCTGCTGTAAACTGGTTCGTGCGCGCCAAATTATTGCAATCTGGCACATACATGCATGTGTATCCATGCGGGATTTCCTTAGGTGGTTCCAACATGAACTGGTAATCAGCAGGATTGCCTCCAATCTTGTGGACGACGAAAGCCGGCGAACCCCGTGGCTCTGGAGCTGCAAGTGCGAACGGTAGCGGCGGTCTGGTCTGGAACGGCAGTTCTCCCTGGTGAGTCCCTAGGACCGGGCCTAACGGGGAGTATTGGTGCTTCATTATTTCCTGAACCACGCGGACCGCGATGCGCTCCAAAGTGTTCACCAGGCTCTCAGAGTGCCGGTGAAGAGAATGAGCCGCCATGTAATTAACTTCTTGGCGCAGAGCTCTGGTGCGCTCCTCTGAAGGGGTAGACAGATCTACTCCATCGAGAGCACCATCGGGCGAGAACCCTTTCCACCTGATGCCATGTGAACGGGTCTTTGTGAAAGAGCCGATGAGATCGGCTTCAAAGATGGCTTTGATCTCATCATACTTCTTCTTGTGATCCTCAGGCAACTCTTCGTACTTGACTGGCTCGTCCGCCATCTCAGAGGAAGATGTCGATGCCGTTGTTGTTGACCGTCCCACCGGGCGTGCCAGAATGTGTTACCGTCAGAAACCCACCGGCGAGCAGCGACGAGCAACACCGTAGAGCCGGGAGGCTCCCAGGACTGCGGTTGGCCCTGGTCCCTCGGGCGACGGCCCGCAATGCTCCTGGTACGCACGTCCGATGCTGATGCAAGGGCGTGCCACCCGACCTATACCCGGTCAGGAAGGTGATGGATTGCTTCGACTTAGTTTCCTGCATGGCAAACACGTAAACATTAAATACGAGCCCCGATCGGCTCTTAGGTTACTCTGTGGATCGGCTCTAAGAGCCGATTGCCCCATGGAACACGTTAGATTTTACATTAACATGGGGATCCTGCTTAATCAAAATCAAGTTAAACTAATCTACGATAGTCTAGGGTTTTCACCGCATAACCGGAACATCCTATGCGTAGTTGAGCCTAGCAGATACGTAAGATGATAGGAAAACTAGCCCTAAAGAGGCCTAAAAACCAACATGAAGTTGATCCCCGGAACAATCCCTTTAGGACTTCATTAACCACACCTTACGCGCTACCGGATCGTTCAACCTGTTTATAAGGCCTAACTATACGGATATCAAACCAATCCTTGAAGAACAAGGAGCAACTATAACAGACTAGATCTACTAGCTAGAGAACAAGCGAGATGCTGCCCTTACACCTAGTATAGGTGTAAGGGCAGCCAGATATTGAGGGATAGCGTAGCTAAACAAGTACATCGTGAAAGCATCGACGTCAACCCCAAAACACCTGAGATAAGGGTGTTGCTCGCCATCAAAAAGGCTTCAGCACGAGCAACACCAAGAACGAATAAACCGACACTGCCTAGATCGCACAATGCGATCTAGGCAGCATGTTGCTTACCCGAGAGAAACCCTCGAAACAAGGGGTGGCGATGCGCCTAGATTGATTTGTTGTGAACGTGATCGTCCTCCTTCTCGAATAACCCTAGATACATATTTATAGTCCGTAGACTTTCTAATTTGGGAATAATCCCAACCGTGCATGAGCTAAACTCTGACTCAATCCTAACCGACACGGAATCTACTATAATTTACAAATACACGGGCCACTTGGCCCAAATTCTCATACAAGGCCGATTCATGACCGTTTTACGTACATAGCTTCCAAGCCCGTTTAAATCACGGCCCACCTTCTGATCCGGTTAAATTCTGGTGATAACACATGTTTAAGCTCTTGCATCATATACTTAGCGCCTATTAATGAAGAAATACATAGAGCTTGCTAAAATTTGGTTTGCATGATTGGTCTCTCTAAGGTCTAGATATTTTCTAGTAAGGGTCGAACAACAAGGAAGACGGTATAGAGTCTTATAATGTTTGAAATATGTCTTTTATGTGAGTTTTGCTGTACCGGTTCATACTTGTGTTTGCTTCAAACTACCTTGCTAGCCCAAGCCTTGTATTGAGAGGAATTACTTCTCGTGCATCCAAAATCCTTGAGCCAATAACTATGCCATTTGTGTCCACCATACCTACCTACTACATGGTATTTCTCCGCCATTCCAAAGTAAATTGCTTGAGTGCTATCTTTAAACAATTCAAAAGTTATTATCTCTTATTTGTGTCAATGTTTTATAGCTCATGAGGAAGTATGTGGTGTTTATCTGTCAATCTTGTTGGGCAACTTTCACCAATGGACTAGTGGCTTCATCCGCTTATCCACTAATTTTGCAAAAAGAGCTGGCAATGGGGTTCCCAGTCCCAAATTAATTAACCATCATAATTTTACAAATAGACACTCCTCCATGGTATGTGATTGTTGGACGGCACCCGAGGATTCGGTTAGCCATGGCTTGAGAAAGCAAAGGTGGGGAGGAGTGTCATCTAAATACAACTAAAATAAAAAGGCACTCCTTCATGGTATGAGAATGTTGGCAGACACCCGAGGATTCGGTTAGCCATGGTTTGTGAAAGTAAAGGTTGGAAGGAGTGCCACCCAAAAATAAAAATGTTTCATGGGAGCCGCTCTTTGAAGGTTTGTCTGGCAAGGGGGTTAGAGTGCCCATTACCATTCGTTGACAACAACAAACACCTCTCAAAACTTTACTTTTATGCTCTCTTATTGTTTTCAAAATAAAAGCTCTAGCACAAATATAGCAATCCATGCTTCCCTCTTCGAAGGGCCATTCTTTTACTTTTATGTTGAGTCAGTTCACCTACTTCTTTCTGTCTTAGAAGCAAACGCTTGTGTTAACTGTGCATTGATTCTTACATGCTTACTTATTGCACTTATTATTTTACTTTATGTTGACAATTATCCATGAGATATGCATGTTGAAAGTTGAAAGAAACCGCTGAAACTTAATCTTCCTTTGTGTTGTTTCAATGCCTTTACTATGAATCTATTGCTTCATGAGTTAACTCTTATGCAAGACTTATTGATGCTTGTCTTGAAAGTACTATTCATGAAAAGTCTTTGCTATATGATTCAGTTGTTTAATCATTGTCTTTACCATTGCTTTGAATCGCTGCATTCATCTCATATGCTTTACAATAGTATGATCAAGATTATGTTGGTAGCATGTCACCTCAGAAATTATCTTTGTTATCGTTTACCTACTCGAGGACGAGTAGGAACTAAGCTTGGGGATGCTGATACGTCTCCAACGTATCTATAATTTCTGATGTTCCATGCTTGTTTTATGACATTACCTACATGTTTTGTTCACACTTTATGATGATTTTATGTGTTTTCCGGAACTAACCTATTGACGAGATGCCGAAGTGCCAGTTCCTGTTTTCTGCTGTTTTTGGTTTCAGAAATCCTAGTAAGGAAATATTCTCGGAATTGGACGAAATCAACGCCCAGCATCTTATAATTCCACGTGTGCCCGGCGCGGCCAGAGGGGGGGCCGCGCCCCCCTATTGTGTCACCGCCTCGTCAGCCTTCCGACTCCGCCTCTTCGCCTATTTAAAGGTCCCTGACCTAAATCTTCGATACGAAAAAGCCACGGTACGAGAAACCTTCCAGAGCCGCCGCCATCGCGAAGCCAAGATCTGGGGGAGAGGAGTCTCTGTTCCGGCACGCCGCCGGGACGGGGAAGTGCCCCGGAAGGCATCTCCATCGACACCACCGCCATCTTCATCACCGCTGCTGTCTCCCATGAGGAGGGAGTAGTTCTCCATCGAGGCTAAGGGCTGTACCGGTAGCTATGTGGTTAATCTCTCTCCTATGTACTTCAATACAATGATCTCATGAGCTGCCTTACATGATTGAGATTCATATGAGTTTTGTATCACTATTCATCTATGTGCTACTCTAGTGATGTTATTAAAGTACTCTATTCCTCCTTCATGATGTAATGGTGACGAGTGTGTGCATCATGTAGTACTTGGCGTAGTTTATAATTATGATCTCTTGTAGATTATGAAGTTAACTATTACTATGATGGTATTGATGTGATCTATTCCTCCTTTCATAGTATGAAGGTGACAGTGTGCATGCTATGTTAGTACTTGGTATAATTGTGTTGATCTATCATGCACTCTAAGGTTATTTAAATATGAATATCGAATGTTGTGGAGCTTGTTAACTCCGGCATTGAGGTGCTCTTGTAGCCCTACGCAATTAGTGGTGTTCATCATCCAACAAGAGAGTGTAGAGTGGTTTTATTATGTGATCAATGTTGAGAGTGTCCACTAGTGAAAGTATGATCCCTAGGCCTTGTTTCCAAATACTGTAATCATCGCTTGTTTACTGTTCTACTGCATCCGTACTGCCTGCAATATTCCCACCATCAACCACACACCAGTTGTAGCATCAAGTATTTTTACGGCGCCGTTACTACTGCTCATATACATTCATACCACATGTATTTCACTATCTCTTCGCCGAACTAGTGCACCTATACATCTGACAAGTGTATTAGGTGTGTTGGGGACACAAGAGACTTCTTGCATTGTGATCGCAGGGTTGCTTGAGAGGGATCTCTTTGACCTCTTCCTCCCTGAGTTCGATAAACCTTGGGTGATCCACTTAAGGGAAAACTTGCTGCTGTTCTACAAACCTCTGCTCTTGGAGGCCCAACACTGTCTACAGGAAAAGGAGTGTGCGTAGACATCAGTCAGCGATGATGAGAAGGTGTTGTTCGCCACTCACTTTCTTTCTGGACCTGCACGCGCTTGGTGGGAAAATATCAAGGCTATTCAAGCTGAAGGACACATCATCAACATGGAAGAATTCAAAGCCAAGTTCCGCAAGACCCACATTCCATCTGGACTGATCAAGCTCATGAAGGACAAGTTCATGAATCTGAGGCAAGGAAGCATGTCTGTTATGGAATACATGGACAAGTTCACCACACTGTCTAGGTACGCTCCAGACGACACTGACTCCGAAGAGAAGAAGAAGGACCACTTTCTGAATGGTCTGCATGATGAGATGCAGAGTATCTTGGTGGTTGTTCCATACCCTGACCTTGAGTCGCTGGCAGATGCCTCTATTATGGTTGAGAGCAAGCGCAAGCATGCGTTTGAGAACCGCAAACGCAAGGCGATGCTGTAGCAAGGCAGCTCCAATACTCAGCGACCCCGTAGTTTCCCTCCACCAAGACCGGCGCCCCAGCAACAGAAGGCACCACCCACTGTACCTCGCCCCAACGACCCCAATCGCAACTACAACCCTGAGAGTTCTGGAGGAAGCAACTTCAATCCCAACTACAATCGCTAGAACAACACTGTCCGCATCCCCACCAATGGATGCTACACATGCGGACAGCCGGGTCATTTCTCCAAGGAGTGTCCCAACAGGATGAACACTGCACAGCGCCCCAATGCACCTAAGCCAAATCATGGACAAGCCCGTACTGCTGCCGGAAGGAACCAGAACCAGAAGAAGCCAGCTGGACCAGCTAGGGGACACCTCAACCACATCAACGCTGAAGAAGCTCAGGAAGCTCTGGATATCGTTCTGGGTACGTTCCCCGTCAACTCAGTACCCTCGACAGTTTTGTTTGATTTCGGAGTGTCGCATTCTTTCGTTACCAAGCCCTTTGTGAGAAAAGGAGGTTTAACCCCCACCCCCTTGAAGCGACCTATGCTCGTACAAATCCCTGGATCCACTAGCAAAACCCAGAGTTCTTGCAAAGAGGTTCCCATAGATATTCAGGGGAAGCGCTTCCACGCTAATCTGATAGTGTTGGGTGAGCAAGGTCTGGACATTATTTTAGGTATGGATTGGATGGTAAAGTATGAGGGTCATATAGACTGTGCTCGCCGAGCCATAACCCTGACTGCTGAGGACGGCGAGGAAATTGAACATGTAGCCGCCATGCCATCCTCGAAGGCCTTATGCAAGAAGAGTGTCGCTAGTCCAGCCCTGCATGAAGTACCCATAGCTTGTGAGTACCCTAAGGTTTTCCCCGATGAGCTACCTGGTATGCCCCCTGATCGGGATATCGAGTTTATCATTGAGTTAGTCCCCGGAACTGCCCCCATCGCTCAGCGACCCTACCGGATGAACCCTCAAGAATTAGTGGAGTTGAAGAAGCAGTTGGATGACATGTTGAGGAAAGGACTGATTCACCCGAGCGCATCACCCTGGGGATCTCCCCTTATCTTTGTGGATAAGCGGGACGGTACCATCCGCCTGTGCGTGGATTACCGGAAACTGAATGATGTCACCATCAAGAACAAATATCCCCTCCTGAAGATTGAAGATCTGTTTGACAAGATGAATGGATCCTGAGTTTTCTCCAAGATTGATCTCCGAACTGGTTATCACCAACTCAAGGTTCGAGAGTCGGACATCCCCAAGACTGCCTTCACCACACGGTATGGACTATTTGAATATACCGTGATGTCCTTTGGACTAACCAACGCCCCTGCCTATTTCATGAATCTCGTGAATAAGGTGTTCATGAAGTACCTCGACAAGTTCATCGTGGTTTTCATCGACGATATTCTGATCTACTCCAAGAATGAAGAAGAGCATGCTGAACATCTGTGGATTGTCTTGAGAACTCTCAGACACCATCAGCTTTATGCCAAGTTTAGTAAAGGTGAATTTTGGCTGAAAGAGGTAGGATTCCTTGGTCATGTCATATCTGCCGGAGGAGTATCTGTCGACCCATCAAAAATTCAGTCCATCATGGAGAAGAAGGCCCCTACCAACCAGACCAAAGTCCACGCCTTTTTAGGATTGGCGGGTTATTATCGTAAGTTCGTTGAGGGATTCTCCAGCATTTCGAGACCTTTAACGCAGTTGTTGAAGAAGGATAAGAAGTTCGAATGGACCGACAAATGTGAGGCCAGTTTTTAGGAACTCAAGAAGAGATTAGTTACAGCCCCCGTCTTGACCATGCCTGATATCACCAAAGATTTTCATGTATACTACGATGCATCGAAGCTTGGTCTGGGAAGTGTGCTGATGCAGGAAGGCAAGGTGATAGCTTATTTGTCAATACAACTTCGACCACACGAGATGAATGATATGTCTCAAACGTATCTATAATTTCTTATGTTCCATGCTAGTTTTATGACAATACCTACATGTTTTACTCATACTTTATATCATTTTTATGCATTTTCCGGTACTAACCTATTAACAAGATGCCGAAGCGCCAGTTCATGTTTTCTGCTGTTTTTGGTTTCAGAAATCCTACACAGGAAATATTCTCGGAATTGGACGAAACAAAAGCCCACGGCCTTATTTTCCACGGAGGGTTCCAGATCATCGAAGAAGAGTCGGAGAGGGCCAGTAGGGGGGCCACCCCATAGGGCGGCGCGGCCAGGCCCCCTGCCGCGCCCAGGTTTGGGGAGCCCACCCCTGGCTCTCCCGACGCTGCCTCTTCACCTATATATTCCTTCGTATCGGAAAACCCTAGTACCGAGAGCCAAAATACGAGAAAAGTTACTGAGACGCCGCCGCCGTCAATCCCATCTCGGGGGATTCTGAAGATCTTCTCTGGCACCCTGCCGGAGAGGGGAATCATCACCGGAGGGCTCTACATCACCATACCCGCCTCCGGACGGATGCGTGAGTAGTTCATCCTTGGACTATGGGTCCATAGCAGTAGCTAGATGGTTGTCTTCTCCTATTATGCCATCATGTTTAGATCTTGTGAGCTGCCTATCATGATCAAGATCATCTATTTGTAATGCTACATGTTGTGTTTGTTGGGATCCGATGAATATGGAATACTATGTCAAGTTGATTATCGATCTATCATATATGTGTTGTTTATGATCTTGCATGCTCTCCGTTGCTAGTAGAGGCTCTGGCCAAGTTGATACTTGTAACTCCAAGAGGGAGTATTTATGCTAGATAGTGGGTTCATGCCTCCATTGAATCTGGGACAGTGTCAGAAAGTTCTAAGGTTGTGGATGTGCTGTTGCCACTAGGGATACAACATCAATGCTTTGTCTAAGGATATTTGTATGGTTTACATTACGCACAGTACTTAATGCAATTGTCTGTTGTTTGCAACTTAATACTGGAAGGGGTGCGGATGCTAACCCGAAGGTGGACTTTTTAGGCATAGATGCATGCTGGATAGCGGTCTATGTTCTTTGTCATAATGCCCTAAGTAAATCTCAGAGTAGTCATCATGATATGTATATGCATTGTTATGCCCTCTCTATTTGTCAATTGCCCAACTGTAATTTGTTCACCCAACATGTTATTTATCTTATTGGAGAGACACCACTAGTGAACCGTGGACCCCGGTCCATTCTTTTACATCTGAAATACAACCTACTGCAATCATTGTTCTCTGTTGTTCTTTGCAAGCAAACATCATTCTCCACACCATACGTTTAATCCTTTGTTTACAACAAGCCGGTGAGATTGACAACCTCACTGTTAAGTTGGGGCAAAGTATCTTGATTGTGTTGTGCACGTTCCACGTTAGCACCGAAATCCCTGGTGTTGCGCCGCACTACACTCCTTCACCAACAACCTTCACGTGGCCTTCATCTCCTACTGGTTCGATAACCTTGGTTTCTTACTGAGGGAAAACTCGATGCTGTACGCATCATACTTTCCTCTTGGGGTTCCCAACGGACGTGTGCTTTACCATCACAAGAAACTACTTTCTGGCACCGTTGCAAGCCCTGTCACGCGCCAGCAGCTACTTTTCTCGGCGCCGTTGCCGGGGAGATCAAGACACGCAGCAAGGTGAGTCTCTCACACCCAATCTCTTTACTTTGTTTATTGTCTTGCTTTACTTTATTTTTTGTCTTGTTTGCTTTCTTTATATCAAAAAAAAATTAGTTACTCGCATTTACTTTATCGGTTTACCCTTGTTTATTTCACCATGCTTCTCCCTATGTTCACTTTGAAAGATATATCGGTAGGGAGTGGGTCTATCATTGGAAGAGATAATATAGAAGAATTTTTCAATCATGTTAGTAAGGTTGAAGATTTTGAAGATAGATCCTTGGTAGAACTTGCTCCTAATTATGAAATTTCTACTACCTCTTTAGTGCACATGTTGGAAGCTAGATTTGTCAATCTTAATCCTATAATGCAACATATGTTCCTTACACTCCGTGATAGGGAAGAAGGAGAGAAGAAAGATTTTTTTTTAGAAACCCTTCTTAAAGAATTTGGTGATGTAGCTAGAGAAGCTAGAAAAGTGTTTATTCGACATAAGATGCTTGGCTTTTATATCAATCTTGCAAATACCCTTGAAAGGATGGAAAAAGATAGGCTAAAGTACACTAATGAAACCAATTGTGAGGGGGAGACTAAAGTACCAATACCTTATAAGCTCATAGGAATGCATGAGGCACTAGAAAAGAATTTTGATTGGATTGTTCCTGAAAATTTATTTGAGGAGGATAGTAAGCCTAAAAGCAATGAAAGAGGAGCCTCTGAAACTTACATAGATAATATACAATGCATCGTTGAGAAAACTCCCAACTCTGATAATGATGTTTCTTCTCTTGATGTTACTTGATTTACACTTTCTGCGCCTAGCTGAAAGGCGTTAAAGAAAAGCGCTTATGGGAGACAACCCATTATTTTACTACAGAAATTTTTGTTTTATATTTGAGTCAAGGTGCTTGTTACTACTGTAGCAATACCTTTGTATGTTTACTTTATTGCATTGTTGTTCCAAGTAAAGTCTTTGATAGAAAGTTGATACTTGATTTGGATTTCTGCGCAGAAACAGATTTCTATCTGTCACGGTTTCGCGTTTTTCTCTCTGTATAAAATTCATAAAATCTTGAAACAAATCATGAGTAATCCTCAGATATGTACGCAACTTTCATTGAATTTGAGCTTCTTAATCTGAGCATGTTAAGTGCCTCGAAAAAATTCGTCTTTACGAACTATTTTGTTTTGACAGATTCTGCCTTTTATTTCGCATTGCCTCTTTTACTGTGTTTGAGTGGGTTTCTTTGCTCCATTAAATTTCAGTAACCTTGGGTAATGTCCAGAAGTGTTGGGAATTATTGTGTCCTTGCTGAACATGTGAATTTTTGATTATGCACTAACCCTCTAATGAGATTGTTTTGAGTTTGGTGTGAAGGAAGTTTTCAAGGATCAAGAGAGGAGGATGATATAATATGATCAAGAAGAGTGAAAGGTCCAAGCTTGGGGATGCCCCCGTGGTTTATCCCTGCATATTTCAAGAAGACTCAAGCATCTAAGCTTGGGGATGCCCAAGGCATCCCCTTCTTCATCAACAACTTATCAGGTCACCTCTAGTGAAACTATATTTTTATTCGGTCACATCTTATGTGCTTTACTTGGAGCGTCTGTGTGCTTTTATTTTTTGTTTGTGTTTGAATAAAATCAGATCCTAGCATTCCTTGTGTGGGAGAGAGACACGCTCCGCTTTTTCATATGAACACTGGTGTTCTTCGTTTACTTTTAACGTTCATTGCAAAAGTTAAAAGCTACTGCATTTATTGCTATTTGTTTGGAAACAGAAAATGCTTCATGTGGTAATTGGTATATTGTCTTGAATAATTTGATACTTGGCAATTGTTTTGAGCTCTCAAGTAGATCATGTTTAAGCTCTTGTATCATGTAGTTTAAACCTATTAGTGGAGAACTACCGTAGAGCTTGTTGAAATTTGATTTGCATGATTGGTCTCTCTAAGGTCTAGATATTTTCTAGTAAAAGTGTTTGAACAACAATGAAGACAGTGTAGAGTCTTATAATGCTTGCAATATGTTCTTATGTAAGTTTTGCTGTACCGGTTCATACTTGTGTTTGCTTCAAACAACCTTGCTAGCCAAAGCCTTGTACTGAGAGGGAATGCTTCTCGTGCATCCAAAACCTTGAGCCAAAACCTATGCTATTTGTGTCCACCATAACTACCTACTATGTGGTATTTTTCTGCCATTCCAAGTAAATACTTCATGTGCTACCTTTAAACAATTCAAAAGTTATTATCTCTTATTTGTGTCAATGTTTTATAGCTCATGAGGAAGTATGTGGTGTTTTATCTTTCAATCTTGTTGGGCAGACTTTCACCAATGGACTAGTGGCTTCATCCGCTTATCCAATAATTTTGCAAAAAGAGCTTGCAATGGGGTTCCCAGCCCCAATTAATTAACTTCCATTAATAATTCTCTTCACATGTTTTGCCCTGATTCATCAGTAAGCAACTTAATTTTGCAAATAGACACTCCTCCATGGTATGCGAAATGTTGGAAGGCACCCGAGGATTCGGTTAGCCATGGCTTGTGAAAGAAAAAGGTTGGGAGGAGTGTCATCCATAAATAAAACTAAAGTACATGTGTAAAAAAAGAGAAGAGGGATGATCTACCTTGCTGGTAGAGATAACGTCCTTCATGGGAGCCGCTCTTTGAAAGTCTGTTTGACGAGGGGGTTAGAGTGCCCACTACCATTCGTTGACAACAACAAACACCTCTCAAAACTTTACTTTTATGCTCTCTATATGATTTCAAAACTTGAAAAGCTCTAGCACATGATTTAATCCCTGCTTCCCTCTGCGAAGGGCCTTTCTTTTACTTTATGTTGAGTCGGTTTACCTACTTCCTTCTATCTTAGAAGCAAACACTTGTGTCAACTGTGTGCATTGATTCTTACATACTTGCTTACTTGCACTCATCATATTACTTTGTGTTGACAATTATCCATGAGATATACATGTTGAAAGTTGAAAGCAACTGCTGAAACTTAAATCTTCCTTTGTGTTGCTTCAAAACCTTCTATTAAGAATCTATTGCTTTATGAGTTAACTCTTATGTAAGACTTTCTGATGCTTGTCTTGAAAGTACTATTCATGAAAAGTCTTTGCTATATGATTCAGTTGTTTAGTAATTATCTATTTGTTAACAAATTATAGACCATTGCTTTGAGTCACTTCATTCATCTCATATGCTTTACAATAGTATTGATCAAGATCATGTTGGTAACATGTCACTTCAGAAATTATTCTTTTTATCATTTACCTAGTTGAGGGCGAGTAGGAACTAAGCTTGGGGATGCTTGATACGTCTCAAACGTATCTATAATTTCTTATGTTCCATGCTAGTTTTATGACAATACCTACATGTTTTACTCATACTTTATATCATTTTTATGCATTTTCCGGTACTAACCTATTTACAAGATGCCGAAGCGCCAGTTCCTATTTTCTGATGTTTTTGGTTTCAGAAATCCTACACAGGAAATATTCTCGGAATTGGACGAAACAAAAGCCCACGGCCTTATTTTCCACGGAGGGTTCCAGAACATCGAAGAAGAGTCGGAGAGGGCCAGCAGGGGGGCCACCCCATAGGATAGCGCGGCCAGGCCCCCTGCCGCGCCCAGGTATGGGGAGCCCACCCCCTGGCTCCCCCGACGCTGCCTCTTCGCCTATATATTCCTTCGTATCGGAAAACCCTAGTACCGAGAGCCAAAATACGAGAAAAGTTACTGAGACGCTACCGCCGTCAATCCCATCTCGGGGGATTCTGAAGATCTCCTCTGGCACCCTGCCGGAGATGGGAATCATCACCGGAGGGCTCTACATCACCATGCCCGCCTCCGGACTGATGCGTGAGTAGTTCATCCTTCGACTATGGGTCCATAGCAGTAGCTAGATGGTTGTCTTCTCCTATTATGCCATCATGTTTAGATCTTGTGAGCTGCCTATCATGATCAAGATCATCTATTTGTAATGCTACATGTTGTGTTTGTTGGGATCCTATGAATATGGAATACTATGTCAAGTTGATTATCGATCTATCATATATGTGTTGTTTATGATCTTGCATGCTCTCCGTTGCTAGTAGAGGCTCTGGCCAAGTTGATACTTGTAACTCCAAGAGGGAGTATTTATGCTAGATAGTGGGTTCATGCCTCAATTGAATCTGGGACAGTGATAGAAAGTTCTAAGGTTGTGGATGTGCTGTTGCCACTAGGGATACAACATCAATGCTTTGTCTAAGGATATTTGTATTGTTTACATTACGCACAGTACTTAATGCAATTGTCTGTTGTTTGCAACTTAATACTGGAAGGGGTGCGGATGCTAACCCGAAGGTGGACTTTTTAGGCATAGATGCATGCTGGATAGCGGTCTATGTTCTTTGTCGTAATGCCCTAAGTAAATCTCATAGTAGTCATCATGATATGTATGTGCATTGTTATGCCCTCTCTATTTGTCAATTTCCCAACTGTAATTTGTTCACCCAACATGTTATTTATCTTATTGGAGAGACACCACTAGTGAACTGTGGACGCCGGTCCATTCTTTTACATCTGAAATACAACCTACCGCAATCATTGTTCTCTGTTGTTCTTTGCAAGCAAACATCATTCTCCACACCATACGTTTAATCCTTTGTTTACAGCAAGCCGGTGAGATTGACAACCTCACTGTTAAGTTGGGGAAAAGTGTCTTGATTGTGTTGTGCAGGTTCCACGTTGGCGCTGGAATCCCTGGTGTTGCGCCGCACTACACTCGTTCACCAACAACCTTCACGTGGCCTTCATCTCCTACTGGTTCGATAACCTTGGTTTCTTATTGAGGGAAAACTCGCTGCTGTACGCATCATACTTTCTCTTGGGGTTCCCAATGGACGTGTGCTTTACCGTCACAAGAAGCTACTTTCTGGCACCGTTGCAAGCCCTGTCACGCGCTAGAAATGAACTACCCCACGTATGAGTTAGAGCTTGCTGTTGTAGTTCACGCCCTGAAGACCTGACGCCACTATCTAGTGGGAAATCACTGCGAGATCTACACTGATCACAAGAGCCTGAAGTATATTTTCACTCAGCGGGAGCTGAACATGAGGCAGAACAGATGGATGGAGCTCATCAAGGATTACGACCTCGGCATTCATTATCATCCCAGGAAAGAAAATGTCGTAGCCGATGCCCTTAGTCGAGAGCCCTGTTCGCTAAAAGCTCTCATCAAGGTTGCTCAACCCAAGCTGTATGAAGAACTTGAGGAGTTCGGCCTCGAGTTGGTTAGCCATGGATTCCTGGTGATTCGTGAACTGTAGCCTACATTATTCGACCAGATTAAGCAAGCTCAGGTGGGACATGAGAGTATTGAAGGAATCAAGCGTAGAATGGATAGGGAGGAAGTTCCTGGCTTCACGACTGATGCCAAAGGAGTTTTGTGGTACAAAGGATGCCTCTGTGTACCCAATATTGAAGACCTGAAGCAACTCATCATGAAGGAAGCCCACGACATCCCATACTCAATCCACCCCGGAGGAACCAAGATGTATCAAGACCTGAAGAAAGAATTTTGGTGGCACGGTATGAAGCGCGAGATAGCCTTTTTCATCGCTCGTTGCGACGTGTGCCAGAAAGTAAAGGCTGAACATCTGCGACCAGCTGGACTGCTCCAACTCCTCAAGGTTCCTGAGTGGAAATGGGAAGAAGTCGGAATGGACTTCATCACCGGACTCCCTAAATCCCAGCGCGGTCATGACTCCATCTGGGTCATCGTTGACCGACTTACCAAAGTTGCTCATTTCATCCCGGTGAAGACCAACTATAATGGTACCAAGCTAGCTGACCTGTATGTGTCCCGGATTGTGAGTCTCCACGGCGTTCCTAAGCGGATCGTATCTGGCCGTGGTACCCAATTCACCTCAAGATTCTGGAAGAGCCTGCATGAAGCTCTCGGTACCAAGCTCGCCTTCAACATAGCTTATGACCCGCAGACCGGTGGCCAGACCGAAAGAGTAAATCAAATTCTTGAAGATATGTTTGTGCTTGTGCCCTCGCCTATGGAGCAAAATGGGAAGATTGTCTACCCTTCACAGAATTCTCTTACAACAATAGCTACCAAGCTAGTCTTCAGATGGCCCCCTTTGAAGCCTTATATGGTCGTCGTTGCCAAACCCCTCTCAACTGGTCCGAAACCGGAGATAGCCAAGTTTTTGGCCTTGACTTATTCGCGAAGCTGAAGAACAAGTTCAACTGATTCGTGATCGCCTCAAGGCCGCTCAACACCGCCGGAAGAGTTATGCTGATTCCAAGCGTCGGGAACCGGCCTTCAAGGTTGGAGATCATGTCTATCTTCGCGTCACTCCACTCAAGGGAATGTAGAGATTTCACGTCAAAGGGAAGCTTGCCCCTAGATATATTGGGCCCTTCAAAGTTCTCGCTCATCGAGGTGAAGTATCATATCAACTGGAACTGCCTGCTGAATTAGCGGATTTCCACGATGTGTTCCATATCTCTCTACTTCGACGATGCCTCCAAGTGCCCGACAAGCCGGAGACATTCAAGAACATCGATTATCACACCCTCGACCTCAACACCGACTTAACTTATCGAGAAGTAACCCTTCGGATTTTGGAAGAATCTATCTATCTCACCTGAAGAAGGAAGATTAAATTCTGTAAGGTCCAGTAGAGTAATCACTCCGAGGAGGAAGCCACTTGGGAATGAGAAGATCAACTTTGGAAGGATTTCCCTGCACTCTTCAGTTCTTAGCCACCGAATCTCAAGGACGAGATTCATTTTAAGGGGGGAAGGTTTGTAACAACCCAACTTTTTCACGTTCATTTAAAATTTTGGAATGCAAATTTTGGGCCGACAAAAACTTTTTCTGTTTCCAACTTTGCATGCATATAGTTGATCTTTTTTTTGATTGTAGAATGTGTGTTTTGTGCTTGTGAAAAAAAAAATTACATTGGTGTGTAAACCCCAAAGATCCCTATCTTCATGTGAACCCTTTTTATTTCTAGTTTTAATTAAATTTAATCATGACACAAACTATGTCACTCTTTTTCTTTAATTGGCTTGTGAAATTAAAATTCCCTTTCTCACTAAAACCTTAGGACTTGAACTTCCCCTATTACATAAGTGGATCTTACAAGATCACCTTTTTACTTTATTTGCTCCCATCCTTTATTTCTCTCTACTTAACCAAAAATTGTTTGGAAAAATTCTTTAGTCTAGTAATATTGCTCTCATCTCACTACTACCCTTGAAGTCACAAAAATCAAAATAGGTTAGTCATACCAAAATATTGAAATTGTGCCAAAATTGAGAAATGGTCACATAGACCATGAACTAATTAATTTTGCCCTCCCTCTTCTTCTTCCTTTTCTTTTTAGCATGTCCATCTCTCTCTTTCAACTCACTCACTCTCCACACCCTGCACTCATGTGCTGCATTATTAATCCCCATCGTGTGAGTGAGAGAAGCTTTGAGAGAGGAGGATGGCCGGGAGGCTTGGTGGGGTGTGCATGCATGATTTTGGCTAGCTCCAAGCACATGCTGCCAAGCCACCATCTCTCTCTATCTCTCTCTTCCCCTAATCCACTCTCCAACCCACCAGCATGGTGGATAAATCTGACCCCAAACTCGACCCCATCTTCCCTCTCCCACTCTCCACACACACATGTGCATGCATGGCCATTTCCCCATTTTGGCACCCTCACCTTCTCGCTCTAGTGGACTTGGACGTTGAGACGGGCACGACAGCGTGCTCACGTGCCTCAGAGACAAACTACCCGTTGGCCTCTTCCCTCCCCGTGCACGCCAAAGCCGATGCCAGTCAGGTCATTTCGTCGAGCACCACGCAGTCAGACGCGACCGCTCCTTCTCCTGGCCGATGCCGATGCGCGCTCGCGTCCAAACGGCGGCACCATCGCGCCTACACGTAGCCCACCGCCCTTCTCCGCCAATCCCCCGCTGCCGCCCCCTTGCTTCGCACTCACCGGACAGGGTGTACCGTGCACCGCGCGGCACGGTATAAAACGGACCAGCGCTCCTCCGTCCAAACCCTCTCGCCACCAGAACCCCCTCCCACCACCAGCTCATCTCCCTAGTGGAGAGGAGTTTCTCTCGTAACCACCAGCGGTCCTCCTATATCACCATGTCGTCGGAGTCACCAGTAATTAAGAGTCTCCCCATGGTTACACTTTTAGTTCTAGGACCTGTGTTGTTTCCTCATTGATAGTAGTTGACAGGGTGTAATATCCCAGGTTTAGCGACGATCGAGGGGTAGAATTTAGAAAGGGATGTGCATTGCATCGTAAAAATTGGGGAAATTTCGCGCTTTTAAAGAAAAACTGCATCGGACGGGGACAAGTTTCTCTCTCGACACCAGACAGGGTTAGGGTTTGGAGAGTGCGATAAACTTGGACCTCAATTAACTCAATTAGGGTTTACGAGAATAGAGGGGAACAAATTACAACTCAACTTAAGTTGTATGATTTAATTGTAACATGTTGTGTTTGAATTTCAAAATTCAAACATTATTTATGAATACTACAATCCAATTATGGATAATTCAATAAACAATTAAGTAAATGAGGAATTGAAACAATAGAAATGATAAGAAAAGCTCATTAGAGAAAACATTGAGCTTTATTGATTATCACACAATATCATTGTCATTTACAATATTCCAATTGGATTATGAATATTACAATACATTATAGAAATTTAATAAATGGAAAATAGAAAATGAAAATTACAAAGATATGCAATTGGCTAAACTACTAGCTGAAACTCTTCAAGAACTTCTTGATCACCACTTGAATGATCATCACTTGATCATCTCATCAATCCCTGGAAAGAAAAACAACAAAGAAAAACAAGAATTAGGCCAAGTGGCAAAGCCACTTGGCAGGTTAGTGTAGAAATAAGAAAATGGAGAGGATAATCTCAACTCTGCCGAGCTGAGCATGCCAAAGCCCAAGTTCCCAGCCCCACACACACACATGCAGCTCACAAGGCTGTGTGCATGTGCACCCGCACACACAGCCAGAGGAGTCACCAAAATGGTGCCAGGCACTGCTGTCGACCAAGAGAGCAAGGAGAGGGCCATTGATACGTCCATTTTGCATCACTATTTTATATCATAATTTAATGTTATTCATTGATATATTTCATATTTAGAGATGATACTTATGTTATTTCATCTATTTTGCATGTTTCATGATTATTGGAGAATCGCGCACTGGAGCCAGGATTCTGCTGGAAAAAGCGCCGTCAGAATGCAATATTTCGGAAGATCAACAATTGACGGGAATTATACTGAAAATCCTATTTTTCCAGATGACGAAAGTAGCCAAAAGGAGGAGCCGAGGAGGGCCACCATGGCCCCCCCATAGGCCGGCGCGGGCCCATGCCTAGTCACGCCACCATGTGGGGAGGGGGCCCACAGCCCCCTCTGGCCTCCTCTCCTTCGCGTACTTCTTCGTCCCGAAAACCTAAGCTCCAGAGGATAGTCGCGAAGAGTCATAGCCGCCTCTGCGGGGCGGAAAACACCAGAGAGAAAAGAGCTCTCTCGCAGGCTGAAATCTGCCGGGGAAATTCCCTCCCGGAGGGGGAAATCGACGCCATCATCACCGTCATCGAGCTGGACATCATCTCCATCATCATCACCATCATCTCCATCATCATCACTGCCGTCTCCACCTCTGCACATCGTCACCGCTGTAACAATTAGGGTTGGATCTTGATTGTTTGATAGTGGAAACTCTCCCGGTATTGATTTCTACTTGTTATTGATGCTATTGAGTGAAACCATTGAACCAAGGTTTATGTTCAGATTTTTATTCATCATCATATCACATCTGATCATGTTCCATATGATGTCTCGTGAGTAGTTCGTTTAGTTCTTGAGGACATGGGTGAAGTCTAAATGTTAGTAGTGAATTATGGTTGAGTAATATTCAATGTTATGATATTTAAGTTGTGGTGTTATTCTTCTAGTGGTGTCATGTGAGCATCGACTACATGATACTTCACCTTTATGGGCCTAGGGGAATACATCTTGTACTCGTTTGCCAATTGCGGGGTTGCCGGAGTGACAGAAACCTAAACCCCCGTTGGTATATCGATGCAGGAGGGATAGCAGGATCTCAGAGTTTAAGGCTGTGGTTAGATTTATCTTAATTACTTTCTTGTAGTTGCGGATGCTTGCAAGGGGTATAATCACAAGTATGTATTAGTCCTAGGAAGGGCGATGCATTAGCATAGGTTCACACACACAACACTTATCAAAACAATGAAGATTAATCAGCTATATGAAGCGAAAGCACTAGACTAAATTCCCGTGTGTCCTCAAGAACGTTTGGTCATTATAAGTAAACAAACCGGCTTGTCCTTTGTGCTAAAAAGGATTGGGCCACTCGCTGCAATTGTTACTCTCGCATTTTACTTACTCGTACTTTATTCATCTGCTACATCTAAACCCCCTGAATACTTGTCTGCGAGCATTTACAGTGAATCCTTCATCGAAACTGCTTGTCAACACCTTCTGCTCCTCGTTGGGATCGACACTCTTATTTATCGAAAATACTACGATACACCCCCTATACTTGTGGGTCATCAAGACTATTTTCTGGCGCCGTTGCCGGGGAGTGAAGCGCTATTGGTAAGTGGAATTGGTAAGGGAAACTTTTACTGTTTGTGCTGATTTTATTTCTGCTCTCGCTGCTATAATTCATTATGGAGAGATCTTCTCTTGAATTTTTATTTGGAAAATCTACTACTACTGCAAAGGTAGTGGATGAGGCGCCAGGTGAGAAAGAGGTTCCATACAAAATACCTATGAAAATTATTGAACGTGTTGTGGATAACCGCTATGAAGGGGATGGAACTGTCCATCCTGGTGATCATTTACTGTTCTTACATGAATTATGCGGTTTATTCAAGTGTGCAGGTATTTCTATGGATGAAGTTAGGAAGAAACTATTCTCTATATCACTGTCTGGTAAAGCGGCGCATTGGTATAAATTACTGAATAATGGGGATTCTCTTGAATGGAATGATATTGTGCCCCTATTTTACTCAAAGTTCTATCCTCCAAGTGAAATTCACAAAGACCGGAAACGCATATATAATTTATGGCCTCATGATGGAGAGAGTATTGCCCAAGCGTGGGGGAGATTGAAGTCTTTAATGCTCAAATGCCCCATTCATGAGCTTCCCGGTAATATTATCATTGATAATTTCTATGCAAGACTTTCTTTTCAAGATAAGACCTTGCTGGATACTTCTTGTTCTGGATCATTTACACGCAACAAAGAAGAGTTTAAAAGGGACCTTCTTGATCGGATTCAGGAGAATACTGAAGGATGGGAGAACGACAAAGGTAGAGAGTCATGTATAAACTATGATTATAAATGCATTGAAACTTTTATGGATACTGATAAATTTCGTAATATGAGTGCTACTTATGGTCTTGATTCTCAAGTCGTTGCAAATCTTTATAAAGCTTTTGCCTCTCATTATGAATTGCCTAAGAAGAATTTTGATAAGTATCATGAACCGTATAAAGATAAAATTGATTCATCTGTAAATAAATGTGTTGTAATTGAAACTGTTGATCATGTTCTTCCTGAAGCTTATATTGAAAAAACTCCTTTCCCTGCTAAAATGAAGGAGTATTCTGTTATAAATAGTGCTGTTAATAAAAGTGAAAAGAAACCTGTAGACCCTGAAGAGCAAATAAAGGTTGAACCTGCTATTGCAATAGTTAAAGATCTTGTGACTGAAAATGTGGAAGATGGTCATATTATTTTCTGTGAAGATGCTTCTAATATTGTTTCGCATCCTAATAAGTCTAGGAAAACTAGTGTTCCTATGCTCTCTGTTAGAATTGGTGATCATTGTTATTATGGTTTATGTGATATTGGTGCAAGTATTAGTGCTATTCCTTATGAGATTTACACGGAGATTATGCATGAAATTGGTTCTTGTGAACTTGAAGATATTGATGTGGTTATTCGGCTAGCTAATAGAGAAACTATCTCTCCAATTGGTATTGTTCGAGATGTGGAAGTTCTATGTGGTAAGATTAAATATCCTGCTGACTTTTTAGTACTTGGTTCTGCTGCTAGTAAGCATTGTCATATCATTTTTGGTAGACCTTTTCTAAATACTTGTGGAGCTGTTATAGATTGCAAGAAAGAGAAAATTGTGACTAAATTTGTTGGTGAATCTTATGAGTTTAATTTCTCTAAATTTGCCAAAACTCCTTATAAAGCTGATTTGCCTAATAATGATTTTAGAGTTGAACAGTGTGCATCTATTGCTCTTGCTCCTAATAATCCTTTGCAGCAACATTTGGAGAATAGTGAGAGTGAAGTCTTTAGGGAAGAAAGAAATGAGCTTGATGAAATTTTCCTTCGTCAACCTATTCTTAAACATGATTTGCCGGTAGAAGATCTAGGTACAACACCAACACCAAAGGAAGATCCTATTTTTGATTTAAAACCATTGCCTGATAATCTTAAATATGCTCATATTGATGATAAGAAAATATATCCTGTTATTATTAGTTCTAAGCTTTCAGAGTTTGAAGAAGAAAGGTTATTGGAAATATTGAAGAAACACCGAGGAGCTATTGGCTACACTCTTGATGATTTGAAGGGGGTTTCTCCCTCTATTTGCCAACATGCCATTAATATGGAAGATGATGCAAAGCCTGTTGTTGAACATCAGCGTCGTTTAATTCCTAAAATGAAGGATGTGGTAAGAAATGAGGTATTATTAAAACTTCTTGAAGCTAGTATTATATATCCTATTGCTGATAGTAGATGGGTTAGTCCTGTGCATTGTGTTCCTAAGAAAGGAGGAATGACTGTTGTGCCTAATGATAATGATGAGCTCATACCTCAAAGAGTAGTTGTAGGGTATAGAATGTGCATTGATTATCGAAAAGTTAATAAGTTTACTAAGAAAGATCATTACCCTTTACCTTTTATTGATCAAATGTTAGAAAGGTTATCTAAAAATACTCATTTTTGCTTTCTTGATGGTTATTCTGGGTTTTCACAAATTGTTGTTAAAACTAAGGATCAAGAGAAAACCACTTTCACTTGTCCCTATGGAACTTATGCTTATAGACGTATGCCTTTCGGTTTATGTAATGCTCCTACTACTTTTCAAAGATGCATGTCTGCTATTTTTCATGTCTTTTGCGAGAATATTGTAGAGGTATTCATGGATGATTTTTCTGTCTATGGGAATTCTTTTGATAATTGCTTGCGAAACCTCGATAAAGTTTTGCAGAGATGTGAAGAAACTAACCTTGTTCTTAATTGGGAGAAATGCCACTTTATGGTTAATGAAGGAATTGTATTGGGACATAAAATTTCCGAGAGAGGTATTGAAGTTGATAGAGCTAAATTTGAAGCAATTGAGAAGATGCCCTATCCTAGAGATGTTAAAGGTATTCGTAGTATTCTTGGTCATGCCGGGTTTTATAGGAGATTCATTAAAGATTTCTCCAAGATTTCAAAACCTCTTACTAATCTTCTTCAAAAAGATGTACCTTTTGTTTTTGATGATGATTGTAAGGAAGCTTTTGAAACTCTAAAGAAAGCATTAACAACTGCTCCTATAGTTGAACCTCCTGATTGGAACTTACCTTTTGAAATTATGTGTGATTCTAGTGATTTTGCTGTAGGCGCTGTTCTTGGACAGCGAGTAGATAAAAAATTAAATGTTATTCATTATGCTAGTAAAACTCTTGATGCTGCTCAAAGAAATTATGCTACAACTGAAAAAGAATTGTTAGCTGTAGTCTTTGCTTGTGACAAATTTAGATCCTATATTGTTGATTCAAAAGTTACGATTCCTACTGATCATGCTGCAATTAGATACCTTATGCAAAAGAAAGATTCTAAGCAAAGGCTTATTAGATGGGTGCTTCTGTTGCAAGAATTTGATTTGCATATTATAGATAGGAAAGGTGCTGATAATCCTGTTGCTGATAACTTGTCTAGATTGGAAAATATTGCTTATGATCCTGTTCCTGTTAATGATAGTTTTCCAAATGAGCAATTGGCTGTAATAAAGGTGAGCTCGCGAGATAGCCCTTGGTATGCTGATTATGCTAACTTTATTGTTTCCAAGTACTTGCCTCCAACCTTTTCAGCTCAGCAAAGGAGGAAATTCTTTTATGACTTAAGGCATTATTTTTGGGATGACCCACACTTATATAAAGAAGGAGTGGATGGTATTCTGCGAAGATGTGTTCCCGAATATGAACAACAAGAGATATTGAGTAAGTGTCATGGTAGTTGACATGCGTACAGCACGCGACCGTTGGGAACCCCAAGTGGAAGGTGTGATGCGTACAGCAGTAAGTTTCCCTCAGTAAGAAACCAAGGTTTATCGAACCAGTAGGAGTCAAGAAGCACGTTGAAGGTTGATGGCGGCGAAGTGTAGTGCGGCGCAACACCAGGGATTCCGGCGCCAACGTGGAACCTGCACAACACAACCAAATTACTTTGCCCCAACGTGACAGTGAGGTTGTCAATCTCACTGGCTTGCTGTAACAGAGGATTAGATGTATAGTGTGGATGATGATTGTTTGCAGAAAACAGTAGAACTACTATTGCAGTAGATTGTATTCGATGTAAAAGAATGGACCGGGGTCCACAGTTCACTAGAGGTGTCTCTCCCATAAAAATAAGCATGTTGGGTGAACAAATTACAGTTGGGCAATTGACAAATAAAGAGGGCATGACCATGCACATACATGTTATGATGAGTATTGTGAGATTTAATTGGGCATTACGACAAAGTACATAGACCGCTATCCAGCATGCATCTATGCCTAAAAAGTCCACCTTCAGGTTATCATCCAAACCCCTTCCAGTATTAAGTTGCAAACAACAGACAATTGCATTAAGTATGGTGCGTAATGTAATCAACACGTACATCCTTAGACATAGCATCGATGTTTTATCCCTAGTGGCAACAGCACATCCACAACCTTAGAACATTCTGTCACTGTCCCAGATTTAATGGAGGCATGAACCCACTATCGAGCATAAATACTCCCTCTTGGAGTTACAAGCAAAAACTTGGCCAGAGCCTCTACTAGTAACGGAGAGCATGCAAGATCATAAACAACACATAGATAATAGATTGATAATCAAAATGACATAGCATTCACTATTCATCGGATCCCAACAAACACAACATGTAGCATTACAGATAGATGATCTTGATCATGTTAGGCAGCTCACAAGATCCAACAATGAAGCACAATTGGGAGAAGACGACCATCTAGCTACTGCTATGGACCCATAGTCCAGGGGTGAACTACTCACTCATCACTCCAGAGGCGACCATGGCGGTGAAGAGTCCTCCGGGAGATGATTCCCCTCTCCGGCGGGGTGCCGGAGGCGATCTCCTGAATCCCCGAGATGGGATTGGCGGCGGTGGCGTCTCTAGAAGGTTTTCCGTATCGTGGCTCTCGGTACTGGAGTTATTATCGACGAAGGCTTAAGTAGGCGGAGGAGATAGGTCAGGGGGCGACGCGAGGGGCCCACACACTAGGCCGGCGCGGCCAGGGCTTGGGCCGCGCTGCCCTATTGTGTGGCCGCCTCGTTGCCCCACTTCGTTTCCTCTCCGGACTTCTGGAAGCTTCGTGGAAAAATAAGATCCTGGGCGTTGATTTCATCCAATTCCGAGAATATTTCCTTACTAGGATTTCTGAAACCAAAAACAGCAGAAAACAACAACTGGCTCTTCGGCATCTTGTTAATAGGTTAGTGCCAGAAAATGCATAAATATGACATAAAGTATGCATAAAACATGTAGGTATCATCAATAAAGTGGCATGGAACATAAGAAATTATCGATACGTTGGAGACGTATCAGCATCCCCAAGCTTAGTTCCTGCTCGTCCCGAGTAGGTAAACGATAACAAAGATAATTTCTGAAGTGACATGCTATCATAATCTTGATCAATACTATTGTAAGCACATGTAATGAATGCAGCGATTCGAAACAATGGTAATGCAATGAGTAAACAAATGAATCATATAGCAAAGACTTTTCATGAATAGTACTTTCAAGACAAGCATCAATAAGTCTTGCATAAGAGTTAACTCATAAAGCAATAAATCCATAGTAGAGGCATTGAAGCAACACAAAGGAAGATTAAGTTTCAGCGGTTGCTTTCAACTTGTAACATGTATATCTCATGGATATTGTCAATGTAAAGTAATATAACAAGTGCAATATGCAAGTATGTAGGAATCAATGCACAGTTAACACAAGTGTTTGCTTCTTGAGGTGGAGAGAAATAGGTGAACTGACTCAACATAAAAAGTAAAAGAAAGGCCCTTCGCAGAGGGAAGCATTGATTGCTATATTTGTGCTAGAGCTTTGGTTTTGAAAACAAGAAACAATTTTATCAACGGTAGTAATAAAGCATATGCATCATGTAAATTATATCCTACAAGTTGCAAGTCTCATGCATAGTATACTAATAGTGCCCGCACCTTGTCCTAATTAGCTCAGATTACCTGGATTATCGTCGCAATACATATGTTTTAACCAAGCGTCACAAATGGGTACCTCTATGCCGCCTGTACAAAGGTCTAAGGAGAAAGCTCGCATTGGATTTCTCGCTTTTGATTATTCTCAACTTAGACATCCATACCGGGACAACATAGACAACAGATAATGGACTCATCTTTAATGCATAAGCATTTGGCAACAATTAATGTTCTCATATGAGATTGAGGATATTTGTCCAAAACTGAAACTTCCACCATGAATCATGGCTTTAGTTAGCGGCCCAATGTTCTTCTCTAACAGTATGCATGCTCTAACCATTCAACTCATGGTAAATCGCCCTTACTTCAGACAAGACGGACATGCATAGCAACTCACATGATATTCAACAAAGTGTTGACGGCGTCCCCAAGAACATGGTTATCGCACAACAAGCAACTTAATAAGAGATAAAGTGCATAAGTACATATTCAATACCACAATAGTTTTTAGGCTATTTGTCCCATGAGCTATATATTGCAAAGATGAAGAATGGAAATTTTAAAGGTAGCACTCAAGCAATTTACTTTGGAATGGCGGAGAAATACCATGTAGTAGGTAGGTATGGTGGACACAAATGGCATATTGGTTGGCTCAAGGATTTTGGATGCATGAGAAGTATTCCCTCTCGATACAAGGCTTAGGCTAGCAAGGTTATTTGAAACAAACACAAGTATGAACCGGTGCAGCAAAACTCACATAAAAGACATATTGTAAACATTATAAGACTCTACACCGTCTTCCTTGTTGTTCGACCCTTACTAGAAATTATCTAGACCTTAGAGAGACCAATTATGCAAACCAAATTTTAGCAAGCTCTATGTATTTCTTCATTAATACGTGCAAAGTACATGATGCAAGAGCTTAAACATGAGCACAACAATTGCCAAGTATCACATTATCCAAGACATTTTACCAATTACTACATGTAGCATTTCCCATTTCCAACCATATAACAATTTAACGAAGCAGATTCAACCTTCGCCATGAATATTATGAGTAAAGCCTAAGGACATATTTGTCCATATGCAACAGCGGAGCGTGTCTCTCTCCCACACAATTAATGCTAGGATCCACTTTATTCAAACAAAACAAAAACAAACAGACGCTCCAAGCAAAGTGCATAAGATGTGATGGAATAAAAATATAGTTTCACTAGAGGAACCTGATAATGTTGTCGATGAAGAAGGGGATGCCTTGGGCATCCCCAAGCTTAGACGCTTGAGTCTTCTTAAAATATGCAGGGGTGAACCATTGGGGCATCCCCAAGCTTAGAGCTTTCACTCTCCTTGATCATATTGTATCATCCTCCTCTCTTGATCCTTGAAAACTTCCTCCACACCAAACTCAAAACAACTCATTAGAGGGTTAGTGCATAATCAAAATTCACATGTTCGGAGGTGACATAATCATTCTTAACACTTCTGGACATTGCACAAAGCTACCGAAAGTTAATGGAATAGAAAAATCCATCAAGCATAGCAAAACAGGCAATGCGAAATAAAAGGCAGAATATGTCAAAACGGAACGAGTTCGTAAAGATGAATTTCTAAGAGGCACCAGACTTGCTCAAATGAAAATGCTCAAATTTAATGAAAGTTGCGTACATATCTGAGGATCACTCACGTAAATTGGCATAATTTTCTGAGTTACCTACAGAGAATTAGGCCCAAATTTGTGACAGCAAAGAAATCTGTTTCTGCGCAGTAATCCAAATCTGGTATGAACCTTACTATCAACGACTTTACTTGGCACAACAATGCAACAAAACAAGATAAGGAGAGGTTGCTACAGTAGTAACAACTTCCAAGACTCAAATATAAAATAAAAGTGCAGTAGTAAAATCATGGGTTGTCTCCCATAAGCGCTTTTCTTTAACGCCTTTCAGCTAGGCGCGGAAAGTGTGTATCAAGTATTATCAAGAGACGAAGCATCAACATCATAATTTGTTCTAATAATAGAATCAAAAGGTAACTTCATTCTCTTTCTAGGGAAGTGTTCCATACCTTTCTTGACAGGAAATTGATATTTAATATTACCTTCCTTCATGTCAATGATAGCACCAACAGTTCGAAGAAAAGGTCTTCCCAAAATAATAGGACAAGATGCATTGCATTCAATATCCAAGACAACAAAATCAACGGGGAGAAGGTTATTGTTAACCGTAATGCGAACATTATGTTGACTGCCAAAACCCACCGGCGGGCAGCGGCCTTGTCAACACTGTAGAGCCGGGGGGAGCCTAGAGCTGCGGCTGGCTGAGACCCCTCCGAGCGACGGCCCGCAATGCTCTTCTGGTCACACGCGGCGTTGCGAAGTGCAAGGGCGTGCCACCTGACCTATACCTGGTCGGGAAGGTGATGAGATTGCCTCGCTTAGTTTCCTGCAGGGCATACATGTAAACGTTAAATACGAGCCTCGATCGGCTCTCGAGGTTATCCCGTGAATCGGCTCAAAGAGCCGATCCACCCATGATCCGTACGGGGTGTACGAATACTTGGTGGTCCTGCTTGATCAAGATGAAGCTAATGAGATCTACGACGATTTAGGGTTTTCACCACATAATCGGATCATCCTACTCCGAGGTTGGGCCGGATGGCCACGCACGGTGCTCGTAAGCCGATCCTAAACAAGGCCAAAAAACCAACATGAAGTTGATCCTAGGAACATCCCGTTTAGGACTTGCGAACGCCACCCTACGTGCCACAGGATCCTCCCCCTTTGTAAGGCCAAACTATTGCGGATATTAAACTAATCCTTGTAGAACAAGGAGCAATCGTAACGGATCAGATCTACTAAATAATAATCAAGCGGGGTGCCGCCCCCACACCTGAGATAGGCGTGAGGACGGCTAGATATGCAAGGGTTGCACTACGTAAGCATGCTTAAACGAAGAACAATGCTAACCCTAACACATCTAATGATAACTACGTTGCTCGCCATCAAAAGCGCTTCGATACGAGCAACGCATGAACAACGTGGGGCTTGTGCTGCCTAGATCGCAAGATGCGATCTAGGCAGCATGTCGCTTACCCGATAGAAACCCTCGAGACGAAGGAGTTGGCGATGCGCCGAGATTGGTTTGTTTTTGGGGTTGAACGTGAGTTGTTGTTTATTCCATAAACCCTAGGTACATATTTATAGTCCAGCGGACTCTCTAATGCGGGCGTGCACTAAACCGTACACGAGACAAACTCTAACTTTTAATCTAACATACAATCTATCATAAAGATACACGGGCAATTCAGCCCAATTCCTTCGTGCCAGGCCGCTCCAGGATTTTCCATACATACTCTTCCAAGCCCATCTTGATCGCGGCCCACTTCTGATCGCGGTTAAATCCTGGTGATAACACATTATCAACTCTCCCCAAAGGTTTCTTTGTAGAGTTATCAGCAAGATTAACATCCAAATAATAATTTTTCAATGTGGCAAGTCAAGCATATTATAGATTTTCCTAGGCATAACGGAAATACTTGCACCAAGATCACATAAAGCATTACAATCAAAGTCATTGACCTTCATCTTAATGATGGTCTCCCAACCATCCTCTAACTTCCTAGGAATAGAAGCTTCACGATTTAATTTCTCTTCTCTAGCTTTTATGAGAGCATTTGTAATATGTTTTGTAAAGGCCAAATTTATAGCACTAGCATTAGGACTCTTAGCAAATTTTTGTAAGAACTTTATAACTTCAGAGATGTGGCAATCATCAAAATCTAAACCATTATAATCTAAAGCAATGGGATCATTATCCCCAATGTTGGAAAAAATTTCAGCAGTTTTATCACAGGCAGTTTCAGCAGTTTTAGCAGTTTCTGTCAGTTTTTCACGCTTTGCATTAGAAGTGGAAACATTGCCAACACCAATTATTTTACCATTAATAGTAGGAGGTGCAGCAACATATGAAGCATTAGCATTGCTAGTGGTGGTAATAGTCCAAACTTTAGCTATATTATCTTCTTTAGCATTTTCTTCTTTCTCCCACCTAGCACGCAATTCGGCCATCAATCTTATATTCTCATTAACTCTATCTTGGATGGCATTTGCTGTAGTAACAATTTTATTTTTATTATTTTCAATAAGCATAACTTTCGATTTCAAATGATCAACATCCGCAGCAAGACTATCGACTTTAGAAGCAAGTATATCAATTTTCCCAAGCTTTTCTTCAATAGATTTGTTAAAAGCAGTTTGTGTACTAATAAATTCTTTAAGCATGGCTTCAAGTCCAGGGGGTGTGTTCCTATTATTGTTGTAAGAATTCCCATCAGAACTACCATATCCGTTACTATTATTATAAGGATATGGCCTATAGTTGTTACTAGAATTGTTCCGATAAGCGTTGTTGTTGAATTATTATTTTTAATGAAGTTCACATCAACATGTTCTTCTTGAGCAACCAATGAAGCTAACGGAACATTATTAGGATCACCATTAGTCCTACCATTCATAAGCATAGACATAATAGCATCAATCTTATCACTCAAGGAAGAGGTTTCTTCGACAGAATTTACCTTCTTACCTTGTGGAGCTCTTTCCGTGTGCCATTCAGAGTAATTAATCATCATATTATCAAGAAGCTTTGTTGCGTCGCCTAGAGTGATGGACATAAAGGTACCTCCAGCAGCTGAATCCAATAAGTTCGGCGAAGAAAAATTCAGTCCTGCATAAAAAGTTTGGATGATCATCCAAGTAGTCAGTCCATGGGTTGGGCAATTTTTAACCAAAGATTTCATTCTTTCCCAAGCTTGGGCAACATGCTCATTATCCAATTGTTTAAAATTCATTATGCTACTTCTCAAAGATATAATTTTAGCAGGAGGATAATATCTACCAATAAAAGCATCCTTGCATTTAGTCCATGAATCAATACTATTCTTAGGCAGAGATAGCAACCAATCTTGTCGTCGTGGTGAACGAGCAGATGCCATAGGATGGCTTAGATTGGGGCCGAATGGACGCTAGAGGATTCGGGGGAGGGTTTGCGATTAGGTGGGAAGAACTTCCGGATGCTTTCCTCAAGAACACAACCAGAGGCCGGTATCTAAGAAGAGAGACAAGAGGAAGAACTCTTTACTAGATCGCTAGCTTCATTGATCTCAACATGGTTACAAGTTCGATTGCCTAACCTTTCCTGTGGTCTCGCGCTGTAAGAGGCAGTACCCCCTCTCCTTATATAGGGGAGAGGGTGGCTTACAGAACAAGAAACCCTAATGGCATCTTTGACTGGACAAACTACTTTACAAAGCTACTTTAATCACAGATGACGCCGGGGTCCTCTTTAATCAGGGCTGCTGATGTCCTCCGGCTTCTTTGAGCGTCATCCCTCTCTTTGGTGCCAGGGCTCTGATTAAAGTCACTTTGCTTAGCTCATCCTTGTCTTCTTGTTCCAAAGAGAATCTTTGACCAGTCCTGCCGACAGGCCCTCCTTTCCGGTACCTTCTTTACCGGGTTCCGGCATACCCCTTTGGGGATACCGGCTTAGCTTTGCTTTCCCAAATTCCTACCAGGCTTCCGGTAAGAACATTAAACCGGTATCTTGATGGCTCAAACCATCCGGTTTGGCATGCCTTTGGCATACCGGGGGTTATCCCCCCAACATTAGTCCCCGAAGCTGGTATGGCCTGGAGGATTCTATCCTACAGACCATGCCAGGTTTTCATCTCTTTAAGATACCGGTTTAATCACTCATGTCTTGAGCTTGGTTCCGTCACCTTTACCCTTGTTCTTTTTCTTCTCTTTGCAAGGCATGTTCCGGCATCTCTCTTTTCCGGTATCATGTGTCTTTACTCCTCCCTCGGCGAAGTCGAGAATATTTCGGGCCCCGCGCCTGACAAAGACATGCGCACTGTGACTGACGCGCCAGTGTCAGTTGTCATATCGCTTCGACTCCCGCGCGCCCATTTAATGCACCGCTGCGGATCCCACTACCTCCTCGGGATCCCGTGTGCGCCTCCGTGTGGCGTCCCATTTTCTCGCGTGTATTCCCTCGCCACGTGGCGGCCCAAGGCGCGAACCGTCGCGGGCCGCGAGGCAAACCGCCGCGGCCCAGCGGTTTCCTGCCCACCATCTCTCTCCTTTATAAACACAACCGCCCCTTCTTCTTCATCTTCTTCGCATTCCTCATCCTTCGCGCACAGTGCTCCTCGCCTTCGCTCTTCCGCCGTTCTTCGTCCGCCGTCGCTCGCTCAAGCTCCGGCGCCCGGCGAACTCACGCCGTGCTTCCGCCGGACTTCGCTGCTCGGAGATCTTCGGCAGCAACTTCACCGCGCCCGCCGCATTCGCACTCCTTTGCAAGCTTCTCCGCCTCACCGTCGACGGTGCTCGCCGGCGACCGCAGGTCCGCTCCACCACCGGCAAACACTTCCCTCAGCGACCGCGCCGCTCAAGGTTGGTACCAATCTTACTTAGCTCGCCATCTGCTCGCTTTTCAGATCTTGGGTCTGCGGTGTTCTTATTTCCTCTTTTTCTTTGGTTTTCTTCTTACTCGTAGATCTTCACGCGGGGTTCAAGTGTGGGATTCCTGTTTTTTCGCCTACCCTTCCAATGTCTGACGAGGGATCTTCCTCCGCATCTTCTTCTTCCCTTACTGTTAAGCGCCGTAGACAATATTCTGGCGAATCTACGGCTTCAGATCCGATGGAGACCGATTCCGGCAACCAGCAGGAATCCGGTAGCCGTCAAGAATCCGGTGGCCATCTAGAATCCGGTAGCTTTAGCCAAGCATCCGGTAGCCACCTTGAAGCGAGTAGCTCCAGCGAAGCATCTAGTAGCTCCAGCCAATCTTCCGGCGAGGAGCCTTCCCCAATCACCCGCGGAGCCTGGATGGGCTCCAATGTTACAGAGTTTGAGATCGACTGGTTATACCGGTCCCGCCGGATTCCGGAAGGAGTTACCTGCCGGATTCCTGGCGACGAAATCGAACCGGACCCCGAGCCCGGTGAACATGTTGTCTTTCTGGCTCACTTTGAGCGCGGCTTCGGCCTTCCTGCCTCCCCTTTTTTCCGGGAGTTTTTAGATTTTTACGAACTCCAACCTCACCACCTTCCTGGCAACGCCATCTTCTACCTTTCTTGCTACGCCACCTTCATGGAGGCCTATATCGGCATTCGTCCCACTCGTGAGACGTTTGCCCGCTTCTTCAATTTGCGGATTAACTCCGTCCAGGGCAAAGAAATCCCTAAGCCCAAACCGCCCGTGGAGTGCGGATCTTGCATTGTTGGCTCCCGCCAAGGGAGCGCTTTTCTTAAGTTTTCCGGCCTCGAGTCCTGCCGCGCCTGGCAAGGAACTTTTTTCTATGTGAAGAACAGCGGCCGCGCCAATCTTATCGATCTTCCTCCATACCAAGCGGGGCCCCCTAGCAGAACCAATTGGAGCTACAACCCGAAGACGGATCACGCCGAAACCAACCGGGTAGTACGCTTCTTGGCTTCTTTGAAGAAGGAGACCAACATCTGCTCGATGATATCATCCGCACCTTTATTTCACGCCGGGTGCTTCCTCTGAAGCGCCGTGCGCATAGGATGAGCGAGATGTATGGCCCTGGTGATCCTACCAAGATCACAGGCCGCCCCCTTAGCAAGAAGGATGTTGTTCGCAAGGCTAAGCAGATTTGCCAAACTGCTATGCCATTTGCCTGGGAATGGGGCCTCCTTCCCCTCAGTTCTTCTAACCCTCCGACTCAAGAAGTAAGAGATTGCGCAATTTGGGGTTGTTTTTTGCCGGTAACTTTCTGCTTTTGTTAACCTTCCTTTTTATCTTGTTTCAGGCCAAGGACCGCTTCCCCCTCATCCAAGCAGAGCGGCGAGGAACTTGCCGGAAGCGCGCCCTTGACTCCTTCGACCCAGATCCCTACATCTTTTGGAAGGATCTGAAGATGGGCAAGACTCCGGCAGCGCGCCTTGGCCGGGACCCGCCGGAGCCAACCGGGACCTCCGATGACCTGACCGTGCTCGAGGTACCTTCTTTTCCGGTTTTCCGTACTTTGCCGCTATTGCTTTCCTGCGAATTGCTTCTTAGCCATATTCAATTCATAGATCCATGAGCGCGTGCCGCCCCTGCGCGCCGAGGCCGGCTCTGAGTTTGTGGACAAATTCATGGCCCAGGGCCAAAAGAACAAGCAGCCGGCATCTAATGCCGGTCCCAGCCAGGCCCCTCCCTCCAAGCGCTTCCGGACTGAGCCTGTGGGGGAGAAGGAAGTGGGCGTGCGCCGCTACGGGCGCAAGGTGATGCCGACTGCTTCCGGGTAAGTTTCTTAATTTCTTGCTTGCCTCTTTTTGCCAAGTTCTTTTTCCGGTTGCTTTTTTCCAACTATTTGTCTTTTCTTTTTCTCAGCCCCGCGCTCAAGCTTGGCCCAAGGCCATCGGGCTCTGAGGGATCCGCAAGGACCTCAACCCCTCCTCCTCGCTCAAGCCCGGCACCATCTGGTGCCGGCAACACCTCTGCCTCCCTTTCGGGGGGCACAACAAATTCGGGGCGTGCGGCCCCTTCATCGTCAGATCACCGCACGGAGGAGGATCTTTCCTTTCTCCCTGAACACCAGGACACCGGCGCCAGCAACATCGGCGCCGGAGAAGAAGAAGCTGCCGGGCGGGCGGAGCCTCCAGCTCCTCCCGTCCCCGAAAAGATGACAACTTCCGCGCCGGAATCTTCCGCGCCGGAAGGCTCCAACCCGGGTGACGCACCTAGCGCTCCCCCTTCTCCACGAACCATCCTTATGCCTCCGCCAGACGCTCCTCGCGCCAAGCCCTCCAGGGCCGCTCCTACCGCGCCGCCGGCCAAGACCTCCGGGGCCGCTTCTACCGCGCCGCCGCCCAAGACTTCCAAGCTCATCAAGGGGAAGGCGACGGCCTCCAGCGCCCCTTCCGGCGGCCAGCAGCCCCTGGTGCTGCACGTCGCCAAGGCCGCCAAGGATGCCGCCACGAAGGCCACCGGCCTCCTTGGCCGCATTACAGAGTTCCAGCGCCAAGGCCGGGACTTGGGGCACCTTCTGCCCTACGCCCAAAAGTGGAACGCCGCGGACATGACTCCGGCGACCCGCGGCCTGGGCAAGGACAGGCTGCCGGCACCTGACCCTGTCGGGGACCGGTCTTCCGAGGAGCACTTTATGCGGCTTCGCAGCGCCGTGAAAGAGCTCGACAGCGCGTGGTACGATTCCACGAACAACCTGATGGTACGTTGTACTAACTTTTTTCAATCTTTACCGGTTTCTTCGTTTCCGGCTTTGTTCTATCTTTTCTTTAGTTCCATGCCGGTTTCTCTCTTGTCTATCTTCCCAGTCCCCGAGTTTTGTGGTGAGAGCGCAGCTCTCAGCGCAAAACTTAACTTAACAACTTAGCGTGAAACCGGCACTGCCAGTCCCCGAGTTTCGGGTTAAACACTTTCTTCTTAGCGCAAAAATTGTCTTAGAAACGCACGAAACCGGCACTGCCAGTCCCCGAGTTTCGGGTTAAGAACTTTGTTCTTAGCGCAAAACCTATCTTAAAAACGCGCAAAACCGGCACTGCCAGTCCCCGAGTTTCGGGTTAAGAACTTTGTTCTTAGCGCGAAACTCAACTTAAAAACGCGCAAAACCGGCACTGCCAGTCCCCGAGTTTCGGTTTAAGAACTTTGTTCTTAGCGCAAAACTTAACTCATTTCTTCTTTTTCTTGAACAGCTCACGGCTGACGCTCGGAAGGCTCTCTTCGAGGAGCTTCTATGGGAGCATCGGGAGCTCGCTGAGGCACATGATAAGTGCCAAGGTAAGTTTTTGTTCTACCGGCATCTTTGTTACCGGAAACCTTTTTTCCTCCTAACATTCGCAATTTCTGCTTAACAGTGATCCCGGAAGCCTCCATCGATGCTCTCAAGGAGCAGCTCGCCGCCGCCCAACGTATGATTTTCTCCTTTCTCCTTTGAACTTGGTTTCTTTTCCATTTTTACTAGCACAACCTTGTTAACATCTTCCTTTCCAGTTACAGGGGAGAAGGACCAGCTCATCCGGCAGCACCAGGAGGAGCTGAGCGCCCACAAAACCAGCTACCAGGAGCTCAAGTCCCAGCTTATTCAGCTGGGGCTTGACCATGCCAAGGCCCTCAAAGCCGCTGAAGCGAACGCAGCGGCCAAGTTGGACGAGGCTCTGGAGGACGCCAGCAACGCCACAGTGGTACTGCGAGCTGAGCTGGAGGAGCTGGCCAAGGCCCGGAAGGGTGCTGAGGAGAAAGCCGCGCGGCTGGAGGAGGAGCACAAGGAATGCAACCAGCTGATCCTGCAGACTGACGCACTTGCCTTCCGTGAGTTCCTTTCTTTTACATATCTTGACTACTGCATACGAGCCTTTTTTCCTCCGACCCCATTTTCTTTTCGTCATCTTTCCTTCCGGTCTCTTTCTTTTCCGGATTCTTTCCCTTCCGGTCTCTTGTTCTTCCGGATTCTTTCCCTTAACCTTTTTCTTTCTTCGCACAGGCCTCTTTCCGGACTCGCAGAAGTACGATGTCAAGAAGGTTGACGCGCGCCGCAAAGACCAAGGCCAAGCGAATCTTGCCGTGCCATGGACGCCCAATGACCATCTGGTCGCGCTTAACGCGCGGGTGTCTCACATGCGCGCCATTGATCGCAATCTATCAGATATTCCTGATGTAGCTACCCAGCTCTTCAGGACTCTCTGGCTTGGCGAGGAGGTGCCGGATACCTTCTCCCTCATCAGCGATCGTCTTAAGGGCGCCGGCAGGAGGATCCGCGAGTGGCAGTGCTCTGCTGCCCGTGCTGGAGCGGATTCTGCCCTCCGCGTTGCCTGTTCCTGGTACCCGGAGCTTGACCTGGATGCCCTTACCGGCGTGCGTGAAGGCGCGGAAACTGATTTGGACCCGATCCTCACCGCTAAGCGGCAGGATCGTGCGTAGCACATCGCGGAGTACGCCGAAATGCGCACCTTCATCCCTCCCCCTCCTGACGTCAAAGATTATCTTGATGAGGAGGAAGATGAAGCCGAGGAAGAGCTCCTGGACGACACTGATGCTGGCGATGCTCCTCCGGAAGCCCCTGCTGCCTGATGATTCTCTATGAAATGTCTGCCTGTAATATGTCTGTTGGTCCTGCTTGCTTTAAAACAATGCTTGTTAAATTCTACCCCGGTATGCCGGGGTTTATGGTGTAAAACTTTAAATCTGCTTGTGGTTGCCGCACAACATTTTATGCCGGTAAGTTATACCGGTAGCTAAGTATTTCTAAGTTTGCCTTAGCATATTTGCTTTTGGTTCTGCTTTTATCCTGCACTGCAAAGATTTCCCAATTGTTTCCGCATCCAATTTGATGCATACTTGGTTCTTTTGCCTTGGCTCTGCTCGCCTTCTCTGGGCGTTCTTTGGCGTATGAGCACAAGGTTCTTTCACCAAACAAGCATCTTCTTGAACTTAGAAATAACTTTGAAATTTTGCAAAAAACCGGTTTAACCGGGGTTAGTTAAATTTTCCGGATTGTTCTTTCCTGCTCTCCCTTTTCGCAGTTCATGTGCTTATCTCCTACCGGTTTATCTTGCTTGCCATGAAGCCGGTTTGCGGACAGCAGCAGAGTCGAAGACTCCGGTAGGATTTAGCACACTACTAAACCGGAAAGAAAAAACATTCAATAAGCAACCGGTAGAACTGAAAAAATAAACAAGTTACATGCAACTTAAGTTGGGGCGAGTCCCCGAGATTCATTCAAGGTTCCGGCATCTTTTATTCATAGCATATAAGGTACAAAAAGGAACTTCTTACACCACCACTTCAAGAGTAGAAAGGACGCAACGAGCTACGTTCCATGGACGTTTGCTCTCCTCTCCGGACCTGTCCGCCTTTCCTTTCTTCCACTCCTGCGCATCGATTAAGTAGTATGCATCATTGTGAAGCACCTTGCTTACAATGAAGGGACCTTCCCATGGTGGCAAAAGTTTATGCCGGCCTTCAGTGCGCTGCACTAGGCGAAGCACAAGATCTCCTTCCCGGAAAACTCTCGGGTTAACCTTCCGGTTATGATAGCGTCTGAGGTTTTGCTGGTAAATGGCTGTTCTTGCCAAAGCTAGCTCTCTTGCTTCTTCTAGCAAGTCCACATCATTTTCTCTGGCCTCTTTGACCTCTTGCTCAGTATAGAGCTGTACCCTTGGTGAATCATGAATGATGTCGGTTGGTATGACCGCTTCTGCTCCATAAACCATGAAGAAGGGAGTGTATCCGGTAGACCGGTTTGGAGTTGTTCTTATACTCACTACTAGGAAAAGGGCAATCAGTGGCGCACCACTTTTACCCATCAGTGGCGCACTAGTGGTGCGCCACTGTTATCACGCCACTGCTAAGTTTTAGTAGTGGCGCACTAGTGGTGCGCCACTACTACCCTAAGTAACGCGTGGCGCACTACGTGGTGCGCCATTGACAAGTCCAGTGATGCGCCACTATTACCCCAAAGGGGTGCGCCACTGTTGTTCTGCAGTAGTGCGCCACAACTCTATGGTGTCGGTGCGCTACTGCTACCTCCCGGGGTGCGCCACTGTTATGGCGTTCTGGTGCGCCATCTGCTACTTTCGAAAGGGGATCGAGAGGGTAGTGCGCCACAAGTCTAGACTAGTGCGCCACTTCTACTTACAGGTCATGCGCCATCGATGGTCCTCTAGTGCGCCACTGCTAGTATTTCGTTTTTATTTTTTGTATTCCCGGCAGGTATTTGTACAGAGTTGTATATCACACTATAACAACACAAATACAGTATATATAACACATATAAGCAGCTAGCACAGTATACCAATACATAGTCCTTCACATTAGCCTCCATGATTCACAAGATTTCAAATATTAGATAACCGTTACGGTGTTACAAGTCACAAATGAGCTAGTGGTTACACAAGGTCGATCATCTAAACTAGCATCACATAGAAGAGAGCTAGAGTCACTACTAGCACCGTCCCGATGAAAGTGGTCTTCATCCGGTTCCTCCTCCGCTCCGTCCTCTCTCCCGCCGGATAGCGTGCGTATCCGTCTTCGACCTCCGCTCTAGTGGTGTACCCTTTGTAGCCGTTACCGCTAAAACGGTGAACCTGTCTCCGACACTCCTCCCGGCCGTTGTAGACTCCGGGAACCTTGCCCTTGTACACGACATACCACGTCATATCTGCGTACATATGCACAAGCCAAAGAAACATTAGTGCACGCTCATAGATGTTTGCAACGAATAAGAGCAAACTCAAAAACGATCCAAGTAGTATGAACTAAAAGGCATGCCTCATACATTGTTGGTCGGAACAAATATTAACATTTAGGGACGGAGTAAGCGAAACCAAGTAGGATGCACAATAGATTGATACTTGTGTCATCGCACCAGGTTCACTTACCCCTCCCCCAAGTGTATAGGTGACCAACATTCTAATCATCGGCATTTTGAGATACCAAAGCAAATGGAAGAATGACAAGGGCCTCATACTTTGTCAGTCCAAACAAATATTAACATTTAGAGAAGGCGTCGGTGAAACCAAGTAGGATGCACAAGAGATTGATACTTGTGTCATCGCACCGAGTTCACCGACCCCTCCCCAAGTGTATAGGTGACCAACATTCTAATCATCGGCATTTTGAGATACCAAAGCAAATGGAAGAATGACAAGGGCCTCATACTTTGTCGGTCAAAACAAATATTAACATTCCGTGATGGCGTAAGCGAGGCCAGGTAGGATGCACAAGACATGGATATTTGTGCCATCACACCGAGGCTCACTTACGTCACCACGGAGTGTACAAGTGACCAACCATTCTAATCATCGGCCAATGCAATTAAGAAGTGCCAACTCAAATAAGAAACAAGTAGCTAGTATGAACTAAATGGAATGCCTCATACATTGTTGGTCGAAACAAATATTAACATTCCGGGACGGAGTTAGCGAGCCAGGTAGGATGCACAAGAGATTGATATTTGTGCAATCACACGAGGCTCACTAACACCGCCCACGAGTGTACGGTGACCAAGCATTTTAATCATCGGCATTTTGAAAATCTCAAAGCAAATGGAATGACAAAATGGAATAAGTGCCTCATACATTGTTGGTCGAAACAAATATGAACATCCCGGGATGGCGTTAGTGAGGCCAGGTAGGATGCACAAGAGATTGATATTTGTGCCATCACACCAGGCTCACTAGCGACACCCCGGAGTGTACGGTTGACCGAACATTCTAATCATCGGCATTTTGAGATACCAAAGCAAATGGAATGACAAGGGCAAACAAATATGAACATCCCGGGATGGTGTCGGCGAGGCAAGGTAGGATGCACAAGAGATTGATATTTGGACATAACATCATCATACCTAACATCGTAGCTTCATACAATTTAATATAGAATTCAAACAACACGAAGCAACGAAGATAGAGTTGACAACACTCTAAGTTCTAACTATCGGTGTCCGAGCCGGATTCGCCGGTGTGGGGGTAGTGCACACGGCAGGCGGTGTCGTCGAACACCTTGACGATCATCTCGCCGTCCCCCTCGTACAGGAAGGTGAGCTGGCAGCCGGGCTCGAGGTGGAGGTCACGGGCGAACTTGTCCCACCCCGTGTGCAGGTACATCTTGCCCCGCCCGTCGAACAGGACCTCCACGGACCAGCGGCGAAGTTGCAGCCTGCCTCCCGTAGCCGCAAGTGCGCCGGCTCGACGCCGTCGACGAACTCGGCGAACTTGTCCGGTAGCCTCTTGATGCCGAGTGGGTCGTCGTCGATGCGGAGGAGGAACTCGAGCAGCGTTCCTCATCCGAAGACGAGGAGGATGCAGGTGACGGTGACCGTGGGGCCCTTGCTGCTCCACCGCGGCGGCCCCTTCCCCGGCCCCGGGGGCGCCCAGGACCGCGGCCTCGACCGCCTCGCCGGCCACCGGGACCGGCCATCCTACATGTTTACATTTTTGAACCATATTACGATCCATTCCACTAACAAAATTGGGCATGACCTATGCTAATTTATGTACATATGAGTGCCCCATTTTCGCTCCATACCTTAAGCAGCGGCTCCGGCGCCTTTCGCTTCTTTCCCGGCGGTGGGCACTCTTTCCAATTTTTCAATAGCTCGTCTATTTGCTCGCCGCTTCTCGTACGTGGCCGTCTTCGGGGTTCGTCTTCACCATCGAACGGATCCTTGCGTTTCCTCCATGGGTCGTCCTCGCGAAGCCACCTTCGATGTCCCATGAACACCGTTTTCGAGGACCCGGGATCTCTATCTAGCCGGCGGTACGTTGTGTCGTCCATGCACCTTACGCATGCATTGAATCCGTGGACCACCTGCCCCGCGACATATCCGTAACCGAGAAAGTCGTGCACCGTCGTGAGCATTGCGGCTCTCATAGGGAAATATTCTTCCGCGGCGGCGTCCCACGTATTGGCAGGCGTGTCCCATAGCGTGGCTAGCTCCTCTTTCAGAAGCCCCATATACCGATTGATGTCGTTCCCTCGGTTGTTTCGGCCCTTCAATTAGCATACTCATTTGAATGTACTTCCTCTTCATGCACAACCAGGGGGGAGGTTGTACATCCACACAAACACGGGCCAGGTGCTATGCGTGCTGCTCTGGCTGCCAAACGGATTGACTCCATCGGTGCTCGCGCCCAGCCTTATGTTCCTAGGATCGTCCCCAAATTCTGGGTACTCGAGGTCCAACGCATTCCATTGGCTAGCATCCGAAGGGTGTCTCAACATCCTGTCCTTTTTCTTTTTCTTCGGATCATCTGCGTCATCTTCTCCCTTCCTCATCTCCGCGTGCCAGCGCATTAGCTTTGCTTGCTTAGGATCCGCGAAATACCGCTGCAGACGAGGAGTGATTGGAAAGTACCACACCACCTTCCGAGGAGCTTTCTTCCCCTTCTTGTACCGACTGACGCCGCACTCCGGACATATGGTACACTCTGCGTGCTCGTTCCGATAAATGATGCAATCGTTCAAGCACACATGGTATTTCACATGCGGTAAATCCAGAGGACACACGATTTTCTTGGCCTCCTCGATACTAGTCGGACACGTGTTACCTTTGGGAAGACGTTCCTCGCCGGAATGACATGTTGTCGTTGAAGGATGTGTCGGTCATTTTGTGCTTTACCTTCATCTCCGAGCCATGAGCGTTACTTTCAGGCGGGTATCCTCCGGCCTGCATCCTTCATACAATGGAGTAACAGCGTCTACCTCCAGCTTGATCCATCTTGGCTTTCTCTCGGGCGGCAGCTCTTGCGTTACTCGTCCGCTTGAGAAGCAGCTCTTGAAGATAAGGGTCCTCGCACCCAGTCCATCGACGATGGTTCATCGTCTTCATCTTCATGATCGTCATGATGACCTCCATCTTGATCTTCCTCATCATCAGGTCCAGGATCTCCTACATTGTGGTCATCATCATCTCCGGGATCTTCTACATCCTGATCATGCCCGAGATCTTCTACATCCCGATCACCTCGGCCTTCCTTACTTCTTGTTGAATTCCCATGGACAAATTCATAATCATCTTCGTCGCCTTCCCACCGATAGCCATCCATGAAACCACGCATGAGAAGGTGGTCCCGCACCATATCGGCTTTAGGGTCCATAAGGCTCGTTAGCTTGCATCTTCGACACGGACATCTTATCTCCTTTTGGTTATTTCTAATCATCTCGTCTGTCGCGGCTTTCAAAAACCTAGCCACAACGCCTTCGCTCATCATGCGGACCATGGTCGCTCACGGATATAGAGAAAATGGATATCTTAGCATACCAAAAGAAAATTTTGGCATGACCTTCCCTAAAAATAGGACATGTATATGCGTAGTATGCCCAACATTCGCCGAAACGGAAATGAATCAACGTTTCGGCAAAATATTGGCAACTCCATCGCATTTCAAATCCCTGCAAACAAAAACACATGCAACACATGTGTGGAGGCTTCGCATATACAACACACATGTGGATCCGGAGGCTTCGCATACAACACACATGCACGTACGTGACGCTTTCGCGCATGCGCACGTACACATGATATCATCGAGCTTCGCACATAACATATGTGCATGACGTGTGTGCAAGACGATCGGAACCGTTCACACACAAAGCATAAAACCAACAAAGTTACCGATACGGCGAGACCTAGAGTGTTGGATGAGGTAAAAAGTTGAGATTGAGTAGGGTATTGAGCTAAGAAAGCTTCACCATTAGTTACCTATGAAGAAAATTAAGTTTACCAACTTAATTTTGGTGAATGAAGAGGTGAAAATGAGGTGGGAAGGAGGGGCAACACGACCAGATCCAGATTTGGTGGGAGGTGGTGGTGGAAGAGTGTTTGGGGAAAGTGGGTGGCACATGTGAGTGGAGGGTGAAAAGCAGGAAATGGTCCCGAGTTAGCGGTGGCGCACCACCTAGCCGTGCGCCACCTGCTAGGGTGACATAGCAATGGCGCATCGCTAAGTGGTGCGCCACCGCTCACCTGTTACACTGTAAACCCACGCCCCGCCCAACTTAGCAGTGGCGCACCATGTCGGCGGTGCGCCATACCTAGTAGTGGCGCACCAAGCGAGTGCGCCATTGCTAAAGCCCTCATCTCTAAAGGGCCCTGGCCACCTCCTAGCAGTGGCGCACCACAAAGACATGCGCTATAAGTAAGCCATGTAGCAGTGGCGCACCATGGAGACGTGCGCCACTATTAGTTTTGGGTGGGAGCTGGCCTCCTGCCAGGAATTAGTAATGGCGCACCACAAACGAGGTGCGCCACTACTACATTTGTAACAGTGGCCCACCATTTTGTGGTGCGCCACTGCTAAGTAGTAGTGGCGCACGGCCATCATGGTGCGCCACTGAAGTCAACCTTACGGCTAGGCCTTTTCCTAGTAGTGACTCCACAGAACTGATGGTAGCTCATCGAGCCAACATCCCGGTGACTTTTCCACTGCATCAATGAGTCTAGGCTTGATACCGGAAAGCACCAAAGCATTCATTCTTTCCACCTGGCCATTGCCTTGTGGGTGTGCCACTGAGCACAAATCCAACCGGATGTTGTTGTCCTCACAGAACCTTTTGAACTCACCTTGAGCAAAGTTGGTTCCATTATCAGTGATGATGTTGTGCGGGTATCCATACCGCAAAATGACATCTTTTAGGAATTTCACCGCTGTATGCCCATCACACTTTGCGATAGGTTTCACTTCTAGCCATTTGGTGAACTTATCCACCATGACCAAGATATGGGTCATGCCTGCTTCTGCCGTTTTGAATGGTCCAACCATGTCAAGGCACCAAACGGCGAATGGCCATGTTAACGGTATTGTCTTTAAACCGGATGCTGGGGTATGATTTTGCTTGGCGTACCTCTGGCAGCCGTTGCATTTTCTTACCAAATCCTCAGCGTTCTCCAAAGCAGTGGGCCAATAAAACCCATGCCTGAAAACTTTTGCTACTAGCGCCCTTGATGAAGCATGGTGCCCACATTCTCCTTGGTGAATTTCCTCAAGCATTTCTTTCCCTTCCTCCGGTTCCACACATCTTTGAAGGACACCGGTAACGCTTCTCTTGTACACCTCACCGTTGATGAATGTGTAAGCTTTGGACCTTCTTTGTATCTTCCTTGACTCATTTTCGTCAGCCGGCAAGGTGCCGTTGATCAGGAATTCCTTAATAGGTTTAACCCATGACGGTATCTCTCGAACCAGAAACACTGGTGCATCTATCTCCATGCTATCTACCAGCATCATTTCTTCCGGTATGGGTACAGCAGTCCCCGAGCTTACCGGAGCAGTCCCCGAGCTTGCCGGAGCAGTCCCCGAGCTTGCCGGAGCAGTCCCCGGGTTCCCTTCATTGATATCCATGGGCACCACGTGTGACTCCGGTACAAAAATTGACTCCGATTCCGGGCTTGGTTTGATCGATGGTACTCTTAAGTGAGCCAAAGCTATTCCGGGAGGAATTTCTTGCCTAGATGAGCCCAGCTTGGACAAAGCATCCGCGGCTTCATTTTCCGCGTGTGGCACATGGTGAAACTCACAACCTTCGAAGAATCCGGCAATCTTTTGCACGTGAAACCGGTACGAGGCCATGTTGGCATCTTTTGCGTCCCAATCCCCGGAACACTGCTGTACCACAAGATCTGAATCTCCATAGCAAATGATCCGGTGCGCACCGATTTCTTTTTGCGACCTTAAGCCCATGGATCAAAGCTTCATATTCAGCGACATTATTGGATGCCCTGAAATGCACTTGCAAAACATACCGGAGGTGGTCTCCTTTTGGTGAAGTAAGCACCACACCGGCACCTAGACCCTCCTTGAGCTTGGATCCATCAAAGTGCATTTTCCAGTATTCTATCCTTTGATCCGGCGGTTTATATTGCATCTCCGCCCAATCAACGAGGAAATCAGCCAAAGCCTGTGATTTTATGGCATCTCTTCTTTCATACACCGGCACGTATGGTGATATCTGGATTGCCCATTTTGCAATCCGGCCGCTGGCGTCTTTGTTGCACATGATGTCGGAGATTTAGCTCTTCCTCTTAATGAGAAAGGAAACAATTTTAATTTTATAATGTCACCATCTACATCCTTATACTTTTGCATTTCACATAATTCAACAAACTTATTAAGATGGGCAACAGCATCATCGGAACTAACACCTGTAAAATTGCTCTCTCATAACAAGATTCAAGAAAGCAGGTTTAATTTCAAAGAATTCTGCTGTAGTAGCAGGTGGAGCAATAGGTGCGCATACGAAATCATTATTATTTGTAGTTGTGAAGTCACACAACTTAGTATTTTCAGGAGTACCCATTTTAGCAATAGTAAATAAAGCAAACTAGATAAAGTAAATGCAAGTAACTAAATTTTTTTGTGTTTTTAATATAGCAAACAAGATAGCAAATAAAGTAAAGCTAGCAACTAATTTTTTTGTGTTTTGATATAATGCAGCAAACAAAATAGTAAATAAAATAAAGCAAGACAAAAACAAAGTAAAGAGATTGGAGGTGGAGACTCCCCTTGCAGCGTGTCTTGATCTCCCCGGCAACGGCGCCAGAAATTTAGCTTGACATGCGTACAACACGCGACCGTTGGGAACCCCGAGTGGAAGGTGTGATGCGTACAGCAGTAAGTTTCCCTCAGTAAGAAACCAAGGTTTATCGAACCAGTAGGAGTCAAGAAGCATGTTGAAGGTTGATGGCGGCGAAGTGTAGTGCGGCGCAACACCAGGGATTCCGGCGCCAAAGTGGAACCTGCACAACACAACCAAATTACTTTGCCCCAATGTGACAGTGAGGTTGTCAATCTCACCGGCTTGCTGTAACAAAGGATTAGATGTATAGTGTGGATGATGATTGTTTGTAGAAAACAGTAGAACTAGTATTACAGTAGATTGTATTCGATGTAAAAGAATGGACCGGGGTCCACAGTTCACTAGAGGTGTCTCTCCCATAAAAATAAGCATGTTGGGTGAACAAATTACAGTTGGGCAATTGACAAATAAAGAGGGCATGACCATGCACATACATGTTATGATGAGTATTGTGAGATTTAATTGGGCATTACGACAAAGTACATAGACCGCTATCCAGCATGCATCTATGCCTAAAAAGTCCACCTTCAGGTTATCATCCGAACCCCTTCCAGTATTAAGTCGCAAACAACAGACAATTGCATTAAGTATGGTGCGTAATGTAATCAACACGTACATCCTTAGACATAGCATCAATGTTTTATCCCTAGTGGCAACAGCACATCCACAACCTTAGAACTTTCTCATCACTTGTCCCAGATTTAATGGAGGCATGAACCCACTATCGAGCATAAATACTCCCTCTTGGAGTTACAAGCAAAAACTTGGCCAGAGCCTCTACTAGTAACGGAGAGCATGCAAGATCATAAACAACACATAGCTAATAGATTGATAATCAACATAACATAGCATTCATTATTCATCGGATCCCAACAAACACAACATGTAGCATTACAGATAGATGATCTTGATCATGTTAGGCAGCTCACAAGATCCAACAATGAAGCACAATTAGGAGAAGACGACCATCTAGCTACTGCTATGGACCCATAGTCCAGGGGTGAACTACTCACTCATCACTCCGGAGGCGACCATGGCGGTGAAGAGTCCTCCGGGAGATGATTCCCTCTCCGGCAGGGTGCCGGAGGCGATCTCCTGAATCCCCCGAGATGGGATTGGCGGCGGCGGCGTCTCTGGAAGGTTTTCCGTATCGTGGCTCTCGGTACTGGAGTTATTATTGACGAAGGCTTAAGTAGGCGGAGGAGATAGGTCAGGGGGCGACACGAGGGGCCCACACACTAGGCCGGCGTGGCCAGGGCTTGGGCCGCGCCGCCCTGTTGTGTGGCCGCCTCGTCGCCCCACTTCGTTTCCTCTCCGGACTTCTGGAAGCTTCGTGGAAAAATAAGATCCTGGGCGTTGATTTCGTCCAATTCCGGGAATATTTCCTTACTAGGATTTCGAAACCAAAAACAGCAGAAAACAACGAATCGGCTCTTCGGCATCTTGTTAATAGGTTAGTGCCGGAAAATGCATAAATATGACATAAAGTATGCATAAAACATGTAGGTATCATCAATAAAGTGGCATGGAACATAAGAAATTATCGATACGTTGGAGACGTATCAGTAGTGCTTATGGAGGACATCACGCCGGAGATAGAACCGCGCAAAAGGTTCTACAATCAGGTTTCTATTGGCCAACTCTCTTCAAGGATGCAAAAAAGTTTATTTTATC